>NW_022900949.1:69195086-69197445 GCF_012274545.1 Fukomys damarensis | reverse complement strand
AAAAAAAAAAATGACTATACACGATACCCATGAAAGTCTTAAACGGAGGAAATATGTTCCTCAGGGAAACGTTCCCATTTTTCCAGTTGTCCCTAGTTCTTCTTCCTGGCTCTGCCCTGTGGGCCTCGGCACCACCATCCATGGGGAAGTCCAGCTTGAGACATTTAGCCTGGCAGCAGCAGGCAGCTGAGGGTCACAGATGGCAGGAGGGCTCCAGGTGAAAGATGGTCCCCTTCAGTCTGGGAAAAACTTCTTTCCGCCTCCCCACTCAGATAGTTCAAGTGTAGCCTTTATGCTCCTTAAAGAGTTCCAACTCTTCTTAGCCTACAGGCTTTAGATAAGGGAAATTTACATTATCCCTTTACTCCCACATAACCATTTCCTGCAAAGGAAGTGAATAACGACAAGTAACTGGGAGGTCTTCACATGTGGAGCAGTGGGCTCCTAGCCATGACGGGGTGGAGGAAATGGAAAAGGACTGAGCAAGGACTCCTGGAGAGTGATAGGTTAAATGCTAGTCCTTGGGCTATAACCTTAGGAATTTGATTCGGGTCACGGAGATGACCTGATCGTTACACATAGCATACATGTAATGAAAAATCATACTGTATTCCATAATTATGTACAATTACTATATGTCAATCAAAATAAAAAATATTTTTAAAAAGATTGTAATTCAGGAGGTCTGAATTTAGGCCCAGAAATGTGCATTTTAACATGTGTGATTGTTAATTGTGATCTATGTCACCCTAACTTCAGTAAGAACTGCCTGTCTACCAAATTAGGAAAGTTCCGAGTGTGTCTGTGGATGATCGATGTGCAGGCCATAAAGCTGAGATAGAGAAAACCCACTCTGGATGTGGGTAGCACCAACCAATAGGCTGGTAGACTGGACTGAATAAAAAAGGGAAAAAAAGAAGGAAGTGTGCCCACTTTTGAGAGCTCTGGTCTTACTATTGCCTTTAGGGATGTTGGTCTCTCTCTTTTTTTAATCCCTTCTTCCTTCAACACAGACTATGCAAACTGTTCAGCCTTCCAACACAGACTTACCCAGGTGACTCCACAGGTGAGCATCCATCCAGGCCTTCACCCCTCCATTTTGGATTCTTCCAGCTCAGATCCCACAAAGAGCCAATGGTGATGTTTCTACTTCCAATTCTATAAGTACACCGAGTAAGTCCCTTTGTATAATTATATTTCAGATTGATTTTGCTTCTCTATATAACCCTAGCACAACAGTCCCCCCCGCCATGGTTCTGGTATAGGAGGTTCAAGACTGCACGTGATCCATAAAGAAACAGTGAGATACAAATGCTCTTCACTTTAGCATGGATGAATTTATGTTCTAATTAACTCTAGTGCAAGCCGAAAACATCGTAAGATGAACATGTATTTAGTTTCCCTAATCAACATCACAGCTTCATGACAGCGCAAGTGAGTTGTTTGTTCTCATGATCCTGCGGCTGACTGGGAGTTGGGCTATTGTGCCAGGAAAAGATAAAAATTCAAAATGTGAAGTACAGTTTACAATGGATATCTATCATTTTTGCAGCATCTTGGAATTGAAAAATCCTAAATTCAACAGCTACTGTTAAATTCAAGACCGACTACACCGTTCGAGGACCACCTCTGCAAATAAATTGCTTATTCTTTCCCATCTACCTCTTTTTTGGAACCCTCTAGCTTTGCAGCAGTCACTCTGCATTACTAAACAACTATCCTTTGCAGAGAACTTTACACCTGAGGCTTCTTGATGGTCTTGGGTTAGGTGTTAAGAGCTGGCGAGCAGTGAAGGGTGTGGCCACCTTAGAGAACCATTTCTCAACTTCCTAGAAAAATGACAAATTGAGCATTTCAAGACTTGTGAAACAGGTTAACTAAAACAATTGCGTTACCTACCCAGAATTACCATAACCTTTATGGAGTTCCAAGGCTTTCTGGATGGGAAAGTCGATTCTGTGCTGTGGCTCAAATTCTACCTTCCCTACTTACATTCAGTGTAACTCCTCTATGTCAGTTTCCTTGCTTGTGAAATAAATATGTAACACCGACCTCACTGAGTTGGTATAAGGATAAAATGAAGCGCTTAAGTATCTAGTTGACACAGACAGCTCTAAGAATATCGAATATCAGCTCTATTTCAGGTAAAGACCACAAAATCATCGGGAGCACATGAGGGTGTGATTGCACATTAGGGTGGTTAGTGTGGAACTCGGAGTGAAAGGAAAAAACCAGCAGAATTAAAGTGTATGTTTAATTTAATTGGTTCAAAAGAAGTATTAAAACTACAGGGGTCTGGCGTTTGCTTTGCAAGACTCTGTCCCTAGGCTACCGTCGGGAGTTTACCGCCACACTCGGT
>NW_022900949.1:69187355-69194403 GCF_012274545.1 Fukomys damarensis | reverse complement strand
GCGGGGAGCTGGGAGCGGGCAGGCGTCCCCGGGGCGAACCTCAGCCCCACTTGTTGCGGAGCGTCTGGGCCCCTAGGTAAATCTGCCTACGGTTTGGGCAGCTGGGTTCCCCCGTCCTCCTCAGTCCTTGAGGCTCATAGCTGGCGTTATTACAGCAATTAAACTGCCAGCAGCCTGCAGGTGTAACTCAGAGCTCAGCTGTCTTTAGTAAGGCTAAACTCCTACCCAGCTGTCATTGGGCTTCTCCAGTTGGTTTATAGTGGGGTGAAGTCTGGGGTGCTCGTCTGTGTTCTAAGCGTTTGTCCTCGCCCGTATTTAGTTTGGGAAATCGTTCACGCCCTTGTTTCCTTACATCCTTGACTCCTGTCCACATTAAACTTTTCTCCATGGTCTCCTGGAATCTGAATCCCCACAGGGTTAAAACGTAAGTCATTCTCAGATGACTTTGAAATGTTACCGTCTCATGATGGGTTGAAAATAACAGAAGCAAGAACCGACAGAGGCTGATGGCATGTCGAATGGCAGTTGTCACTGTTCTGAGCCTTCTTACCGTGTGATAGGGTGGGGAACGCCAGTCTTTAGTCGTGGCCTGCTCCTCGGGTCAGGGCTGGGGGATGTGCTGCTCCCTTGGACCAGCCACAGCTGCCTCTCGCTTCTCGATGGAATTTCCACCACTTCCAGCCTCCACGTTGGAAAATGGGCAAGGAAAAATGAGGAAATCCAAGACAGAAAGAGAGTGGTGACTTCATGACAAAGCGTCCCTAACTCTTTGGCTGGGCCACAGTGCCCCCAAGTGACCCCTGCCAGAGTTTGATTTTAAGTGCCCTATGTGTTTGGATGCCCACCAACCTGCTAATGCCATAATCCCCTTGGCGGTGGAAGCTAGAATTGTCCCAGCAAAAGGCTGGAGAAATTTTAAAGGCTGAAAGGGTGAGTGAGCCTTGCTCAGTAGGAAGTTCCCATGTGTTCTGAAGCCACGCCTTCTGTTCTTGTAATGAGTGATAGTTGAAGATCAAAGCCCCTGTATGTGTATTGGGGGCAATTCAAGGGCTGGGTAGGGGATACTGCTTGCTTCTCTAGAGGAGGCAGCAGGTTTGTTAGAGCTCAGGTGGTCTTTAGATTGATTTAATAATGATTAGTCACTGGATGGCAGCATTAAGGAGAGAAGACCTCTCTTTTCCTCCTTGAAGCTGGGTTTTTCTCTAGGCAGAGGAAGTAAATATAATAAACCCAATGCATGGGCGAGCCTGTCATGTTGCACTCCTGTAATCCTAGGCGAATTGGGAGGCTGAGGTAGAGGATCACAAGTTTGGGACCAAGATGAGCAACTGAGCAACACCCTGTCTGGAGGTAGACAGACCGACAGGCTCAGGTGTAGTTCAGTGGTAAAACACTTGCCTAGCTTGTCTGAAACCTTGGATTCAATCTCCACTCCCCTCCCACCCCCACCAAGCTAATTTTGTTGAATTATTGCTTTGAAAAGGGTCCCCGGGAGAGGCTTTGTCCAGATAAGATAATTGTAATGAGTGATTTTTTTTTCTTTGTATCAAGATCAGGCCTTTGTGACACTGACTACAAACGATGCCTACGCCAAAGGTGCCCTGGTCCTAGGCTCTTCTCTGAAACACCACAGGACCACCAGGAGGCTGGTTGTTCTTGCCACCCCGCAGGTCTCCGACTCTATGAGGTGAGGACCAAGCTGCCTGCCTGCCTGCCTGCCTGCCTTTGGGGACCTTAATGCCTGCCCATCTGTTCATCCTTAAGACTCTGGCATCCTTCTTCCCATTTCTGACATCAGTGGACAGTGAAGTCACATCCTTTTCAGGGTTAGGCGCTGAGTAGAGAAAGATGAAAATTGCTGAGTGAAAGACTCCTGGGTCTGAAACCTTTTAGCTCTTTGGAGCTACTCAGACCAGGCTCTCTTCTAGGATGCAGTGCTCTGGCCTTCTTCCTGGTTGCAACTAGGATAGAGAGGACTTTCTCTTCACCAGGTCTGTGACTGTCTTACTGTTTCAATCACTTCATTCCCTGCTGGACTGCACCTTTTTATCTTTACAGTTTGTGTACTCCTTTCCCAAAATGCATGAGTGGCTACAATGTTTCTCATTTTAAACCAGTAAAAGCTCCTGTAACTTTGTATACAAAGTAGCAATTTTCTCCATTGCCAGTTGACATTTGTAACCTGAAGTTCTTTATTCATAACATAATACACTGGAATCTTTATCAGAGGGCTTTCTGAACTAAGGGTTTTGCTTGGGGAAGCATCCTGAGAGGCACAAGCTGCTTGTTCAGTTTGATTTGTTGAAATTAAATTTTGATCTGAATAACTACCTGGTTCCTAAATATTAACTTTGGGGCACAGTAGCAGTTTTGTGTTGTGTTTATTTTTGCAACCTCCTATCCCATTTAGAAATTGAAACATATATATCCCAAGGGCATCTAAAAAGCAGGTATTATATATGTATGCATATATCTTCCACACTAATGGCCTTGTTTCTAAATGTTTTTTTAGAAAGATGCCAAAAAGGCTGTTTCTAATGTGTAGTCCATTAGAGAGGATGAAGTCAGGAGCCAGACCTACTCTTCTTCAGTGGTGGCTCTTGTTTCTTATCAAAAAGATCAAGCTTTGTATGTGAACTAAAGCATATTCTTTGCACAGTTTTGTAGAAAGAATGCAATACTAGTTTTTTCTACAAATCTAACATTGTTACAAAGTTTAATGATAATGTGTTTGTGCCATATATTTTCCCTCATGCTTTGGTATCTTACCTAAGTCTCCCCCACCCCCAGAAGCTCTAAAATAAAAATTTAGTTAATTCTGTGCATGGAGAAGTGTTGTACTTTATAGACTAAAGTGAGTCTCATTATGTCCAAATGGAATGATAAGCATGCAACGAATGCTGATCATATTGGATTCTTAAAAAGGGCGGGGGTTGCAAACTAGTGGCCAAGCTTTTTAACATCTTTCAGCACACAGAGCTTCAGGCAATTAGGCAATTGCTTCAGCAAGAGTGTTTAGATATAGGCTTCATTACACATATTGTATGCACATTTCTTAGTATCATTTGTAAAACATGCACTGGTCAGCAAGTATCAATTCTAAAATAGCACTGTCAAATACATAGGCTGTTGCAAAGATATACTTAATATCTTAGCCAATTAGTTTCCCAAGGTGCCTGGTATTCAGTGACACAATAAAAACTCCAAAACAACTTTCATCATAATAATGTCTTAACAGTACTTCAGTCTCACCATGAACAGTTATTACTTTAGTGAAATTAATTGCGCAGGGACCAGGGATTTAGCTCAGTGTTTCTATTGCTTGCCTTGCAAGTGCAAGGACCTGAGTTGGATCCCTGGTACAAAAAATAATAATTGCACAGGAAATGAATACAGTTTGTTCCAAAATAAATTAAGACAGATTTAAGGGTGTGTGCTATCAAGCTGAAATATTGTTCTGGTAATTGATGGATAGAGCAATAAGGCAGTGGTCTTCCATGAGACAGGTCACCTGTGAAAAGATTCTAAGTGCTGTTTTCTGGAATTTGTTTTGACAGAAAAGTTTTAGAGACAGTCTTTGATGAAGTCGTCACGGTAGATGTCTTGGATAGTGGCGATTCTGCTCACCTCACCTTAATGAAGAGGCCCGAGTTGGGTGTCACGCTGACAAAACTTCACTGCTGGTCACTTACACAGTATTCAAAGTGTGTGTTCATGGATGCAGACACACTGGTGAGTGTGGCTTTGAGGGCTGGCTGGGAAGATGTACATAGCATTGGAGACCTGGTAGGCATTTGAGGAATGCTCTCAAGACTTGAGCATAAAGTTCAGATAAAAACAGTGTCATACAAAGTGTCTAAGTGATGGAGAGTAGTTCCAGGCTGCCTTGTAGCTGTCGTCTGTTATGTTAGAATTTCAGAAAAATGCTCCAGCAAAACATTTCTGTAATGCCTTCCTCCCCTTTCAATTAGGTCCTAGCAAATATTGATGATCTTTTTGAGAGAGAAGAATTGTCAGCAGCACCAGACCCAGGGTGGCCTGACTGCTTCAACTCCGGAGTCTTTGTCTATCAGCCCTCAGTTGAAACATACAGCCAGCTGTTGAACCTTGCTGCTGAACAAGGTAGCTTTGATGGTATGTACCTGCTATATTCATGTCTGAGGTTTCCAGGGGCTCTGGTTCTCAGAGGTGTAACTGCTGGAATTTTTTGTTCTGGAGTGTAAATGAGATGCAGCAAGCAATTTAAATTGTGTTTTTTGGAAATACTGGTGGGTGTGTGCGTGCGTGTGTGTATACATACATACACATGCATCTTTTTTTTCCCTGTAGATGAATAAGATTAACCAAAACTGAGGTAGAAAAATTCATAAGGCTTGCCATTAAATGGCTTAAATTATAATATGATAAATGTACAATGATTATTCAAAAATAAAAAATACTTGACAAACAACAAACTTTCTGACATTAGGGCTGAGAGTATAACTATGCCTGCCTAGCATACACAAGGTCCTGGCTTCAGTCCCCAGCACAGAAAACAAAATAAAACAACAATAAGAGCACTCAATTTCCATCTCTAAACCTGGGTAAACTTCCACTCAAGAGGGTCTGACAGCCATTGTTAATATGAGGATGAAGCCTCTATGGAAATTTGGGGAATAAGCTTGATAATTTGGTTGTCATCCTCTTTGGAGACTTTAAAAGTGAAGACAGACAGTTTGTGGGCCTGATCTTTGCTTCCAAACTCACATTTTCTTAAAGCTTTTGTCAGCTCACGTTGTGCCTGCAAAGCTGAAGAGCAGAGCACAGACAAGTTGGAGAGCATTCGCTGTAGTGTACACGGGCGCATAGCCTTTGGGAAATTTTTTTCTGTTCTTTTTAAAAAAAAATCAAACCCAAGGAATCACATATGTTGAGCCAGTGCTCTACTGCTGGTGAATTTTGATTAAATAAATAAGCATTCTTCCATGTCAAGTTGATCTCTGAAATAATAAGCCATTTTTTAAAAGACAAACCAAAACCACACAAGATGAAATGAGTAGTTCTTTAAAAAATTAATTTTGGTGATTCTTTTAGAAAAAGAAAATATTCAAAGAAAGTATACAAAGAAAGAAGGACACGCTGTAAGAAGCTGGCCAAGCAGTGACTTAACGTGTGATATGTGACACTGTGGCAGCAGAGAGTGGCATGAGGGGCTTTTTCCTTCTTTGTTCTCTCTCTAGAAAATCTGAGACTTGCAATAATGCATACATCTTTTTAGAATTAGCAAAACAAGCTTTTTTCAATATACATAAGATTCAGCCCTGTGTGCTGAAAAAAGATGCATTTCTATTAAGTAGTTATAAAGTTTAAAAATTTAAACTTTTTAAAAGAATAAATCTAATGAATTATTAGATTACTTTAGAAACTAAAGCTTAAAACATTTCAAAGTATACGTAAAGGCTGAGGCAGGAGGATCACCATGCGTTCAAGGCCAGCCTGGGATACATAGGCCCTGCCTCAAAAAACCAAAACGAACAATCCAAGTATACATAAAACTGAAACTGGGTTTTTGTTCTTGCTGTTCACAAAATTGAATTCTGTGTTTAGTCATTTATTTTGAATTTGGAATTTCGTAGCTATATGACATCTCATTGAAAGAGATAAGGAAGTTTTAAGTTTCAATCTTATTTCACTGTTTGGCTGGTTTATATTCTAAGCCAGTAGTTTGGAATCAGGAGCAATTCTGGGATGATTTTTAATGTCTGGAGGCATTTTTGTCTTTACTGAGGGAGGGCAGGTGCTGTGGTATCTGGCAAATAGAAGCCAGGGATGCAGCAAAACGTCCTGCAGCACATAGGACAGCCCTTCACAGCAAAGATTTATCCCACCCGCAATGTCACTGATGCTGCTGAGAAGTTCCTCTATGCTAAGGCATTAAATGCTCTAAAATAGAACAGAAGTATCCGACCACAATGAATGGCTGCATCTGACAAGAAGTGGAGTCTTGTTTTATATTTTTTGTTTTACTTTTTTGGTGTTGGGATGGAACTTGGGTCCTTGCACTTGCAAGGCAGGCGGCGGCACCCCTGAGCTAAATCTCTGGTCCTGTAGTCTTGTTTTAAATAAGCCAAGTAAGAAAATAACATGTTGAGTATTCAATGTGTTCATTTTACCAACATGTTTTTAGATCTTGCTATTTTCCTTTCATTTAAGGAATGAAAGCTGTATTAGTATTCAAGTTCAGAGCATGTATCATTTCTACTGCTTATACAGAAACCATTGCCTTTGCATAAAAGGAAGAGGAGAGTAGTTTTAGCAGAAGTCCACTATTTGTCTTAACCTTCCTGCCAGAGTGTGACTTTCTTCACCTCCTCTCCTAATTTGAAGGAAGTAAATGCAATTCAGCCAGACATTCAGTGCACCTGTTCTCAATTTCAGTAAGCGACAGTAGGTGAATCACATTCTAAATAGATCTAGTGGCCTGCCAGCTGCCTGAAATCCATGTGATTTTAATCTGAAAAGAGAATCTAGTTTCTAACCTAGAAAAGTATTACATGTTGTTATTGGGAGATAAGAATTTAGATACCAAACAGCGGTGTGCCACAGTAAATTATCCATAGTGCAATTTTAGAATATGAAACTGGGGGAGACCAGCCTGGACCATCTCCTGTGTCCTAGAGTCTAGAGGCGCGATGGATTTGTTGTTAAAGCAGCCTCAAAGTGTGCACAGTGCTGAACTAGAAAGCACTTTCTGCTTTTTCAGCCAGACCCTGAAACCACTGTGAGAATCTCCCTGTGCCTGCTGGCATGGTTCATTATTCAGCAGCAGGGTGTCCAGGCACTGCCCCTCCTCACAGGTATTCCATTTACTAGTTGGTTGTAGTGAAGGATTAATTTTTCTCTCTTAATAGATACGCTTAGTTGAAAGAATGAAACAGTTATCTCTACAGATGAGATCTTAGTTCTCAGTGTAGTTGAAGCATAAACTAGTGGCTCTTAAATGAAAAGTTGTTTCCACTTGAAATACGTGCTACTGAGCTTTACTTATATAAAAAAAAAAAAAAAAACC
>NW_022900949.1:69137059-69187325 GCF_012274545.1 Fukomys damarensis | reverse complement strand
TACAGATGAGATCTTAGTTCTCAGTGTAGTTGAAGCATAAACTAGTGGCTCTTAAATGAAAAGTTGTTTCCACTTGAAATACGTGCTACTGAGCTTTACTTATAAAAAAAAAAAAAAAAACCTCCTTACCCTAGGTGCCTGCCCTTCTCTGGAGGGGTTCGTAGTCTGCTTAGATCTTTTCCTGTGTGGCAGACTTACAGAACTTATGCTTGATATCAATAAAATATTTTTATAAGCAAGGTCCTTAGTCTATGGTAGTAACAACCTTGCCTTGCTTGCAGTTTTCAATGTATTATATCTATTTTATAAAAATTATCTTAAATAATGCAATTTTTATTTTTAAACATTTAAGAATTATTTATATATCACACCATAGGCACTAGGATGAATATTTTCAGGTGTTTCAGCATTAGTTATTCTTAACTATCTACAAGGTGTCCCTCAGGCTTATTCGAGCCTGAAGTCCTAGAATTTTTAGGTTGGTATTACGGAAGACTAGTTTTGCAGATGACTGTCTGTCTGAATGTCTTAAAAGTCCTGCTCAGTCTCTTGTACATGTTCAAATGAACTGATGGGGCCTGCTCTCCACTGACAAGTCCCATAGGCCACTGATAGCTGAGATTTTGCAACTGCTTTTGTAGGGTTTCTAACACAAAGAAATGTGGTGGTCACTGTCCTAATCAGCAACCCTCTCCTAACACTTTCCCACCCCGTGCCTCTAGCCAAGAAAATAATCCTAATATGTCAAACCATGCTAGGTATCTCACCTCTCTTTTCTTTCCAGATATACAGGGTATTAGAATTTGAAACTACTAATTACATAGCTAATTCATGCCTGGTGTCTGATTTTCCATAACGAAGAGTTCGAAGTCCAAGTTCCTATACTGTTGTTTTGTTTTTTCAAATTGTCTTGACACTTTTCTTCATCAATAAAGTTATGTTTCCTGATAAGTTCAACAGTAGCTGTTGTGAAATAGATATACACTAGCATTTTATAGGATGTGACAAGATTCAGTATTTATCAGTAAGGGGGAAAAGGTCATGGTGCAGGAGATACTAATCAGAAATTGTTTTCTCCAAGTACTCGTGTGAAATGAAGCTGATGCACGTGAATCTTAATTTGAAAAAGTCAATCTGAATGCACTTTGAAGTTTCTTCTCCTTTGTTACTCTTAAAGTATTTTAAAGGGTACTAGTGCAGTTGAAGAAAAGAGTTTTAATGTTTGGAAATTGCTATCAAATTTCATCTGTATATGTTAGCTTCAATAACCTAAATCAGTAATTCATATTTTCCAATTTGTTTTTTTTTTTCTTGGTACTACTTGATTTACTACTAAATACCCTAAATGCCCTAAATTTGTTACTTGTGTGCTGAGATTTTGGTCTATAGTTGAATTTTCAGAAAGAAGAAAAAAATAAGAATGAATTGGTGGGGCACAGTACAGTAGACCCTTGATTTATGAATTTGATCAGTTCTTGAGGGCTGGTTGTAACTAAAGTTGCTTGTAAGTCAGTATAGCTGAGATCTGGATGTTTCCCTGGATGTACACTGTAGATAACAAGAGGCAGGTGAATCTTCCATTAATCTCCTTAACCCAAGTTGTGTGTCAGGCTGGTCGTAACTTAAGGATTCATTATATTAAGCTTGGTTTTACTTTAAGCAGAATCCAAGATCTGCTGTGAGGTCATTATACCTGTAATTTCCAAATTCTGAATGGACAGTAATGCCTTAAACAGAGTAGGAAAACGTTTTGAAATGTTTAACAGAAAGGATTTGGTCCTAAATTGACCTCACAGTTACTTTCTCTAATTCATAGTTAATTAGGCTTCATGTTGGACCTGCCCAAAAAAGAAATGAAAGATTGAGGTATTTCAAGATAGTGCTTGTCTTGTGTAAACCACACGAGCTCAGAAACTTTGTTGTGCCTCACTTGGTTTCTTAATGTGACCAGTTCTTAGCTATGTTCGGGAGGCTCATTCCTGTCCTTACAGTATTTTATCAGTTGTTTTGAAAATAACTCTTCTTTCATGTCACTTAATTGATAGTTCAGGTAATATCTTTAATAAGTTGAAAAACAAAAGCCATAACATATAATGGCAAAAGAAATTAATGCACATACTTTTTAAAAATAAGGGCTATCTTTATCTCACTGTACCGTGAATCTGATTTTTAACTTACCCATATCTTTGTCTCTAGCTCTGTAAACAGCTGAGATCATGAACCCTGTGGGGAAATAGGGAAGGAAGAACTAGCATATTATGTATATGCAGGCTCTTATGTTATTTTCTTTTCATTTGTATCTCAGTGGTCCTGTGAAGTGTGCATTCACTCATTTACAAATATTTACTGCTATTTAGCTATTACTGGGAACTCATCATTTTTCAGAACAGCAGCTTTCCCTGAGCCAGTGGCAAAGCCAAGTCCTCCTCAACTCTGGGGCTATGTGGGTTTTTTGGTTTTTTTTGTGTGTTTTCCCATCTCGCTATTTTCCCACAATGAAGCATTTTTTAGCATATGTCCCAAAGGTGATACAAAATGGAAGAACATTTCTACTACCTTGGCCTCTTTGTTGGCTAATTATTTAAAATTCATTTGTCTGAGTAGGCATAGCAGCTGTTGCATTTGTCATTTTACAGAAGCGGAGGTAAAGACTCAGGTCTTCTATTTCTACAGCTAGTATTCCTCTCCTCTGACTCTCAGTACCTAAAAATGCTTTGTCATTTTAAATCCGCATAGCCAGTAGTCTTGCAGTGTTTTGTGGGGCCTAGTATTCTTGGAAGTATTGTGCTCTCCTACATTTCTATAGTAAGACCATTCACTCAGCATTTCAAGTCATTTTAGTTTCTAGGCTAGGCAAGATTCAAAGTTTAAGGTCCAGAAGTAGATATAAATAATACTGATTTTTATCCTTACCTCTATGAAGCTTATGTTCTTTGAGACTTTACAGATATTTAATAATAATGATATAGTTATATAATCATGATTTTGATAAATTTAGAATGCAAGAAAATCTATACCAAGAGGGCCTGCCTTAGACTTAATTCAAGCCAATAACAAATGTTTCATTGTATTTATGAGATAGTTTAATAAATTGATTACTAAGAATCTTTTTTTGAAAAAGACAATACAGGGCTGGAGATTTAGCTCAGTGTTTACGCCGCCTGCCTGGCAAGTGCAAGGTCCTGAGTTTGATACCTGGTACCAAAAAAAAAAAAAAATCAATATAAAACAAAAGCTATAAAGGAAACAGTAAAGTGAGTTCTTGGCTTACATGGTTGAAGCTAGTAAGATGCAGTGATTCTTGGGCCAAGTGCCTGGATTTCTGTCAGCCACCTGGGGTTAATCCACTCATCCTTGGAAAACCTCCTGGGATATTCCCCAGAGCTGGGCCATTCATAAACTATAATTTGGTAATCCTTGGCATACTCCCTGTAGGCAGTCATGTCGATATCTGCCAGCTATATTGTGGGAAGTTAGTCTTGAAGAGTGAATCTCGTGTTTATTTCAGCACTTTTCAGTGGCGTGATGATAATAGTGTAAAGCCTATTTATTTTGGATTATTTGTTTGACATCTGCCCCTCTGCCTTCTTACTGGATACAGAGCCATTTGTGTGCTGGCATCTATCTTACTCAACTTCATATATATGATGCCTACCCCTACCTCACACAGTTTTAGACATTTTTTTATAGAAATGACATTTTTTAAAGAATTGCATCCTCTTGTGTAATAAAGAAGTCATTGTCCATAAGATTCCCAATGCTGTTCATATTTTCGTATGCAAAAAAGTCACCCGGGAAAGTGGATTCTGATTCTGCACGTCTGGGGTGGGGCTCAGCTTTGCACATTTCTACCAGCACCCAGGTGGCAGCCACACTTTCGGGAGCACAGCTGTGGGGAGCATTCCTGTGCAGAGATAGTGGCATTCGTGTGTACATTAGCTGACTTCCCCGCTCTGCTACCCACAGTAGACAAGTCATCTGCTGACAAGTTACAAGAAAGCAAGTGAACTACATGTCACTGCACAAATGTATAAATTTAAAAGACAACACTCAACTCCACTTGTGTCTTATAAAACTAATAAGACCACTTTCTGATTGTGCTGTATCTATGATTACCGGGCTCATGACTGGGCTTACAAGACCCAGAAAATACCAAGTAGTTGTAGGGTCACTACTAACACTTGGGCAGCCTGGTAGAAAGGTGATTCAGAATCAGACATTTGCTTTTGTTTGCAAGACAGGTACCATCTGCCCTCGTTCCATTTCTTCTCTCCCTGTTTATGTCGCTGTGCCGCAGCCTGCTGGAACACAGCTGCTGGTGATGGTTGCTAATCATGTTTGTTCATTCTAAGATGATTTGTATTAAAACTGTCCTAATAACAAAAGTTGCCTCTCAAATTCTGACCACAATATACAAAAGTCCTAGGGTTTCTGTAGTGGAAATTTAGCATTCATGGCATCCTTGTATGTTTTATATCATACACATGCTTAGATTTGCATTCTGGTCTGAATTGTACACTCATCTAGCGACTTTCTAAAGCGAGACTGTGCCAACACTACATGCAGCTTGTTGAAGTTTAAATATTTGACTTTAAAATGCTGAATTGTACATTTGGGGAAAAAAAGATGGTTCATATCTCTAGATTGCTGAATTTTAAAAGTAACCCAGCACTACTAGATGGGATTTAATTGTAATCCACAGCTTTGGAATAACAGGTGACCTCTGTGGTCACATAATGAGGTCAGTGGCCATGGACATTTTGTGACCTGTGCTGTCCCCTCCGGAGGCAAGGTTCTTGTTGGATTTCAGGATTTGCTCATTTAATGGGCACCGTTGATTCACCAAACCTACTTTGCTGCCTTTTCTCCTCTCTCTGTCCTGTCCCTCTAGAGCTTCCTGGTCTTTTTTTTTTTTTTTTTTTTTTTTTTTTTTTTTTTTTGAGTACATGGCTGATGGGCGCATAATGTTTGCAGGATACCTGAGGGTAAACAGAATCGGCCTTTTGTGGCCAGAGGCTGCCCGCCAGAGATGGAGGGTCAGCAGCATTCCACTCTGTCAGGCCACCTACCGTATCTTATGTGGCTTTGTGGGCCTGCCTACCTTAGAGACTTGAAAGGTGCATGTGCTCTCTTTGGTAAGGCTTGGAGCACTACCCGCCCTGCATCTGGGTTTGTCGAGTCCTCCTCTGCAGCCTCACATCTTGGCTTACACACAGCTCGCTTGTGCAGATTTCCCTGGGCTACTTCCATGTGTACTTAGACTGCCCGGTGCTCTCCCTCACTGTCTCCATCGTTGTACATGGTGATGTTTATTATTTGTTTTTGTTTTTTGGTACCAGGGATTGAACTCAGGTCCTTGAGCTTGCGAGGCAGGCAGCCGAACCACTAAGCTAAATCCCCAACTAGTGATGTTTATTGACTATTGACTTGTGGATGCCACTGTCACCCACCAGAGCCTCCTGAAGATGATGATTGTGTGTCCTGTGCTCCACTGCCTCTGTAATACCTGGCACAGCATCTGGCACACAGGAGCTACTTGTTAAGTACTTGTTAGGTTAAGAAATGAAATTGTAGGACTGGGGATTTAGCTCAGTAGCACTGTGCCTGCCTTGCAAGTGCAAGGTCCCGAGTTCAATCCCTGGCACCCCCACACACAGAAATTAAATTGGGGAAATGGCTATCCCCATGCAAGTACAAATTACATAGAATTTATTATTTTGTAAAAGAACTAGTGCATAATTTAAAGGTCTAGTTATTTACTGTTACATTGATCTTCATTTGAAGTTTATTAACCATAATTCCTTTCTTTTTTCTTTCAGGTGGAGACCAGGGCTTACTGAACACATTTTTTAGCAGCTGGGCAACAACAGATATCAGAAAACACCTGCCATTTATTTATAACCTAAGTAGCATTTCTATATACTCCTATCTCCCAGCATTTAAAGCGTAAGTGCAAATGTTATAACTGTTGTTGGGGACAAGAAGGGGAGGGGAGTGGGGTTTAAGATGTTTGGGAGGTGTCTCACTGCCTCGCTGAGGGAGATACTACCAGTTAGGAACGTGGAGGTCTTTTTATTCCACAAAACATGGCTGCATTTGAGAGTGGCCTTGATGTCATCAGTGATCTGGAGGGCACCTAACTGCCTTGTAGGACAAGGTTCCTTGCATTGGTCCCTGGGTTTCCTGCCTGCTGGCAAGTCATCCATACACCATGGTCAGCAACACAGAAGGCAAGGTCCATACCTAGGCATAAACCCAGATTCATACTGGTTGCTGAGTTTCAGTTTTTCGACCTTGCAAAAAAGGGGTGTTAAAAGTTCCCCCCACAGCTGTTGTGTGGAGCAAGCAAGTCATAAGCAGCAGTGTGGTACCCTGGTTAAGAGTAGGAGCTGTGCTGCTGGGCACCCTCAGGGCACATCCTGGAATGGAATAGTCTCTTACTTGGTGGCAACCTTGGACTTGGCCCTAAACACTCTGCCTCAGTGTCTTTTATGGCTATTGTGAGCATTAAAGGAGGTTCTCACAGAACAAGGTTAGAAGAGGGTCTGGTCTGTGCTTAGCTCTCAGTTAATGCTAGGATATTTGCCATTTTGGTTGCCTGTCAGCATAGTGTTAATAATTTCCTGAAGCCAGAAAAGCGGGGCAATATGTCTATACTCTGTCCTTTATGACTGCGTACCAGTTTTCCATATGCAAAACAAGGATGAAAATAGTGTCTACCTCATAGGCTTGTCACGAGGATAGAGTATGTTAATGCGCATAAGTTCTCAGTGGACATTGGTCTTTGTTGTCGTCATTGTTTTTGGTAACGTTTTTGCTTAGCTGCTGGTATGGTTATAATACAGCAACTAATTCAGCCTCCTCACAGTGTTCAGCCTTCTGACTCAGTGTGTTGAACTAAGAAGATGATTCAGATTTCTTGAACCAGGGCCTAGTTGATCTTGAGACAGAGCCATGAGTAGTGAAGTCCTGTATTGAGCTGGGCTTGTCTTTCCTGCATGGGCATTCCTGAGTAGACAGAAAACAGAAGGCCTTTCACTCCTCACTTTTCATTGTCACTGTGAGTCTTGCACGGTAATGAGCATGCCTCTGTCTTTCTCTGGCAGAGATGTGTCCTTCTCTGTTTTTGAGTAGACTGTCAACATTCCCGAGTTAGGATTATAAGCATCGTGTGTTCTTTCCTCCATAAGTGTCCCATTGGTATTTGTCTATGACATAGCCTTATGGTTCTCTCCCCTTTCTGCAGTGAAATAGGGAAGCTCTAAAACATACCCACTATATTTTGAGTAAAGAAAATAGAAAAGGATTCACTATCGAGAGAGTAAGAGAAGCATTATTTTTGCCTCTCAGTATTTGGCCTTGTAAAACACAAATTTGTCTTACATAGGATTGTGGGCCTGATTTATTTTGATCCTTATTGTCTCATCTCTAGTCCTGCCAGTTGGCAGGTCTGAGGATTGAACCCAAGGCTTCACACATGCTAGGCAAGTGCTTCATCACTGAACTCCATCCCCAGCCCTTTAAAAAATTGTTTTTTGAGGTAGGGTCTTACTAAGTTTCCCAGGCAAGCCTCAGATTGTGATCCTTCTGCGTCAGCCTTCCGAGTAGCTGAGATCACTAGTATGTGTCACTATGCCTGGCTGGCCCTACTGATTTAAATATACTCCTACAAATCATGATGGCTTGATCCCCTAGAGGTGAATTTGTCTACAATTGGGAAGTTGCTTATATAAATTAATTGACTAAATTCAGCTTAAGCAAATAAATAGCTGAGCGTGTCAAGGAGAAAGAACTTTTAATAGCATGATATACCCAGCTTCACACAATGAGCTGTGGGTCTTAGGGTGACTCTGCTGGGCAGTATGGATCTGACATCCTGCAGTTGTTTTGTTCCCAAACATGGAGAACCTAGTATTTGGTGAGTAAATATTTTCCTCTGACTTCGTTTGAGTCCGTCTGATTTTTACCTTACTTCCCAACGGTGTATCTGTTGTACTTTTCAGAACGGTTTTCATATACACTGCTTCCATTTATTTTAATACAGAAGAACATGAAGCAGCTATAGCAGAGGCAACTGTAGGTCCTCTTATATCTCAAGAACCCAGTTGTTTTATATCCTCTGAATGAGTTTCCCAGAAAAAGCTTGAGATCTAAATTATCAAAGTGGCTAGGATGGTTTCTTCTTCATGGCCCAATGAGTGAGGCTAGTTTTGGAGATCTCTCTGGTTTATTGCCATCACCATAGAATATATGACGCATTGAGGGAATGAAGAATTACTCTACTCACTGGCCAGAAGTCAGGTGGCTTGCAGGCCGGCAGAAGTTCGTGCTGCTTCTGCGTAGCTTGGGGATGCCAGCTCTGCTTTTCTGTGATAAGACTGCTCAAAGCCAAGCCTTGTCTCACCCCATCGCTCCTTCTTTAGGAGTGTTGAAAGCAGATCAGAGAACTCAGTTTCTCTTCCATCTGTCAGAAAATGCTTTTATTTTTCTTGCTGAGGTCTATCTCAGAGATATTTCCCCTATATTTCCTTATACTTGTAGAAGGGATGAAAAGATATAGGTAGTTTTAAATTAATGTAAAATTGTCCAAATCCTTCTTAAACCTCAGTACCCTGTCACAAACATTTGAGTCACCATAGCTATTCCTGAAAAGTACTGTGAATGTGAGGTCTCATCTTGGGTTCTGAATTACTGTGGTACTCTCTGGGATTGAACAGGTTCTGTCCTGTGCTGCTTTACCTAGTACACCATGGCTGGTCGCACATGGAATAGGTACCATGGAGTGTTTTAGAGCAACTTGGGCTTCATGGAGGAAGTTGAAAATTTGTCTCACAACTCCAGATAACTATGTACCAGGTCACCAAGGCAGTTAAAATGTCCCAGACTCTTGAACCTTGGCTGTCTTAGGACAAAGTAGCAAACCTTTCAACAAAACACTATTATATGAAGTTACAGCTCAAGAACAGCCTAATGTGAATCAAACCTAACCATGAATTTGGGCCATAGGGTAGCATTTCTAAGTAGCATTTCTATTTGGATAAAGAAAAAGGTAAAGGTTACACTTAAACTTTTACCACTTTAGATGATTATTGAAACATATCTCCTGAAAAAACAAAATTAGTAACATTTTTGTAATAGAAGATCCTCTTTAATATAGTGTAATTTAAGAACTGCAATGCTTTGTTGAGTAATTTCTGAGATAATTTGTAGTTATATTCATTGGGAAACAAGTTATTAATGTGCTTCTCAGTGGATTAATGCTATTGAAAGTTCCTAGCATAATGTTTGTGATATAGTAGGCTTTTAGTTTTTTAAAAAATGTTTTCTTAGGCTGGGGATTTAGCTCAGTGGCACTGCCTGCCTGGCAAGTACAGGGTCCTGAGTTCAATCCTTAGTACTGAAAAAAGAAAAAAAAAATGTTACCTCTACCTAGAGTGTCCCTTTTAGTCATTAAGTAGAATTTGGCTTGTATATAGTGCTAGAAAAAATTTCTTTTTAAGACCTGTCATTTAGTGCTTTCTGTCCTAGCCACAGCTCTTTAAGCCATATCATACTATACAAAACATGCCCAAAATAAAGAATTCTCTGGTATTGCTTCATACCACTACAGAAACTATGGTCAAATTGATTGGCTACAAAGCCCAATTTACCAATAATTTCATAAAAATATTTTTATCTTAACTTTTTACTTGAGTTTAAATATGACCTGAGGCCTAGCCTAGTGAAAATTAAAATTTTCTCATTTATTTTACTTCTTTGAACTTTTTTGAGAATAGTCATCCATTTCAAGAAGGTGGCTTATTCACTAAGACCTTACCAACTGTACTTAAAATTAATATTTTAGAAGTTGAACCTTTTATGTTCTAAATTATATTGTTCTTGTACATTTCTGATTGATTGGTTTTACATGATCCCTGGCAGCCCCCTGACCAGTGCTTTCTCTGTGACTTATTTTCATTGAGGCCATAACTTTTAAAATTTCTTTTTACATTTCTAAATCTTTACCCCAAACCCTGAGACTGATACATTTTGAAAGACTCTTTTCTTTCTTTCTTTTTTGAACGCCCAGACATTTGTTGACCTACTCACTGTTTGTTCCCTCTGCAGTTCTGGAGCATGTGTAGGATGTCACGTATTCAGCTGCTGATCGAGACTCGAAGTGTTAACCCATTCTGCAGTTGCTTAGGTGTGCGGTTTCCCTACATTGCATAACCCGGTCCTTCAGGCATCAAATGTTGAGGAAGAATCGAGGGGTGGCTTTGCAGGCATCTTGTTCTTCTTGTTTGATGTTAGTGATACATCTGGATTTGGACCCCAGGGGCCCCATTTCTTAATGTGGCCATCAGGTCACTCTGACTTATCTCGAAATGTTTATCTGTCCTTGGATATTACTGCTGTTTTTCTGCTTTCCTACCTAGCTTTACTGGATAGAGATTCCATATCAGACACAACCCAGGCTTTACCTTTTTGTTTGTTTGTTTTATTCAGTGCAGGGAATCAAACCTCAGAGCCTAGCTACAACCCATCCTTTAAGGCTCTGACAGTAGGCAAAAGACAGCACAGGAGTGAGATCCCCTGGGTAGAAGTCCAGTTGCTGCATCAGTAGGAAAGGGAGCTAGCTCATGGGGGCAAAAGGGAGGCATTAAGTGTGAACAAAAACCTTCCTCGGAGACTGTGTAATGTGTTTTTCCTACAGATATGTTTTGTTTCTGCTGTGCAGAACTTCTTTGTTTTTAAAAAATTCAGTCTTTGATATTTAAAAATCATGGAATTTAGTATAAAACTCAGATCAAATACTTGATAGGATATGTCAAATATGACATAGGGGTTTATCACCTAAGCTAATGGGATTAGAATTTTCATTTCCTGCAAAGGGAAAGGCTGAGTGAGGTGGGTTCATGGGGGCAAGGCTTGATCAGAGAGGGATTAAATGTATTTGGTTTGGAGTATATGAAGTTTGAGAGATAATATCCTAGTAAAAGTATGGAATAGGTATATAAATAAACTGGGAAGGTCTAGGTGAGATTTGCCAGCATATAAATGATATGTACAACCATGGAATAAGATGATATAGCCAAGGGAGTAATTGTTGATAGAAAAAAATTTTGAAGATTGAACCCTGAGGCAGGAAAATGGGAAGAATAGGGACAAGAGACAACAAACAGCAAGTTCAGAGGAGACAGGAAAGTGTGGTGTCGCAGAACCCACACAAACAAAGTTTTGCGCATGGAGTGACAGGATCTGTTAGCTGCCATGATAGGTCTGATGAGAAAACAGCTAAGAATTAGCTCTTCCGTCGAAGACTGAGGTCACTAGTGACTCTGGCAAGAGCACATCTGGTGAAGAGGAGGGGAAGCCCGACTGAAGCTTGTCCAAGACAGTGGAGGCAGCCAGTGTACATAGCTCTTAGGTATCTGCTTAAAGGGGGAGGGGGCAGAAAAATAGGTTGGCAGCTGGACAGGAACATAGGGTCAAGAGGGGTGGTGGTGGTGGTTTTATAAATAGAGCAGATGTTCCAGCATATTCTACTGGTGGTAATGACCTGTAGAGGGATAACACTAAATGCAGAAAATCAAGGCGAGGCATAGTGTAGCTGAAAGAGGATGGGACCTCATGCACAAGGAGGGAGGGTGGATTTAGGTAAAAGCTGGACAGTTCATCCTTAGAAACATGAAAGCAAGCTAGCATGTGGGACTGAACAGTGGTAGGCACTGCAAGTTTGGTTGGGTGAATGAATGAGCAGCTAGACAGTACATACTGACCTGCTACCAGCCAGAAAGTCTCCACAGTATCCTGGCATCGTGACTCTCCCTGACCTAGTTTATGAATAGAGACCGACCTTGTAGGCAGTGCCGTGGATGAGGGTTTCTTCTAGTTAGTAAAGTCTGGGTTTGAGTGCTGCCATTGTTCTGATTTCCAGGACATAACTGAAAGGTTCATTTGAAATACAGGGAAAAACTAGGTTCCTGGTGGTCACTGTCTGTGGCTGGAAAGCAGTTGTGTCCTGAGGGTGGGACATGCAATATCCTGTACCCTACAGTCCTTACCTCACCAGGTAACTCCTCCTCTCCGTGATCCCCACTACCCTTTGGACGCTTGAATTTGTGACTCTTGATTTAGAGTTTGTGACACTTGATTGTGGGTGGTAAGGGAAGGGATGTTTTGGTGAGGGAGGACGGGTGGCTAACTGGTGGTGGGAAAAAGAAGAGCTTATGTATGGCTATACCCACAAGCGAGCGAGTCTTAGAAGGTGCATGGGTGGTGACAGAGCAGAGATCCTGAGTCACTGAAATGGGCAAGAGGATGTTTGTCACGGTTGCCACATTTTCTGAGAAGTGTTTCAAATAAACAGTGCTGTCTTTCTTAGTGTCTTAATTAAAAGCTCACAGAAAACTAAAATTGCTTCTATTCCATTCTAAACAGTTCTGTAGTCTCATCCACATGTTCCCAGCTACATTTCTCAACTACTAAACTAGTCATGAAAATTCTGTCTGATCTTTTGGTAACATCAGGTCACAGGGATTATTTTAACGGCTAACATAAGCAGTATTATTGCTGGCTCGAGTTCAAACTATGTCTTGTGATCTGGACGACTCTTTAGAGATTCTGGCAAGTTAAAATTAGAACACTTATTTTAAGAGACATATGCAGGCTGAGATAAATCCTCCTTACTGAGTCAGAATGAATGGCTCTCAGTAATTTAGAGACAATTGTAACATATATCCAAGGTTTTTTCTTTTCCTGGCTGGTAATTTGGTGGATAAACTGGGTGGGTGGGGGGATGAGTCAGTGAATCTCTGGTTATCCTGGTTCTGGGTTGAGGTCCATCGGGCTTATCTTCCTACATCAACATTTCTTCTCCTATTCATTAGCTATTTTGCTTTTAGCGAAGCAGTTGACTGACACCTGATTGTTGGGTAAAAGACAACACTAAAAATATCATGGTTTACCCTTCTATAAGTATACCCCCAAATTTACATTTAGGCTATTTTTTTTTTCCTGTAGTGCTAGGGATCCGATGCAGGGCCTTAAACGTAGTAGAAGGAGCTGAATAGCACCTTTCAGTCCCTAAAATATTCTTTTAAGCAAGAAGTAACCTCCAGTTTTACTTATGCCCTTGCTCATTTCAGTACCATTATTTTGGATTTCCATAAATGTTGAAGGGTGAACTGATTAAGATGAGAGAAGAATACTCTGGGGAACATAATTGAGATACAGTTGTTTAAAACTCGTATCTTTATTAATTGAAGCTAGATTTTTAAAAAGACCAGCATTGGAGACCTTTCACTCTTTGTGTACCATACATCATCATGAAAGCCTACAGAATAAGTCTCTCATGATCCTTTGCTATGTAACTAAATGCCATTTGGTTGTATGGTTAGGAAATAGTTACGCAGTTAAAGGAACTCCTAAGCCTTCTTGTGAGGTAGCTGGTGTGGGCCCAGAAAGTGCCCCTTGCACCCAGCTACGGGTAGCCCTAGACGATTTCCAGGAACATTCTTTGATAACTGCTCTACATAAAACTGCAGTCTGCCTACACTTCCTTCCTACCTCCTCCTCCAAGCCTCATTATATTTTCCCACTTAGTAGCTCCATTATGTCCCATCCCCTCTACCCTTCTGTTGAGGGCTGGCCTAAAGGCTGGTCTGTGATTGGTGGTGACTCACCCAGACGTGTAAAGATCCTTTGCTCTAAATGTGCTTTCTTCCTACACTCCCTGCTGCTGTTCAGTTCTATAGATGTCAGGTGTGTGGCAGTTCAAGTAATCCAAATTCTTAAAGCATCCAAAATAAAGAGTTCCCATTCCTTACTGAACAGAAGTGGGGCTGTGCCCAGCCTGAACTCATAACGTCTGAAGCCTCTGCATTTCTGTTCGCTCCTGCTGCTTGCTTCCTCCACCTTCACACTCCTGAATCCTCAATGGGCTGTTCTGCTCTACTCTCAAAACCTAGCTCCACTTAGCTTTGCTAGGAAACTTATTCACACGATCCATTTTGTTGTTTTTGCTTTGTTTCAGAAATTTGTGTTGCTTTAGGGAGATTGCATCACCCACTATTGTGCCACCTTTCACTGCCCTGCTCGCCTCTTTGAGCCTCTCTACCCTGCCCTATCTTTTTGCACCCAAGGATTTCCTGCCTTAAAGCAGAAAGGGCAACTCTATCCACATTTAGGACCACTTAAGCTCTGGATTTCTGTCAGGTAAAGAGCCAAAAACCAAGACCAGACCAGAACCACAACAATTCTTTAATGTAGGGACAATCTGCTGGCTGTCTCCAAACAGGAAAAAGAGTGCTGCAGCGTGGCCTGGGTAGGAGAACGTTTTATGAGAGCTGGGGTGGGGTTGAGAAGTACGGTGGTTAGGGATTGGAGGAGCCTGTGGCATCACTAGTTGCTAGGAAGGTAGCAAGAAACAGGTTATTCCTTTGGCAGGAAAAGGAACATATCGAGAAGAAGGAGGTTGTCTCTTCTCAGGAGAAGCCCTATTTTAAGTGGGAAGCAGGGTGTTATGGAAAGGGGAAGAAAGGAGAGGGAAATCTAACAATTTTTACCTCAAACAAGTGTATAAAGGAATTTCTTAAAATTAAGGCTGCTTGTTTATGAAAGGACTATCCAGTGCATAGGTAAAAAATGTATTTTGAGAGAGGACCCTTCTGGCCACAGAAAATAACAGTGATTTAGCCTTAAAGAGACACTCAAGAACCTGGATACCTGACGGTCCAGCTCAGAGCCCAAGGGCCACTGCAGGAAACGGATGTGTCCAGACGCCGGTCCTGTTGACACTCAAGAGGAAGGCCGGCCATATAGAGAGGGGCTCATCAGCGTAAATCCAGGGAGGTTGCAGAGGCCCCTAAACCAGTCTTGGAGAAGAATTGAGCCATGTGGCCACATAGACAAGGCCAGAGGCCGGGATTACTTTCCTGCTAAAGCAGAGGCCTGGGCAGTCTCGGTTTACAAGTAGATTGGACCATTGTGCCCTTTTTCTGTTCGTTCTGAGGTCCCAGTTAACAGACAAGGTGATGGACAGCGATGAGCAAGCCTTGAACATTACCCAGGGTAGTCTACTTGAGGGTCACATGGTCCTAAAACACACCATCCATTTCTTTTGTTTTCATTCTTCCCTGGTTCCCCTAATTCGTTATTTTTACACAAGTTGCATTGTTCTAAGAACAGTCAGACCATTAGTGCTTAACTTGCCTGCTTTGTAAGTTTCTTTCCTATTGGTTACTATTGCTAGATGCTAGACAACTTGGGTACTCCCTTTTCCACTTTCAAATTGACTGTAGGTGGAAGTTAATGCATGGATTAACAAATGTCACTCAGACAGTGCCCTTATAATTTTGAAAGTATCTTACAATAACATCCTGGTTAAGAGCTTTGGCTCTGCTGCCAGACTGCCTGGATGGAGTCCCAGTCCTGTCACTCACCAGCCATCTTATCCTTGATTTATTTAATTTCATGTCTTGGTTGGCTCACATAATGGTTATGGAGACTAAACGAAGGAAACCATGCAAATGCTAACCAGTGCCATGGCCAGGGTGAGTATTTATATTTGTGAACTTTTTTTTTTTTTTTTTTTTGGTTTTTTGAGACAGGATCTCACTATATAGTTCAGACTGCTCTGGAACTCACTGTGTAGCCCAGGCTGGTCTCGAACTCACAGCAATGCTCCTGCCTCAGACTCCCGAGTGCTGGGATTACAGGCGTGCACTACCACGCCAGGCTGTGAACTATTTTTCTTAATACTGCTTAATCATCAGTGAACTCCCAGGAGAACAGGCTAGAATAGAGTTCACACTCTGTTCATGTTTTAATTTATTTTGGTTGACAATTGCTACCATGTTATAACTGTATATTATGTTTATATTAGGGTTAGGGTAATGCAAATACCAATATCAATTCAGATAGTTGAGTCAGGGCTGAATGAGATAGTGGAAGGAAGACATGCTGATTCCTTGTGCAATATTCTGGTCGTAGGCCTGAAGCTACATGTTGCAAGCATGAGGCAATACCTGTCTACCTACCCCCACCCCATAACACAAACACAGGTGAGAACTGTGGGATGGGTTTCCTCTGCTCATTGTTAGGACATTTATTGAGAATGGTTATCTGAATCCTACCCATGTTTTAGGTATTGTCATATTCCCACTTCCTGAACAGTCTTTGAAAACCCCACCTGCAATTACTGCTTCAAAATTTCCACATCTCTTAGCATCAGCATGGTCCTAGCAGCCCTGACTTGTTGCTTTGATTGTGCTATTATTTTGGGGGGGTGACCCATCTCCCTGCACGGACAAAAGCCACTTGGGGGAACATTGGGTGTAGTGCCTTAGGCACAGCAGTTGCCTGTTTAGTTGATTGCCCTAAGTATGTTCAAGTTTGGGCACTATAATATCTATCCTTTTAAGGATTGTATATGTGTATATTTGTGTGTAAAGAATAAGCTTGAGGGTCTGGGGATTTAGCTCAGTGGTTCTGCTGCCTGCCTCAGAAGTGCAAGGACCTAAGTTCAAAGCCTGGTAACAGAACAAACAAAAAATATATATATGCGTGCTTGAGGATATTAAGCATTCCTTTTATTTTCTGAAAAAAATGTAATGTGGAATAATCACCCTTAAGGAATTTTACATGTAGGATTTTTCTTTCTTTTTTTTTTTTTTTTTTTTTACTAGAGATCAAACTCAGGACCTTGTGCTTGTGAGGTAGGTGATGGAACCACTGAGCTAAATCCCGAGCCCTTTCTTCATATTTTTGAAGTGGCACTATTATAGGATAGTAACAGGAGCTCAGGCCTCATTAAGAGGCAAAATTGTGCCAAATCCCATCTCTGCCATCTAATAGCTGTGTGGCCGTGGGCAACTCCGTCTCTCTGTGCTTCAGCTAGCATATTAATAAAGTCTATTTTGTAGGGATTCCCAACCACGTCCGTAAAGCATTTGAGCCCCAAACATAGTGAACTCTCAGATGATAGCTATTTAACAGACCTCTAACATTTTTTTAAAAAATGAACTTTAGAAGTTAGGAAATGTTATGTGAACAGAGTCTGCATTATTTTGATTTGCACATCATACTCAAGTGCATTGGGTTCTTATGTAAATCCACTGAAATCTAACTTGTGAGCTTAGCCTAGACAGATCACAAGGATCATGTTTACCTTTCCTTCCCTCTTCAGAGGGGCTTCTCTAGGTCTGACTGGAGGTACTTGGCAGTGCACACAGCTGCTCTCTGCCTGGACATCTTAGACTATCACCAGCTTTCCAGATCCCATCTGCCTGCATAGGTACAAGCTAGAAGTCACACCCTATCACCACAGCACCTCGCCCCCTGCAGCTGGCTTGTTGGGCCCTCCCTCCTTCCTAAATTCCTGAGCCTCCCTGTTCAGATTTTCCCTTTGGCAATTCTTGCAGTCATCTTTATTGTTGATTTTTATATGCTTAGATTTCCTCCCAACTAGTACAGAACCAGGCTTAAATCTTATTCTTTTTAAGACATTAGTTATGAAATACAGCGTGTATACAAACATGTATGCCCAAAAATGTGTAGCACTTCATTTTTGTTTTGGTTTTCATTGTGTAACTTTTTATTTAGATTTTCCTGTTGTCTTTCAATAGTTCCCCCTGCCCCACAGAATAGTGTATATGCATTTTTTTCAGTATGTGAGTTTTTTTTTTTTTTTTTTTTGGTATATGGTTATGATACATAATAATGATATTCTTAAGCCAGGCATAGTGGCGCATGCTTGCAATCCCAGCACTCAGGAGGAGGAGGAGGAAAACTGCCATGAGTTTGAGGCCAGCCTGGACTACATAGACTAGGTCTCAAAAAAAAAAAAGTACACAGGTGACATTACCTGCATGAGAAATGTCATAATTGAGAGAATCTGAACAGATATGAGCAGAGTTTGAAAGGTAGTATATGAAAATATTCACATGGGAGAGAAGCCATGTGTGTGTAGTCAGTGTAGAAACCCTTAAGTCTTTCATTTACCTTAATGAAGGGCTTCACACTTGTCAGAGCCCGTGTAGTTAATGTGAGAAAGCTTTTAGTGATTCCTGTGACTTGAGAAAACGTGAACAAACTGAAAGTAAGTATAAAGATAAAATGTGGGAATTCTTCACTTTTACATGTCCCTTTCTGGAAACTTGACATCGCACAGTGGAGAAATTCATATTAATGTACTTTAGACCTGTAGTCATTTGCTTTTATTTGTAATTACAAAAGAATGAAATGTAGTGAGAAACTGGGAACATAAGTGATCCACACAAATCTTCAGTCAGCCTACATGTAAGAATGCCTGTGGATTAAATCCCTGTGAATGTGCAAAGTTCTCAGTTATAACTCTTTTTTCAGAAATGTTTGAACATCTCAGTATAGGGAAGTTACACCAGTACGTAATACGAAAACTTACTGTCAGTTATCTGAGTCTAGAATGCTACAGATAAGACACAATAAAAGGAGATATCCTAAAGTAAAAAAAAATCATATTCATCTTGGGGAATCAGTACAGATACACACTGCACCTTGATCATTTCTACTTCCTCTTCCTCCTGTCTAAACCCCCTTCCCATCACCACAAAGCCTACCTCTTTCCTACCAAGTTTTATTTTGCTTCTTAAATTATTTTTACTGTATTTGGTTTTCTTTCAGAAGAGAAAGCATGCAATGTGTATCCTTTTGTGTCTGATTTATTTTACTTAGTATTATAGCTCGACATCAATTTCCTTACAAATGACTCTCATTCATCCTGTGGCAGAGTGCTCCACTGTGTATGTGTGCCACATTTTCGGTATCCATTCATCTGCTAATGGACATAGGCCACTCCATAATGGCTGTTGTGAATTGTGCTGCTATAAACGTATGTGCGTATATTACTGTAATATCTTTCTAACTCTACCTAAAGAATACACTGGGTCAAATGAAATTTCTAATTTTAATTTTCTGAGAAATCTTTATCCTGATTTCCATACTGGCCGTATTAGTTTACATTCCTACCAGCAATGTACAAGGACTCTGCCATCCCCACAGCCTCACCAGCGTTATCGTTTCTCAGGATACCCATTTTTACTGGGGTGCAATCGAATATGTGTTGTTTTTGACTTGCATTTCCCCAATGACTAAAATGCTAAATTTTTTTTATGTGCATCAATGGCCATTTCTACTACTAGTGTGTATTCATTTCCATGACCCATTTTCTGATTGGGTCTTTATTATTTAGTGTATAATTTTTTTAAAAAATTTATATTCTGCACTAGGACTAGTCTTCTGAGGAGTAGCTGGCAAATATTTTTCCCATTCTGTAGGTTGTCTCCACCCTATTGGCTGTTTTGTTTTTTACTGCACAGAAACTTTTAAATTTGATAACACCATTTGTTGATAGTTGGTATTATTTCTTGTGCGTGTGGGGTTCTGTTCTAACAGCCTTAGCCTGTGCCTTCAAGAGTTTTATTTTTTTCTTCCAACAAACTTAGTGTTTCTATTTTTTTTATATCTAGGTATTCGATCCATTTTGATTTGCTGTTAGAATAAGAAATTTGGGTCTAGATTCATTCTTCTGCACATGGATAACCAGTTTTCCCAGTGCCGTTGTTTTTAAGAGGGTATCTTTTCTCCAGCATATGTTTTAGCACTTTTGTTGAAAATCAGATAGCTGGAGGTGGATGGGGTTGTGTCTGCATCCTCAGTTCTAAGCCTTTGGTCAAATGTCTTTTTTTGTGCCAGTACCATGGTGTTTTTATTACTTGTAGCTTTGTTATAATTTGAAATCTGGGGTTTTAATGCCTTCTTTTTTTTTGCTCATGATTGCTTTGTCTACTCAGGATCTTTTTCTGTTCCATACCAATCTTAGGATTGTGTTTTCTAGTTCTTTTTTTTTTTCCAGCTTTAATTGAGTTTATTGGTACATTTTAGGGATACAATACAGTTACATTCATCGTTGGGATCTTGTACCTCTACATGACAAGTCTTGATTCTCACTTTTTCCCCTTACCCCTGCCCTCCCTTCACCCCCTCCTCCCCTCCCCATCTACAAACACTTTATTTCCATCTTTTCATTATCTCACATTTTTTCTTTTCCCTTATTACCTTTCCCCTACCCATCCCACCTTCCCTACACCTTTAGCTCCTTTCTTCCCATTTCATAATGTCAGTAATCGTATTAGGATCTTATGTATTATTGCTGTTTGTTCACACCAGAGAAACTATTTGGTATTTAAACATGTGTGACTTATTTAATTAACTTAGGAGTATATCTTCAATATGTATCCATTTTCCTATGAATGAATCTATTGTGTTTTCTAGTTCTATTAAGAATGCTGTTGGTATTTTGATTGGAATTGCATTAAATCATTTTCAGTAATAAAACTTTTGACAGTATTCAGCTTATCCAGAAATGGGATGTATTCCCATTTTCTAATGTCCTCTTCAGTCTTTTTTTCAGAGTATTATAGTTTTTGTTACAGAGATTTTTTCACTTCCTTGGTTAGGTTAAGTCCTAGGTGTGTTAATTTTTTTGAAGCTACTGTGAATGGCGTTGCTTTGCTGATTTCTTTTGTTCAGCATTTTAAGATACCCACCACCTAAATTAAATGAAACAGCATAGTAGGATGACCATAGGCAACAATAAAAAAGCTAGAAAATATTTTTGAGTGTTTTACTCTAAAATAGTTTGAGTAGGTATGTTTAACTTGATTTGAATGTCACAGAACGTACATGTTAAAACATCACATTATGCAATTAATATGTATAATAATGTTTTTATGTATAAGTTTAAAATTTCATTTAAAAGAGAAATGGAACACAATATCTTGGAAGCCTCTCCTTTTGTTCCTTCCAGTCACAACTTCTCTTCTGCCACAGGTAAACAGTATCATGAAATACATATTATAGTTTTTCCAATCTTTAAACAGTGCCTTTTTGTCTTTATATAAGTAGATCAAATGAAGGATATAATTGTTTCTCGTTTCATTTTTCAATATAAAGGCTTCTGAAATGTATCTGTTTGCTCTATGTCATGATCATCATTTTCACTGCTGTATTATATTCTTTATTAATAAACCAGAAATTTTCCTTTTAGAAAAAAGATGAAATAACTATAAAACTTCAAAGTGATATTTGATGTGTTTATTTTACTTATTTTTTTTATTTTCCTTTTTTATTTCTAATGATGGGTCAGCTGGGATAGCTCTGATCCTCTCAGCTGTTTGGAGTAATGCCACAGGTCTGATCTGACCTATTTCATATTTCCTATTCTGTGGAGACAGTGGGTCACACAGAACATATTCTCCTGGCAGACATTGTAACTTCTCAGAGTGAACAGAACCAACCATTCTGTAAGGCATTTTCACTACTGCCCACATTCCACTGGCCAGACCAAGCCTTAGTGCCACGTCCAGCTTCTGGGAGAAAAGTACTTCCGCTGTGGAGCCTAGGAGCAGTGCACACTCGCTGAGCAGTGACCTAATCTAACATGTGAACATGTGTTTATGACTGTTGCAGACAGTGTTCCTGCTGCAAACATTGTGATTATGTATCCTGTTTTACAAGGAACTGAGCTTCTGGGTGGCGGAACATGAGCATTTTCATACTTGAGTAGGATATACCCAGTGTTTTCTCAGTGATTGTACCTTTCTTATCCAGGATGAACTTGGGCTTCTGTTGTTGCACTGAACTACTTTTGCATTTTTATGTGTATTTAACACATAGAGGACTAATTTCGAAAGAATCTTTTCTTGGTTTGACAGTGAGGCCAGTTTCTTTTCCAATTGCTACTACAAGATGGAAGTTGTACTAATAAGATTACAGAACAGAGACCCAATTATCTGTCTATGCTCAGAATCCACTGACCATTTCAACTTGTGTTTACATGGCAGGTTTGGAGCAAATACAAAAGTTGTGCATTTCCTGGGACGAGTCAAACCATGGAATTATACTTATGATCCCCAAACAAAAAGTGTTAAAAGTGAGTCAGATGATCCCACCATGACTCATCCAGAGTTTCTCAACCTGTGGTGGGATATCTTTACTACCAATGTTTTACCTCTTCTTCAACGTTATGGACTTGTCAAAGACACCTGCTCATACAAAGATGTGGTAGGTTCTGTTCTTAAATTTTTTCTTTCATGTAAGTTAGTGCTGTACCTTTTAAAACTTGGTACGTCAATAGAATTTGGGAGTACTTTAGTAATATTTTAAACAAAGACTTTTGTGAAGTCTTTGTGAATATACAAGACTTTTGTGAAAAAACAATGGCTGTCTTAGAATGGAGAAATATTACCTCTACAGAAGGAGTAAAAGTATACTAGGTGGCAAATTTCATTGTATCTGATAGTGTAAGAAATGCTTTTGGAGTTTTTTAATATATCTGCACTTGTAACTACAAAATTCTTACCTCATTGTCCAAAAGAAAGATTGAGATTATACCTAATGTAGTAAGTCTGTATAAATAGACCAGAGATGTAGCTCAGTGGTAGGGAACTTTTCCCTGGAGGGAGGAAAAAAGGGCCCATTTTTTTTAGAAACTTCAGACATTTAAATATACCTATTTTATGTATGCCATCCGCTTAGAAAAATGTGTTTTCACTGAAAATCACCAAAAGTAACTATTATTTCCTGTTTATATCCCTGATTATTACTGGTTTGTGAAAAAAAATCTTTTTAACAGATGACATGTTAACATTTAAAATAAACTTTTAAAGCATGTTTTCTGGCTTTAAGGTCTTCTGAGAGATTTTTTCTTTTGAACAAATTAGAAAAGAATGAGGAATTACACTGTTAAATGTTAAGATACAAAAACTTCAACTAAATGGGCAAATTATGAATAAGAAATTGGTTAATTACCTGCCTATTATTATAGCATTATAAGGAGTTCTCTCTTCTAAGGTATAGATTTTAGTCCTGTCACTTGCTAGCATTTATACAAAATACAGAAAGAAGAAAGGGAGGGGCCAGGGATTTATCTCAGTGGTTCTGCTGTTTGCCTTGCAAGCAGAAGGTTCCAAGTTCAATCTCTGGTACCAAAGGGGGAAGATAACTGATGCTTTTTAAGTATTTCTTATTGTAAGTATGGTCCATGAAGTAACACCTGTACAGGAGTTGGAAGTGCCTGGCATATAGTAAATGCTTAATAAAAATTAGCTATACTTATTTAATCCCTACAACTACTCTACCAAGTAAGTACTATTATTGTTAATGTCCCATTTATAGATAAATAGAGGGTTAAAGAATATAACTTTGTCTTAGTTGTGTAAGATTATAAGAGCAGAATTGAGAGTCAAATCCACATCAGAAAGACTATTTATTATCTTGACCAAAAATTTGAGATGGACCTGGCTTAAGACCAGAACTAAGTATAACACCTTTCATAGCAGAGGAAGGGAGAGTTAACATGCTCCCGACAGGGCTGTAACTTGTATATCTCACTGCTGGGCGGCTCTGAGCCACCAGCGGTACATGCATGGCTGCCCGTCGTGTTATCACTGGTTGTTCAAGCCAGCGGGAATGTGTTCAACTTCAAACAGCCTTGACTAGATTTCAAGGGCCTTTCTCTTAGGCCAGTTCACTATAAATTCCCCACATTATGAAGCAGAGGACTCAGGAAGAGCCTGTGCTTACCATTCCCATTCCAAAGGGAAGGCAGTGGCGGGACTGATCCAGTGGAAGTGCTTATGTTGCTTGAGCCGTATCACAGTCCTGTACACCTACTTACATATATAAAGCAAAAAGAAAGTATCTAGAAATTTGTTCCACTGTTTTCTGTTCAAAGTGGTTTCCATTTTTATTTATCCACCTTTTTTCCTAAGATTTCCAGCTTTCTCACTTTACCATTGGTATTCCTTCATTGGTATACTTGAAGTCGATTGCCTATCCATGTATAATGAGAGTCAGTTTTAATTTAGTGTAGGTTTGCTGTTTGCTGCATTTACCCTGTTCTTTCTGCAACACAAGGGCTGAGAATTATGAACTAAGACAAGGTTGAAGATGGGAATTGAAACAGTTGTTCAAAACTAAGCAAATTAACAGAAGCTACAAGAATAGATGCTACTTGGTAATCCAAATGAAACCTTGGACAGAAAATTCGGTACATAGCCTCAAAACCATTTAGCTTTTCTTCTTATAATGTGACAACTTGTGTATGTGTTGTGGCTCTCTGGGTAGGTTTTTTCTAAAGTGTAGCATCTTAAGTGTATTTTTGTTTAAGTTCTCAACCTTTCTGAGCCCACACAGATTGAGAATTTATCATGAGACTTGTGTTCTTTTTTCAATCCATCTTACACTTTCTAATGAACTGTTTGCAGCTTTCAGACTTGGTCTATACACTGGCTTTCTCTTGTGGCTTCTGTAGAAAGGTATGCAGAACTTAAACATTAACCCCAATTAATTTGTTCTCCTGATGTTTTCACTGAGTCAATAAGTCTTCATTTCGTTAGGAAAAAAAAATCACATGACCCTTGTATTTTTGTGTCTTTTTGTTTGTTTCATGTAATGCTTTTCAGTTTTTGCTACTTTGCATGATAATTCATCCTGACTTTTCTTACCTTCAATTTATTGTATTCTTTAATATGATCTGATTTTCAGCTCTCAAGGAGTCTGATTATGCTGCTTTTTTCTAGGAACATGTTTCAGGAGCCGTATCACACCTGTCCCTTGGGGAGAACCCAGCTGCACCTCAGCCTTCTGTATCGTCATCAGAGGACAGGAAGGAGAGGTGGGAACAGGGTCAGGCTGATTACATGGGAGCAGACTCCTTTGACAACATCAAGCAAAAACTTGACACTTACCTCCAGTAGAAGCACTGCCTTTTTCCTGTGAACACACCCTTTCACAGAAACTTGTTTCTGATACTTAGTATCTAGAGCTGGGTTGAGAAAAGTCTGTTGCAGGTGTTACAGGCTTTCACTAAAACAGATGAAGGGTTTTTGCAGAACAACAGGTGAGAACTGGGCAAAAGTTGTAAAGCTGTACTTCTATTATATGGACAGCATTGTTTTATAACCCTAGACTTAGCTGTTTCAGAAATTCACTTATGCTGATTGCCAACATATGTAGTAAAGGAAACCCAATATTAAGCTATAAAGATGGTTGCATCAACTTGTGTAGAACCACGTTCCAAATCCATCTCCCTTCAGAACAGGACATGGCTTCTGCCCCTTGCTTGTAATACCTGTCAGATAACTTGCATTTTACGATCTCCCAGGGGCTACCAGAATGATAACTGTGCTTCTAAAGTCAACCTTAAATAACACTGCTGAGTGATTCATAACACTGATTCAACACATGGCGTTAGCCCATTTTATCTCCTACATCTGAATATGTTTACCAGTTTTCTGTACACTGTAAGGCAGCATGCTGAAATGCTTTTGTTCGGTTCTGTACATGTGAAAATAGCAGTGCGCTCTCTCTGATGGTTACCTGCAGTTAATACCCTGTATGAAAAATAAAGACTTATTGCCATACCTTGGTTGTTAAAGTACTTCCCATCTTACCCTTGAAAAAAATCTATTGGGGAATTTTCCATAATTTATGCAACTTGTTTTAGATTTTTAAAGTATAAAGCTTAACAGGTAGGCTGTAAAATTAGCTGCCTAAGAAATCTAGTATTTCCAGCGATGGTGACGGATGACTGGTGGAGAAGAGTGAGATCAAATCTGTCTAGTGTCGCTTGCATCACCTCCCCGGTGGGCACACAAGTTGTCCGCATGTGGTGACGTTAAAAGCATCAGGCTCACTGTTCATCGTCTCTCAACATACTCAGTAATCTTTCAGAACTGCGGGAATTGGCACTAGACCCAATTCCTCCTCCTGTTTTTACCCAGAATAAGAGAAAGTAGCATAAATCCTAGTCTGCAAGGGTCGGCAAGGTAAGGAAGGATGGATCCAAAAAGATCTTTTGAAACTGAGTAATCAGAAATCATTGTACTGAATAAAAGTCGAATATAACAAAAACCTTTAGTGTTAGCAGGTGCGGCAATGGCTTTTGTGACCTAGCCTTGTGTCGTGCTCCCTCATTTTGACAATGTCCTACTGGCTCCCTGGGTCATTTCTGTTCAGTATGGCTGAATCAGATCTCTGCAGACAGGAGTGACTGAGGGCCACCTGGGAAGGGGGATCCGAAAGCCCAAGAAAACCTGCAGATTTACCTAAAGTTCTAAAACCATAAATGACTTCTGGAGATAAAAGTTATCCGCACTAGTAGGGAATAGTCACCAACATCTAAGTTTATGAAACATTTACCAAAGATTGAGTGTTTCCATGTGCTGGTGCTGTGGCTACAACGACCTCTAGATATTTTTATAGCTAGACAGCAGCTCCTGACTCTTGGTGTCTGGGTCCCTGGTTGAGATGCAAAGAAACTTAGTCTTCAGATAAAGAATGCCTGAAACCTTACTCTTGTGGCCATGTAATATATAATCCAAATAAAGCATGTTAGAAATGACTCCAAGTTTTTACTTTTTTTACAAATGGGGGAGACAAAGACTATATTACCTTATTTTTACAAAAACTGAAGTTCTCAGTTTACTCAAAGCCATTAACTTTTAGAATCAAATAATGGGGCCAGGGATGTAGCACAATGGCACCACACCTGCCTGGCAAGTGCAGGGTCCTGAGTTTGATTCTCAGTACTGGATAAAAAGAATCAATGACAAGTTCCCCAGGAAAAAAGTCTGTAATACACATAAAGGTGTGTCAAATTATGTGGCTGGGAAATCGATGAACTAGGCTAACATTTTCTTTCCCTTAACTTTCAAGGACATGTCTTCATTAACACAAAGTATTAACTTTTCCACAGAGCTGTACAGCTACACTGCAAAATCTCTTCCAGGAAGCCCAAAATGATAAGGGGTTATTTAGATGTATGAAAAGGAGGCTCAAATTATAAAACACACATTGGTGGTGGCTGTCCATGTGCCATTTTTTAAATCCCTTTGTGAACAGTGGTGGGTACAACAGACTTTGGCCATATGACAAACTTTGCTCAAAGGCCAAATCCATTTCTTTGGGGATCAGCTCCACGGTTGATCAAGGTCTACATCGTGCATAAAGTGGATATTGGTCTTAATTGCCCTTCCACCTGCTATTTCTTCATTGAAACTTTTGTAGATATTGTAATTATAACTTATTATTATGAGCCAAACCTCAAATCTGTCCTGTTTATGAATCTCATTCAGAGGCTAATGAACTTTGGCAAGCAGTTAAGGAAAATACACCAATGTCTTGGACATATCTCTACATAAGTGTTCACTGCCTAGGATAATTAGTATTCACAATTAAACTACACAGGATATTTTCATTTCCAAATTAGAGTTATAATTTTCAGGGCAAATCTATAGTGATTGAGAGTACTATTTATATGTATTATCACAATTTTTTTTTCTTACATCTGAGGAAATTAATTGGGATCAACTTTACATACAGATAAAGGCATTTAAAATGAACCTTAAATATTCACTCATTTCTGAACAAGTTTCAACCAGGGCCAGGGATTTAGTTCAGTGGCACCATGCCTGCCTTGCAAGTGGAAAGTCCTGAGTTTGGTCCCCAGTAAAAAAAAAAGTTTCAACCAATTAAATTGAACAAAATAAAAGGTAATGTGAACATATTACAGTACTTTTTATGTGCAGTCAGGTAAAATACTGTGTAATATAAATGTCATAGAAATGAAATTTAATAAAATTCCATTTAAAGAGCAAAGAGTCAAATTATGGCACTGAAGAAGGTAATCAATTTGTGAAACATTTATTTTAAATTTACGACAAAATCCAGTTTAAACCACAAAATTTAGTTTGAACCACAATGGAATACAATGCTTTTAACATATTTCTAGAGCTATTATTTATGTAATAATAGTGAATCAACAGCATAGCAGTTTTCATTGCAGTGGTTTGCACATTTTCTTAGGATGAATTCAATTTTTTACTTAACATCACTTAATAGGATTGTACAAAAACACTTTTAAATGACTTGCCAAACTTAGGTGTTTGAAAGCATAACTCCTATGTATTTGGGTAAAGAAGCAAGAAGCTTCATCTTTATAGCTGGATTTGAAAGGCTCTGCTTCTGTAATGAAGAACAGACTTTTTATTTTTTCAAAACATTCTATTTATACTTAATCTCATGGCAGTATTGGTATACAGAGAAGCCATATTACACATTTAATGAGATTCTGATCAACCTGATTTTTGTGTAATACTAGATCTACAAGGTAAAGAATTTCCCTAGGGCTCCTAATGCTAGCTGACCAAGCCCAAGTTATTTTATTCTTACCTGCAGAAGGGTCTTTCTTGATGTCAATGAAAATGAGTCCTCTACTTTCATTACCTCTGAGAAAAAAAAGAGACTGAGAAGATTTTGGAAGGCTAATGTGTCTCCTTGGAGCAAAAGACAAGACCCAGGAAGGAGAGAGAGAGGACTTAGCTGTTGACATTTGACATACACCTTAGATATAAGACCTATAACACAATGTTGTCTCTATTAATCTTTCGGTCAAGTCACTTCTAACATTATAAGCAAAATTTTAGGTGTTCTGACTCTATCAAGTACGAAGCATCTCATTGCAGTAATCTCTTCTTTGGATTAGAAAAATTTAAGGAAATGAGATAAAACCATGACCTACCCAAAGCAACTGCTAAATGTCTAGCTTCTTTTATATATGACTGAATCATCCAGAATTTGTGGCAACTACAGGTTTGCTTATGACAATAACAAAAGTGTAAGAATGAATTACTAAAGTGACAAAATTAAATTCTGATTTCAAACATACATAACAAATTTTACATTTGGGAATAAGATGTCTTTAAGAGTTGCAACAACTTTGAAGGTCATCCAGCCCAACTCCAGATTATCACGCCTCTCACATACAGAAGTCTTCTGAATTATAAAAATTTATAGTTATTTCAAAAACACTACATAAATAAAAATCTATAGAAATTTCTAAATTCCATAATTTAAATGTTCAAATTAAATTAGGTAGAATTGGTTCCCTCTTACCCCTGCAGACTACATTTACACCCTGTTTGTATCAAGCTGCATTTAAACAATGAATGCAGTACCACTTGATTAAAATGGAGAAAATAGTGCTCTAACATGGTCCCTAATTTTTTCAAAACCTAAACTTGCAAGATCCACACAGGAGCTGGATGTGGTGGCACATGCTTGTAATCCTAGTATGCTAGGAGGCTAAAATGGATCACAAATTCAAGTCCACCCTGGGCAACTTAGTGATTTTTGTAAGACTCTCATAATATAGCAGCAGGGCTCAGGGCCAAGGCCCTGGGTTCAATCCCTAGTACTGGAGGAAAAAAAAGTTATATATATATATCTCAATGAAGTTGTTTAGAAGAAAAATTCCAACTCATTTATTAACCTGGACTTGGTCTATTATATAAGGTTTGGTTTAAGAATGCAAGTAAGTTTTAAAAAGTCCAATAAAATCATATATGTGTGTGTCTGTATATATCCATCCTTTATAAGGATTATGAATCCACTGCATCACAAATCATAGGCTTTGTTGAAAAGCCAAATGTATTCTACATAGGAAAGTCTCCACTGGTCACAGAATAAAAGATCTGACCTTATTTGATATATGAAAAGGCTGATTACTTAAAAGATACATGAAAAAAACAGCACAGAGTTCTCTATGAAAAGTTGAATAAGAAAGTCAACTTTTTATCTCAAAAAGTATTTTAGTCCACAATATATAACAGAGCTTATTGCTACTTGAAATATCATTTAAAATACATCCATATATAAAAGACATCATGTGTCAGTAATACCTGTTTACTAATATAAAACAGTAAGCTCCTCATAGAAGATTCAAGATCTGTTCTAGATTCCTAAATCTGTTTCTCATTTCCAACACGTATCTGACAGAACTGACCTTACTAAAATCCCACATATTATAAATCAATTAAAGTTTTAATTTCATTAATTTTAGCTTGTTTCATTTCATTAGCATTTGTCTTTTTAGTTCCAAAAGCTCCAGCTGCAATTTCTCTTTTTGTATTTTGTATTTTCAGCATATTTTCTTCAACAGAATCCTTCACAATGAACTTTAAAAAGAAAAAAGAAAATTGGTTATATTTCAGATTTTTTAGATAACAATATTTAAAATCTTTTTTTGTTTGTCGTTTTTTTTTTTTGTTTTTGTTTTTGTTTTTTGAGACAGGGTCTCACTATGTAGTCGAGACTGACTTGGAATTCACTATGTAGCCCAGGCTGGTCTCGAATTCACAGCGATCCTCCTGCCTCAGCCTCCCCAGCGCTGGGACCACGCCCAGCTAATATTTAAAATCTTAAAGCCTACTAAACAATGAACTATTGAGAATCATGAAGGATAAAATATGCTAATACTGCTCACATAAAAAATTATGGGTATTTGTAATCTGAGAAGCATATTTCAGCTTTCAAAAATGTGCAGTAACAACTTATAAGAAGCTGGTAGCTCCTCTTTTTTCCCAGTGCAATGAGAATATTAAGAACATGAGGCTGTAACACTAGAGCTAAGCACTGCTTTCCTTTACTCCCAAGATGGTTTTTCCTTACATATTGGTTGGAAGGACAGAAGTTACATTTGTAACCCTATCACCAGATTAGAGCACACAAAACAAACTATACGGGTGCTCCTGTAAGTAGAATATTAACAAAATGAATTTAGCGTTATATGGCAAATGAAAACTTTCAGGAAATACTGCAACAGTGAGTCTTTATCCAGTATGATTCGTAGTATTAAAGAGAAACCAAAAAAAAGTGACAGTCTCAACAGATTCTTAAAATGCACTTAATAAATTCAACAAATTCAACATAAATTCTCATAAAGCTTGATTTAAAAACCCTCAACATGGGAATAAAGGATACATCCTCAACCTTATTAAGGATATCTACTACGAACTAAAACATGTTTAATGTGAAACAACAAAAATAGGAATAAGACTATAACTGTTACTACTACTATTTAATACTGTACAAGAATCCCAGTTATTGTGATAACAAAAATAAATTGTATTATAAAACTCTATTAAAATATGTACACTGGGTGTGGTGGCACCTGCCTACAATCCCAGCACTTTAGAGGTCGAAGCAGTAACGACCTGTGAGAGTTGGAGGTCAGCCTGGGTTACAATAGTGACTTCAAAGAGAGACCCTATCTCAAAAAAGAAATCAAAAAAGTAAAATACATAAAAGATAGAAATAAATGGTGGTAGATACTACCTGTGGTCTTGAGAAAACATTCCTTATTGCTAAAGAAAAGAATTCTCAAAGAAATCAATAAATCCCAATTGACATTTTTTTTCCTTTTTCTTTTTTTGGGGGGCAGCGGGGATTAGGATTGAATCCAAGGCCTTCACACTGAGGTACAGCCTCACCCCTTTTAAAAAAACTTTTTAATTTTAATTTTTTAAAATTTTGAGGTAGGGTCTTGCTAAGTTGCTCAGGCTGGGCCTGAACTTCTATTCCTCTTGCCTCAGCCTCTCAGAGTGCTGGGACTGAATAATATCTCTTAAATGGGATCCGACAGCCCACCTGTGAAGGTGAACCTTTTAGAGTTTCAATAACAAATAGTGCTGTAAGTTCACCACCCCTGGCCTAGACCAAAAGTCCAAGAGCAGTAAATAATCATACAATTTTTAAAATGAGTAATGAGAATAATCATAGTAATGAGAATAGCCATAGCTGTTACAAAACTGTCCTGGGGACAGGAAGAAATCAAAAAAACAGAACAATCTAGAAAGAGATTAATATATATATTTTGTCATATTGGTAGAAAAAAGGCACACTTTAAATGAAATGACAAAACAGTTCATTTGGAAAAATAATAAATTTAGACACATTTCACGAAACAAAATCTAAAAGAATCATAAGTCAATGTAGGAGAAACAATTTCAGATATGAAGATAAAGCCTTCCATGATTAATTAGTCCTTAAAATCTAGGAGTTATTAAAAAAGAGGGGAAGGGCACATCTTCAATCATAAAAATTTTAAAGCTTTTTCATGATAAAAAGCTCAAAGTTTTTAAAGCCAAGCAAGCTCCTGGAATAAATCATTTCCAAATTCCTAAGAAAGGATTTAAAATCAGAATGTATAAATGAGTCCTTCATGCTATAAAACTGTACTTGTGCTGGGGATTCAGCTCAGTGGTTCTGCCGCCTGCCTCACAAGTGCAAGGACCTGAGTTCGATCCCCAGTACAAAAAAAAAAGAATTCACTTAAAACTGTACTTGTACTGTTAACTGTGAAAACTGGCAACTGATAAATTCACCAAAAAATTTTAATGAAGGCTGGGGATTCAGCTCAGTGGCACCACACCTGCCTCACAAGCACAAGATCCTGAGTTTGATCCTCAGTACAAAAAAAAAAAAAAAAAAATTTAATGAATAACAGGCATGTAAAATAAGTTTAAGTAAATGCAAATTAGGAAGGCATTTTTTAGATCACAGAAGCATTCATTTATATCAGTGTCACATTACAAAGCCAATTTTGAAAGGAACTTGATAGTTATCTAATAAAAAAAAATCTAAATCCAGAATTCTAGTTTTCTCAACCTATCATGAAGAAATGTGTACATGCACAAAGATGCATGTACAATAATGCTTACTAAGGCATTGCTTTATTAACAAAAAATGGGATGGGTTAAATAATTTATGATGTATCTATATGCGGGTATTAAATGAACTTGGAAAGGAGTCAAATTCACAGAGACAAAGCAGGACAGTGTCTTCCAAGGGCTTAGAGAGAGTAGTCGTGATTGAATGGGTAGAGTTTTAGGGTGATGTGGACAGCAAGTTCTGGAGATGAATGGTGGTAGTGGTTACACACAATGTGAGTTGTACTTAATGCAACTGAACTTAAAATAATGGCTAACATGCTAAAAATTCATTGTGTACCTTTTACCACAATGAAAGTGCGGATCTAAATGTATCTTATATAGCCGAGTGTGGTGGTGCGCTCCTGTGATCCCAGCACTTGGGAGGCTGAGGCAGGAGGATCACTGTGAGTTCGAGACCAGCCTGGGCTACATAGTGAGTTCCAGGGCAGTCTCAACTACATAGTGAGACGCTGTCTCAAAACAAACAGGTATGTATCTTACAGTAATCTCTAATGTACATACTTAAGGAAAAAAAGTATGTTGTAGAGCAATAAAGTATGATTCCTTTTATTTTTAAAATGAATTTTTAAATAAGATGTATACATGAGTAAGAATGTACATAACTAGAGAGAAAAAGCCCTAGAAGAACATATTAAATCTATAAATGGAGAAAAAAGTTTTACATTTTGCTTTCCATAATTCTACTTAAATCATTACAATAATGTAGTTACTCATTACTTGCATTATTTTTTTAAAAACAGACTAATCTTAGAAATAAGTGGTTCCAAAACTTACTTTTGTGATAATAACTTCTTGCTTCTGGCCAAGTCGATGGCATCTGTCAAAGCACTGATCTTCAGCAGCAGGATTCCAGGCCTAATGAAAACACAGTCCGGCTGTGTGAGTGCCCTGACTCAGTCCTGTCATCTCTTCTACGATCACCTGTGTCTGGCTGAGCTCACAGACGTGACATTACAAATGCACACGGGGAAGAGATTCACCTCCACAATCACTGTGACGACAGGCACTCTCCATGTCACTTCGCTCATCTAATACTGGGTAAGAACTCTTATCCAAAACTCATGACACCAGAAGTATTTCAGACTTCAAAATTCTTCCCATTTCGGAGTATTTGCATAGGCTTTACTGACTGAACATCCAAGATCCAAAAATCTGAAATCTAAAAGGCTCCAAAAATTTTTGTGTACCATGTCAATACTCAAAAAGATTTAAGTTTCAGAACATACCTGACTTTCACATTAGGGATTCTCAACCTGTACTTAACAGAGAACCTGACACATGTGTCAACACCAATATAAATATCTGGGGTTTGACCATTTCATTTTAAGGTGGATCTATGTATATTTAACTTAGGTAAAGAAATTTACACATTCTCTTAGATTATTTCATTTACGATAGAAAAGTGAAGCCATCCGTGCGCCCATTTTTGAAAAATTTTCCCTCTTTTACTGGTCTTTGCCTCTTTTTTCACTTTCTTCCATTCATAAAAGTATAAAAGGTTTTCAAGTCATTTAAAGTCCTAAAAACTGTTTAATACTTTGTCAATGCAATTTTCTGTATGTGCATTTGAAATCAGCTTTGACTTCAAAACTGAGCTCAAAAGTAGTATTTGCTAATTAATTTAAGACATAGTCATGGGGACTGTCTTCAACTTAAGAATAAAATAATGATGTAATGAACCTGTAATCTCAACACTGTCAGGGTGAGGCAAGAGAATCACAGCCCGGAACAACTTAGCAAAACCCTGTCTCAAAATAAAAAATTTAAGAGAGTCAGAGTCAGGAGATGTAGCTAAGTGCAAAGCCCTATGTCTGATCCCCAGCACCACCAAAAAAATGTAAAGGGGAGGGGGCAATGAGTTACCAAAAGACAGAGTTCTTTAGAAAAAAAAATCAAGTAGTTTTTAAAGACTATCGTGGGATAAAGACCATTAAATTTTACATAGAAACTATGGGATAATTCTTGAAGCTGAAAATAAGAGTATTTTTGGGAAAAGGTACAATTACATGACAAAATACCAACTGAAAACACGAAGAGATGCATATGTAGATGATGGGTTTCAATACAATTCTTACTCAGATTAACTGTTAATATTTTCTATTTTAAGTTCCTTTGGGTCTAGAAAGAGACGGTTTTGCTATTAACTTGTGATTTGAATTTTGGGTTTCTTTCCAGTATGGAAGTTAAATTGAATGATATATTTTGTGATTTTTAAAACTAACAAGTATATTGTGAATATTTTGTATTTTACAGAGACAATTTAAATTGTTACACTAAGAGGCCAAGTCAAATATTTGTCCTGTTGCCTGTATTTTATCCAGCTATCTAATCATCTGACAATATATGTCTAGTATGACTACCAGAAAGCCAATTTATCTCAAGATAGCATAAAAGTCAGTTTCCATTCTCACATGTTAGTGATTAAGGAAGCAACTAGGTTCATCAGAAACTCATAGCAGACCTCAAAATACTGCCCTAACTCTTAAATAGTGCTCCAGGAAAAGGTAAAAAATTTTCATTAGTAATTTTTTTCTGATTTTTGGAGTTAAAAACAACACTGTAAAGCTTTATATGTTCAACGAGACAACTATAAAACTGCTAAAACATTTTGACAGTGTTTTGCATACCTAAACTGATAAATAGTTAAGTCTCTGCTCAACTCATTATTGTATTTTGATATATAGATCATCCTCTTCTTTCTCTAGTACTGAGATTATCAGAAAGAGAAAGAGTAGTAATTTGGGAATTTGTTCTAAAAGTCAACTTACTGGGTTAATAAGAACAGTGTACAATTAAATAGTTTTAAAAAATAATAACCAAAAAACTAACAAAGATTTAAAACTTCATCCACAGCAATAAGGCAAATACAGATTGTTGCCATCCATGACAAGCAACCACGAAAACTTAACTATGACTCTGATTTTAATCATACCAAGAAGGTTACCTCGGCAGAGAAGGAGAAACTTCCACCTTATGAATCTTCTGAGTTTCAAGCAACAAGCTAACATCACAAATCTTAAATCTGTGAATAACAGCAATAGCACAGGATTGCCTCCAGCCCAAAGTGTACTCAGTATATATTAGAAATTAAATTAGTTCAGAATCTTTACAGCTCAAACAGCCCCATTATGAGTCCAGAAAAACATGCTCCTATAAGGATGCAAATTCAGGTAACACTCCTGGCTGAGTAAAGTTGAGTAAATTTTAGTTTCCATTCTACCTCTAGGCTTGTATTGCACAACCACAAGTAACTGCACTGTATTAGGCCCTGAAATTTATGCAGAACTTTCCATTAATGGTAGTGTCTCAAACTGTGGTCTTGGATTTGAACTACCTGTAATAACTTTTATACACAGGTAATATATATACCTACATGTACATACCTATATGAAATATTTAAAATGTATCTTCCTAGGACTCATCTAAGAATTCTAAATCTCTGAGGAGAGAGGTTTAAACTTTCATTTGACTTAATTCTTAGGCACATTAAAGCTTGAGACCACTAGGACCATGAATGTAGCCATCTGGTCTACCTTATTCATAGTCAGTTTCCCAATGCCTGTACCACATCCTGATAAAGCAGGATCTCTTGTTATCTGTTGGGTGAATGAACCATTATCTTAAAGGATTACAGTTAGTAGAGATTTATTCTGTGTACAGAAGAGAAGCAAAACAGCATAGCATAATCGTACATAAGAACAGATACTTCAGCCTGGTTTTGCTATTATGAGGTGTGTAATGTTGGGCAAATTATTTACTTTTCTGTGCTTTAGTTTTTCCTCATCTGTAAAACAGAGACAATCGTGTTATATCCTTCACAAAAATTCTGTAAGGATTTCAAGTGACATATGTAAAACCCTTAAGAGCAAGTCCTCAATATATCCATTTCAAAAGTTTGCTTAAGAATTTTTACAATTATAACTATGAAGCTATTTACCAAATAAGTTTTTGTCTTCTACTTTTTGGATGAAGTAGTAACATTTTGAAAAGTTTACAAAATTACTTACTGGATCCATTAAAAACACTCGAGAAGCTGCACAAAGATTCAAACCGACTCCACCTGCCTTTAAGGACAGCAGCATTATAGTTGGAGATCCTGCTTCAGTGCTTTGAAAACCCTGAATGGATTCCACTCTCTTTTTCTGGGCCATGGAACCATCCAGACGAGTAAACACAAATCCAGAGGCTCTAATAAGAAAGAGATGAGTAACATTTACTATAGTACAAAAAAGTGGCAAATAGGAATCTTAGTTCAATGAATTTTCACTAATTTACTTATCTTTATGGTTCTAGGGACTGACTTCCAGGCCCTTCACGTACTGTACAAGTCTGAGCTACACCCCCAGACTTCAATAATTTAACAAATATTTATTGAGAGCTAATATACCAGCCACTGCAGTCCACTTTTTTCTAATAAATTCAGGGCTTATCTTTAAAGTTCTATGCTGCCAGGAAATATTCTCCAACTCTGAAAATCATTTTAGATGGATGAAATGACTGAAATTGGTAAAACAGGTTTTTCTGGTATAAAAAAAGCAATACACATATATAAAAACCTTTACTCAGAGTGAAAATCATCATTGAACTCACTTAAGTGGTGTTTCTATTAAAGACAGGAATGCTGTAAACTGAGAAACAACTAAACTCTTTATGTTGGGATTCTTCTTTCTTAAATCAATCAAAGCATGCATTAAAGCATTAATCTGAAAAAAATAAGATACTCATTAGATTCCATTTTTCAACTGGGAAAATAAATACAATTTGTCATTTTTAAAATGTATCAAATTAACATGTAGTAATTGTACATATTAATGTGGTTTATCGCAGTATCTCTATACATCCTTGCTGAGATATAAACTGCAGCATTTGACATAACTGATCAAATCCCCAAGTTTTTAACAGAAAGGTCCTGCCACATTCCTTAACTAAAAGGCAGAAGTGAAACACTAATTTAATAAATACAAACAATGAAAGAATAGGCAATAATCTGAATCCCTTTGTGATTCCAAATTTACCACTTAAACAGCCAATAGCCACCAAAATTATTTTCAAATGATGAGATTAAAAGGAGAATTACTATTTTGTTACATGGTGTATATTTCCTTATATAAATATGAAGCCAAAATGCGAATGTTTTCAAATGTACATTACCTTTGAACTGGATGTCCATTCCATATTAGACTTTTTTTCACTGTCACATGTCAGTTCTTCTGGAGGACATTCTAGTAAATTGTCTCCATGAATATCATTTCTGCATAAAGGGCATTTAGCATGTGGCTGTATTAAAAAAACAAAGTATGAGCTATACTTACTCAGAATAAAAGAAATACAGCACACTACACGGAATTGTTCTTCAGAAAAAATATTCTTCTCAATGACTTGTTAAGCAAAGCTTATTTCTGCTTATAAAGCTATCAGATCTGGCTAAATCCTATTAGGTTCATTCAAAGCAATATCTATTGAACCTACTAGTAAAATGAAATTACATCTTAAATAACTGGATACCAAACATCATTACAATAAAAAATATTCCAAAACTAAAACTATGTTACAATTAGTACAATGGAGTTACTTATTGGGAGAGGGTTAATAATTAGAAAAAGATGAAAGGAGACTTGAATAGCTTACATGTTCACATTATGATAATTCAGTAAACAGTACAATTATAATCTGCATTTTCTACGAGTATCAGATTAAGATACTAAAAAAAAAGTTTTTGCACTAACTGAAGACTGCTTAAACTTCAAAATATTTTACACATAAAAGAATCCAGACCTACTTTATCCAATATAACAGCAAATAGCCATGTGTCAAGTCTTTGAAGTGTGGCCAAGTCAAGAATACAATACTACCAGATTTTGAAGACTTATTTTAAAAATAATTTAGAAAGTGTAACATATTACATTAATACTTTTAGACATACTGGCCTAAATTAAAATGTATGATAAAAATTAATTTCATGTTTCTTTGTACTTTGTAAAAACATGGCTATTAGAAAACTTTACTTTTGTCTCCTAATTATTCTATTGTACGCATTAGACAGCAATGATCTACACAGTTAAACTAGTATTACTGACTGTAAGAAAATGCCTCCAAAATAATCACTTTCTATGTTAAAAGAACTTACGAGACATATCACCTATTATTGGATTAACCACAAAAGGTCATTATCAAATCCAAGACTTAAACTAATACTTCTTAGACTTGCATTTTTATTTATACTAAAGAAAGATGCTTCCGCCAAATACCAAGCCTATACTAAGCAAAAAGCTAACCTGCTCATTCTGAATGACTTGGCAAATACAAGGTTTACAAAACACATGTGCACAATGTGTTATCACAGGAACTGTTAAAGAATCCAGGCAAATTGCACATTCTTCATCTGAACCAGAGCTCAGAATCAATTTCATCTTCTTTATTAATGTCTTTCTCAGTTCTTCAGGTGTATCATTTCCTAGAGAAAAGACTGGAAAATTAATTTCAGAGCAAGATTTGCAATGTGACTAGACAAGTTAATCTATTTCACATAAGGACATGTTCTGCTTGTCAGTACCGTATAGATAGTCTTTCATCTTTTTCTATCATAACATAGCTTAAATTTGAAATTTTAAGAAAAATTCAGAAGACCATAGCCAACTTACATAATGTATAGAGGCGTCATTATAATATGGTCTGCCCACACTGGCACAGAAGAAAAGGCGGATCCAAAGTGAAACTTTCATCTAAGCGTATATATCACTGAAAATCCTGATAAGAACTCAGAATTCTATTTCACGGGGAAAAATTGTTTGTATATATTTACTATTTCAGTTCTTTCACTAAAACATTACTGTCTATTTCACAGAACAAAATCACAAATCAAATTTAGACTCCACAGAAATATCTCATTCAGATATAAATATCTCTAAAAAAATGTAATAGTATGAACCAATCGCATTTCTTTACCTGAGGGACCACTGGATGACACTGCATTTGTAAGAAGGTGAGTATGACAACAAATCTGCCGTAATCTCAGCAGAAGACCCAGGACATCAGCATAGTGTGCAAGGACAGTTCCTTCATTAAAATACCTAGGAGGAGGGTAAAAAATTTAAGATGTGTCATGTACATGTACCAACTACTACCAATGAAGGCAATCTTTATAGATCCCAAATATGATGAGGATGAGGATGAGGAGGATGATGATGGGAAAGAGGGATCTAAAGAAGCAGGGAGGGAGGGAGGGAGATTAAGTGAGGAGAGGAAGGGGAATAAAAAGAATCAAGATTTAAGTACATGTACCCACTCCCTAAAATTATTCCCATGGAGACTTTTCAGGTTCACCCGTTCTATACTTCACAAAAGCAAATAAGATGTGATTTGCTCAAAATGATGCAAGCTAATGAACTGGCAAGGAGTAGAACCAAATTTTCTTGAGTCTTCAACAAGAATTCCTTCTGTAACATGACATTGTTACTAAGGAAAACTAATTTTTATTAAGGATCTCCCATAGGCCAGGCACAACACTGAAGTCCTCCCTATACCCCCAAATACATGTCAAATCACTCTAATAGAGAGATAGTGAAAGTGAGGATTTGGCCTGACATGTAATTTGTCCCAAGTCACACGTGCTTGCGGTAGCAGAAAGGGGATTACCATATATGTGCCTTCTGTCCAGTTCCACCGTTGTCTCTTTGTAGGTTGGGAGGCTATGCTCACATACTACATTAAATTTATACTTTCCAGTATTCTTTAGCATCTGCAAAATGCACCACACCCCTCCGTCAAATACTAGGTCCTAATCCATAGAAACAATAAATGCTACCTTATAAGGAAAAAAGGTCTTTGCAGAAGTGATTAAGGATCTTAGAGTAAAGAGATTACCCAGGATTATCAAAGTGAGACATTAAATACATCAGATGCCTTCCTAGAAGGGGGAAATGGGGAGAAATTTGAAACACAACAAGAATGCTATGGTCTGAATGTTTACATAACCCTCCCAATTCATATGCCAGAAACTTCATCACTAATGTGGTGGATATGGCCTTTGAGAGTAACAATTAGATCAGAAAGTAAGAGACCTCTAGTACATTAACAAAATACCCAAAAGCTGGGTAATTGTACAGCAAAGAGGTTTACTTAAGTCACAAACTAAAAAGTTCAATAGGAAGCCCTATTTGGTTGCTGATGGGGACCCACCTGGCTGCATCATAAATGATAGATATAGCATCATTGTAGGAAGGTGGCCTAGAGAGGAAATCAAAACAAGCCAAACAGGAAACCAGAGCTTCATGTGTAGCCTTGCTCTTTTTATAACAACCCATTCTTGTGGGAACTAAGTAACCCCAAGAGAGAAGCATTAACCCTTTTGGAGGGCAATATCCATAATTACCAAATTATCTCTCTGCAAAGCCCCTCTTTGTAAAGGTTCTGCCACCTCTCATACTGCCACACTGAGCCCCAAGCTTCAACATATGAAGCCTAAGGGAATACACTATCCATATCCAAGCCCTCATGAATGAGATTAACGCACTTATAAAAGAGGCTCCAGAGAGGCATCTTACCTCTTCATCATACAACAAGAAGTCATCAGTTTGCAACCTAAAAGCAGATCTTTACCAGATGCCAAATCTGTCAGCATCTTGACCTTAGACTTCCCAGCTACTAGAGCTTTATAAAATAAATTGTTGCTTATAAATCACCTAAACTATAATACTTTGTTATAGCAACCCAAATAGATTAAGGCAGAATAGAAGGTGACACGAAAAAAGAGCAGGGAGACATTGAGAAGCTGGCCTTAGCAATTGGAGTAATGGCCATAAACCAAGTAAGCAAAGCAGCCACCAGAAATTGGAATACTAAAGGGAGAGTTCGCTTCTAAACTCTCCGGAGGTTATAAAGCCCTGCTGGACCCAATGAAATTAATTTTGGACTTCTGGTCTCCCTGTGAGAGAATACATTGCGGTTGTTTTAATGATAATTAAAAAAAAGAAATACCTAGAGAGAGACAGGAGAAAATAGTGCAGTGATGACTGGTAGCAAAATCCTGCTTTCCAAATAACAACAGACAGTGGGGCGGGGTGAAATGGACAATGCCGAAATGGTTAGTAAAACCATCTGGACTTTCTCCCCAGCTCACAATTTATGGGGAGGAGAACTTGGCTCTCTAGAAGAAAGATAAGTGCCTAGGGCTGGGAGATCCAGGGAGAAATGGTGGCATGGACCTCATGAAAAGCCCACAACTGTTATAAACTGCTAAAGCAGCATAGGACTTTTTGCTCTCAAAGGACACCTTCCACACGATGTGCAACAGCCTGAGAGGGATTCCAGAGAAGGCACTGCTGTATCACCAGAGTGAGCTTTTTAATTAGGTGCCATTCTGGGAAGAGATTATTTCAGTCTCGATGGAGACCACCCTGAGCGAGCTTTTCATATTAAAAGTCTTAGTCTGCCTATTAGCCCACAATGGCTTGCTTGCCTGAAGAGCTAGCAGTTGGAAGGAAACAACTCCCCACGCCACTGGTTACAGGGGAGGACTCAATGATCCGTGATGCTGTGAGGTCTTAGATGGCAAGACAATAGCACAGCTATTGTACACATGACTTGTGTACAAAACTTCTATGTAGGCAGAAATTAATCTATGGGAAAAAAACAAATCTCCCATTAATCAATGATCTGTTCCTACCAGAATGTCTTATTCCCTTGCTGCTAGGACCCTGCTCACGTCAGTGCTCTCCACTGCCCTGCTCCCTGCACTGCCCCTCGCCCCTTCAAGCAGCTGTGTGTTCAATAAATAGTAGCGAGCTCCAGGAGACAGTGTCTGGGCCTGGTAAGAGCTCTGACCATCCTGAGCCCCCATTCATGCAATAAAGACCTTGTCTTGTCTTTTATTATGCTGCTGCTGTACCCCTTGGTCAGATGACTGGAGGTCTGATCAGCTTCCAATACAACCTAGGACTCAGAACAACTAAAAAATAACTTCAATTCAGGGCTCCCAGTGTCACATTTCCATATTCACTGGGTGAGAGACAGCCATAGACAAGAAGCAGGCTACAAAGAGATCACCTGAGAAGTTTTAAGTTCAAGCAAGGAAGGACACGGGCCTCAGTGCCCTCAGTGAGAAGCCAGGCCTGGGTTGAGGTGCATTCAGAAATGGTTGGGTCTGATAGCACCGGCATTAATTACTTGAACTCTTGCCCTGCTGGTTAAATCCAGCACAGATCTGAGGTCTGACTGCCTTCCCTGTCTACCACCGTGAGCAAGGACATGTCTCAGTGTGGACACTGCCACAGCCTGGGCTAAACAGAGGGCACTAGACTAGGTGGGCACCTCACAAACCCACCTCATAACCTCATAAATCCTAGCCGGAAGGCTAGCAGAGAAAACTGACACTTGCTATGCTAAAAAACTGCAGATCCTGAAAGGAAATCCCTCATTCAAAAATACAGAGAATGTTTTTGTTTGTTTCTGGACTTTCTTGAGTCTTTTTTTCCCTTTCCCTCTTTCTTCTTCGCTGGTTTATTGAGGTCTAAGGAATTTTTCTTCATCCTTTCTCCTTTCTTCTTTTTCTTTTAAGAAATGTACCATTTTATTACAAAGAATCTCACAAAAATGAAAATAGCATCTCAAAAAAAGAAAGTTACCAACCTCGACTTGCAGAACTGGGGAAGACAGAGGGCAATGTAAGGTTTCTTAGATCACTTGGGGCCAGTGTGAAGGTATGAAAACAGAACCAATCTAAAAATGGCTGATGTTCCCTTAGGAGCCCAAAGAATAGACAGCCATGAAGACAGCCATCCTGTCCAAAACATATAACAGGGGCACACTTCCAAAGCTACTAGGCAGGCCCTCAGCATGTCAGGATTTCATATTACAGCTGTATGACTTCCATCCAGATCTGTACCCCTTATGGTCTAAAACTAAGACTCTGGGAGGGATGAAGAGCAAGGCAGTTGCTAGAAGAGTTCCCACAGAAAAGCTGCCCTGCATTCGAGGGGCTTGGTTCGTTCCTATCTAGTCCCTAGGGACATTTATATTTATTACATTTATTTTATATAATATTATAAAGTAGTATACTTTACAATATCGATATTATTAACTATATTATGCTTACTATATTTTATATACATATGCAGAGATAGAAAGTGTAAAATCTGAGGAGTTAGAGGGACAAACTTGGCAAGAAGCCCAAGCTGGAGAGGTCCGCTTAGGCAAACCTGACCTCCTCTTTGACCCCTTTGGCTTCTGGTTTCTCATTTTTCTCCTCTTCTGTGATCTTTTTTCTTTTTTAGGTCTCTTTCTCATCCTGTTTGACTCCCTTGGCTTTCCTGATGTTAGAAGACTTCTTGCAGCCACCTCTCCCTCCTAATCTGAGTTAGAGAACTCTTCCTCAGAGGCGATTTGTTTCCCAGAGGAACAGACTGAGATGCACTTGCCAGGGTCTTCTTTGCCCTCATCACCACTCTCCTCGGGGATGGCAACCCTAGGAACTGCCTGCATTTGGGCCCCAGGCGGATGGGGCAGCAACCTCAGGTTCTCAAAGAGCTGTTTGCTCTTCTCCAGGTACTCATTCGTGTTCTAGTCATATTGGAAGGACTAATGCAATGCTTGAAATCTGGTTCAAAGTTTTCAAAGGAGTCACTGTATGGGAGTTCCTTAGGGATCTCTGTGTCTAGAGCCAAGGCTGTTTTGCATCTCCCGCACTGGGCAACATCACAAATGGTATAACCACCTCCTCCCAGCACCAGCACGGGCAGGTTGAAGCTTGGGACAAATTCCACACACTTGGCATGCCCTTTGATGGTTAGATTGAAGCAACCCAGAACTCCTCTGATCCCCAGAGGAGGAGTCTAGCCACACTGTAAGACCAACATTAGGCTGGAACATCTCCATTACTTTGGATATGACCAGCTTGAAGATGGCCTCAAAGGACCCATCATTATTCCTAGCTCAGATTGGGTAGTTAACAGCATAAGACTTGCATTTGCCAGCCCCAATACCCCCTAGGTCCCCAGTTCCTGGGAGTACTCTCCATAATTATGAAAGGACACAGTTATGATTTGGTGTGTGGTACTGAAGGCCTCTTCCATGCCATCACCATGGTCAGTATCAATATCAATATACAGCACTCCGGTGATACTTTAGCAGTTCCAGGATGGCCAAGACAGTATCAGTGATGTAACAGAAGCCAGATGTCTCAGACTTTTTTGAATATGATGTAGGCCCCTGGGCCAATCACAGTGATGTCCATCTGCTGCTTATTAAATTTCACAGCCCTTGCCAAAGAGCCACCAGTAGACAACTGACAGAACTCAAACAGGCGTTCAAATATTGGAAGTCCTCACCAACTCTGAATTTCTGCATGTGCTTGCTGTACTCAGACATGATATCTAGATGGAGACACTGTAGGAATTTAGTGTAGTTATCACTGTGGTACTTGGTCATCTTCTCAGCGCTGGCTTTGTGAAGGTGATAGATTTCCATCTTGCAGTAGAGACCACAGCTGAACAGCAAATTGTGAGTAATGTGGATTCAGTGAAGCTTCACTGGGTGGCCCTGTCCATAACAGTAACTTCCAACATCCCCACTGTAGTAGTAAAAGACTTTCCTCCTGGTGCCCCAAGTCAGTACCATCTTGCTGCCTGCTGTCCCTTCAGTCAGTTGGTCCATCTGCCTGTCCCTGTCTTTTATTCTTTTTCCATTTTTTTCTGTTTAATTTTTTCTTTTTCTATTCTCTGTATTATTTTTTCTCCCTTGTTTCCCTTTTATCTTCTATTTCTCATTTTTTGTTACCTTTATCTAATTCTATAAATATCCTTCTGCTCCTTAATAAGACCCACTGTGTCACTTTTTTCTCCTCTTTCTCATCTCCCATGATTTAAATTTAAAGATAATCCTTCTTGCATGCTCTCAATCCCAACCTCCTGTATCAGTGATGGCAAACTCACAGCATGCATGCCACAGTGGCCTGTCTGTATCACTAAAGCTCTAATCATTTCACCATCTCTGCCCTATAACAGTATTACAACTAAATTTTATTAATATTTAAATCATTAACTCTACACTATTACTGTTGAATTTCTTTTCATTATTACTGAAGATATAGTTGTCCGAGTTAGTAGCTATTTGCTATGTGTCAACATTTGCTTTGTCTTAGTGTTTATTCTATAATTATGCATTTATTTCTTAAGGTTAATAAGGGGGGTAAATTATTGGTACTTACGGCATATTAATATCCAGTTTGTCTTGGATCATATTACTGTTGCTGATATACTTGGTACTGTCAGGGTTCCATAATTTTTGCTATTAATAGGTTTTATCTGTATGCCAATATCAGATTACCCTTCTGGTACTAACAATACTGCAGTCCACTCCTGGAAAACCAGGTCCTGGGACAATTACATGGCATCCTTCCCTCCCAAACTAATAGGTGATCTGATGCTGAGACAGAGGCAAAGGACTATCATTAGCCATACTCAGAGTGCATCACTGAAAAGCAGACTGACAAGAGATCTCCATACTAGCAACAAAATCTTGGTCAAGGCTAGAAGTGCCTGAAAACCTAACCATAAAAATCCATCAAACAAACAGCAGATAACAGAGGAGATTAAAAAACAGATCAATAAGATGCATGACAGACTCACAGAAGATATAATTAAACAGATAAAGCCATCAGGGAACTTATAAAATATACTAATCAAAAGCTAGCTGAGCTAAACTAAACCATCTTAAACATGAATGAGCAGCTTATAGTCTCTGAAAAGATTCCAAAAAGAAATTGAGAGATTAAAAATTATAGCGGCACCTTGGTTCATGAACTTAATTTGTTTCATGATTCTGGGGAAGATGGTTGTGTTTGTGCTTATCACCCAATGCAGAGTTTGTGAAAGGAAGAAAAATTTTGCCAAATGCTTCTGTTTGCAAACTAAACTGTTCACTAAGAGAAGTATTTAGGAACCGAGATATTAATGTATACTGAACCTATGGGCAGCAAAACATCAGAATTACAAGACAGACATGCTTTCAAAGTCCAATTTCTCAGAGATACCTTAAAAATGAGACAACATGAAAAAGGGATCCAATAACTACTAGACACTGCAAAAAGTCTAATCTAACATTAAATGGAGTAAATGAAAAATGGGAAGACTGCACCAAGAGCATAGAAAACCTGTTTACAGAAATAACAATAGAAAACTTTCCAAAAAAAGGGAAAGAATTAAACATACAGAATCTAAATTGCCCCAATCAAGAGAACCTCACCACATCATATTATAGGCAAAATTGTAGCCACAAGTCCAACACAGGAAAAGAATCTTAAAAGCTGTTAGAGAAAAGCAATGAATCAATCACTTATGAAGGTAAACCTATTAGAATTATAAAAGACTCTTCAACACAAATATTATTAAAGGCCACGAGAGCTTGAAATGAAATGTTTGAAGCCCTATCAGATAAGAACTCCCAATCCAGATTTATATACCCTACAAAACTTCCTTTCAAAATTAATGAATAAAGTATTTTCATGACATAAAGCACTTCAAGAAACTCATTATACCAAACAAACTTAGTGAAAAAATGATCCATCTCTACAGTCACTACTCCGTAGCCCACTCTGACAATTTAGTGACATATCTCATTCTGAGAGTTTATGCCAACTCTTGAATGACAAAATTAAACAGCCTTCTCTGAGTCTCTATGCTTATGTGATACTACACAGTCTGACCATTCTTTTCTTCTGATTCTGTAACTGTATTCTTTACTTTCTTTTGGATAAATCTAAAATAACTTTTTATCTTATTTGTGAATCATGCACTCCCCTCAAAGATGGGAATCTTACTAGGTTTTTTACTCTCTCTCTCTCACACACACACACACACACACACACACACACACACGTATGTAAACACTCCAAATGTTTTTATCTATTCCTATGATACAAGGTCAGAAACAGAATGAAGCAAGGTCTTGTGACTAACAATTCATAATTGACTATTTTATGTTAACTTTTTTTTTTCTAGACTTAAGGAATTACTTACCTGGTGAATTATACTATTGTTTCACTTACTTCAATTATTAATTTGTTAAAAATTTTAAATAAATGAGACTTTCATTGCTAATAACAAGTCTAAAACAATGCAATTCAGTTAATGAGAAACAAAGAAATAAAACAAGGACTTATAACATGGTTTCCTTTCTCCATACCTTCCAATAGTAGCTTTGCCTTCATTTTTCACAGACTGATAAATCTTTCTCTCTTCATCTGAAAGTGTAATGTGTTGAATGAATACTTTACGTTCTGGTAGTTCCAAAACAGGTTTTCCTTTAATTTTGCTTGTCTTAGTTCGTCGAAGTGTGATGTTTTTAATTAGGGACTGTAAACGCCTAATCAAAAATAAAGCAAATAATTTTTATAATCTTAAAGGTTCTCTTTAAAAGTGCCTTATTTATCCAATCTAATAATTAGAAATATTCTACAAACGGAAAATTGTTACAGGCAGCAAATGTACTGAAATTTCCCTTCAATACCACACCTATCATCATTGTTTAATCTTCTTATATCTTGTCTTTTTCTTACACTCTTCCATTTTTATTCTAGTTGTGAACCTTTAATTTCTCCACTGTCTTGTCAACTACATCACTCAACAGTCAACACTCAAATTCTAACCAAGTAGCAATTAAGTGAAAGCACTTGACTAAATAAGAATATAAACATGAGAAAGACCCTACCTTATGTGAGTCAAAATAAGTCTTTTCTCTTTGTAAGTACAAAAAAATCCCATCTTCTATAATATGAAAATGAAACATGCAATATGAAAATCAAATTTTTAAAAAGCAATGAGTGACCCTCAGATAAAAACATGAGAATTCAGAAGTCTGAGAAACGCCTTCTCAGTGATAATTTTTAAATTTCCCTCTCAAAATCAGGAAAAAAGACAGCATATTATTTCCTTAAACTGTTTTCCCTAATAGTGCAAATCAGTTTCTTAATTTGGAGTTTAGTTCCAAGTAGTCGTGTGGATAGTTTTGCCAAATAGAATAGTGGCTTTTGAATCTTTTTTCACTGTCATGTGAACACATTTTACTCCATACAGTGAACACACACAAAAACATTTCACAAAACAATATATATATGACACACTGAAATGTTTTTATCTACACTTGTCCCTTTTTTTTAACTCTGACTACCACCTTTATAATGATTTTATAACCCGCTAATAGCTCTCAAATCCTGTTTAAAAATCATTGCTTTACACAAAAATCCTGAACCATCTTCGCAGAGTACACCAGACTGAGTTTTCATTTATGTTCTCATCTGTGCCCACAAAAAACAGCCATATGAAACTCCCACAAAACTTCATTAAGAGCACTGGATATCACTTAATCACTACTATATAAAGACATGTAGGAGCTTAGCCATATGCATTAAATGTTCATCTTCAAAAGACATAGCTTTTCCTATCACTGCTAAATTTGTTAATGATGGTTTTGGGGATAACAGCAACAAACAAAGATCATAAAGCTAAGCCTTTCCTTTCAATTTGGCTATACATAATAAGGAAGGGCAGTCACTGGTACAGTGGTACCTTGGTTCATGCTTTGGTGTGCAAACAATTTGGTTTGTAAACAGAAGCATTTTGCAAAATGTTTTTGTTTGTAAACTCTGCATCAGGTGACAAAAACGACTGTGGCTCTTTCCCTCATGAACACAAATGTGGCCATCTTTTCCAGAATCTTGAAGAAGAATTAAGTTTGTAAACCAAGGTACCACTGAAATTAGAAATCTTTATCTCTCTAAGGAAGAGCTGCAGGGTTTTGAGAATCAAAGTACCTAAAACATGCTCACTTTTAGGGGACTAAAATCAAGAATTAAGTATAAATAGGAACAAGAGTAACCAGTCCACTAATTGAGATAATAAATCAGCTGTCGTGAAATTACTTGCCTGAGTCCTGCTTCATCTCCCATTGTAACGGGACGCTGTATTGTTCTATGCCACCATTCTCTATCAAGAAATGGTTTTAGTTTTAAAAAGGAAAGAAGAGACCACAAATCCTTTAAAGAATTCTGGATAGGGGTACCTGAAAGCAAACAGGAAACTGTTGAACTTTGGTTTTGTTGTTGTTGCTTTTCGTTTTTTTCTTTTGGTGGTGCTGGATGTCAAACCTAAGCACTCACACTTGCTAGGAAAATGCTGCACATCTGAGCCAGCCTCACAGCTCCTCATAACTCTTTTAACCACAGCATCTAGTGAGACTATCCACCCTGCCTAATCAGAAACAAGAGCTGAAAACGGATACTCTGCACTAAGTACATCACCTCCCTGCTGTGCCTGTAATCCTGTGTCAATCATATATTCATCTCCAAAAACAGTTTTGCCCTACCTTTTAGCTCCTGCTTGCCATAGCAAGAAAAAGACCACATATCCAGTAAATTCAACTTGCTCTTTATCAAGTACATTACTTGTTTAGTTTTTTTTTAAATAAACAGCAGTAACAAGGAAGAAAATGGAACTAATTTAAGTTTATATTCTCTTTCCCACATTCTAGTAAAGGTGTCATGGGTAGTAAATGGGCTCCAAAATGGGTAACAACCAGGCCGGGGATTTAGCTCAGAGGTTCCGCCGCCTGCCTGGCAAGCGCAAGGACCTGAGTTTGATCCCTGGTGCCAAAAAAAAAAAAAAAAAAAAAAAAAAAAA
>NW_022900949.1:69126048-69136904 GCF_012274545.1 Fukomys damarensis | reverse complement strand
AAAAAAAAAAAAAAAAAAAAAAAATCAAAAGTTTCATTAATGGATTAGTGTCTACTCCTTTTTGAAATTCAAGAATAAGTACAGGTAATTGTTCCATAAAATAGAGATATTCACTTTAAGTTTACAAAGATACACTGTCAAGTTAATGATACATTTTAGAGAATTGACTTTTTACAAGTTTAATACAAGACGCTTACTTTCACCATTTTTATGCAACACAACACTAGGGTCCTAGCTAGAGTAATCAGGCAAAATTAAAAAATAAAGTACATCCAAATCGGAAAAGAGGAAGCCAAATTATCACTGTTTACAGATGATATGATTTTATATTTAGAAAATCCTGCACTCCAATTAAATTATAACTAATAAATTCTTCAAAGTTTAGGATACAAAAATCCAAAAATTAGTTGCATTTCTATAAGCCAAGAAAGAGCACATTCTCTCTCATTTTCTGAAAAATACATCAAGAAAGCAATCTCAGGGTCCAGGAGTTTAGCTAGTGGTGCTGCTATCTGCCTTACAGGCTCAAGTTCTATTCCCAGTACCAAAACAAGGAAAGCAATCTCATTTACAATACCTACCACAAACAAATTCAACCTAGGAATAAACTGAACCAAAAGTGAAAGATCTCTTCAATGAGAACTATGAAACACTGATGAAAGGAAATGAAAAGAGCACGAAAAGAGTGCAGAAACAACCCATTTGGAAAATAAACACTGAAAATATCAATACCCTCTAAACCGAAGGCATTCCTTATCAAAATACCAATGACATTCTTTACAAAGCTAGGAAAAATAGCCCCAAAATTCATATAGAAGCATAAAAAGACCCTGTATAGTCAAAGCAGTGTTAAGCAAAACAACAAAGCAGGAAGCATTGTACTACCTAACTTCAACATATACTACAAGCCTACAGTAATTAACATAGCATGGTAATAAATAAAATAGATTAAAGAGAATAGAAGTAAATCCACACACCACAGCCAAATGATCTTCAACAAATTCACTAAGATCGTTATTGGTAAGGTCAATCTTTTCAAATATAGTTCAGGGAAAATGAATATTCCCAGGTATTAGAATGCATCTCTCATCACTTACAAAAAATCAACTCAAATGTTTTAAGAGACTTAAATGGAAGACATGAAAGTAATAAAACTAGTATAAAAAATTAAATAAACTACTTTAGGACACTGGATTGGGCAATAGTTGAGATCAGACCCAGAAGCACAGGAAATATAAGCAAAATTGACAGATGGGATTACATAAAATCAAAAAGCTTCGCATAACAACAACAACAACAACAAAACAATAAATAGACTGAAGAGACAACCTAGAGAACAGGGGAAATTTCTGCAAATTATGTATCAGTATTTGACAAAGGCGTTAATATCCAGAATATATAGGGAACACAACTCAACACCAAAAAAGAAAAGCAATACTGAATAATCTGACTTAAAAATAGAGGATAGACCTAAACAGGTATTTCTCTAAAGAAGACATATAAATGACCAACAGTGAATGCTCAATATTACTAATGGTCAGAAACATGTACGTCCAAACTACAATTTAATAAAAAACCACAATGAGTTATATCACTGCATTCCAGTTAGAGTAGCTATCATCAAAAAAAAACAAATATAGGGCCTGGCTGGGATTTAGCGCAGTGGCACCATGCCTGCCTTGCAAACACAAGGTCCTGAGTTCGATCCCTGGTACTAAAAATTTAAAACTAAAATAAAAAGACAAAATATAAATGCCAGCAGGATGTGGGGACAAGAGGACATTTATGTACCACTGGCTGGAAATATACTTTAATAAAGCCATCAAGAACTATGGAAAACAGTATGCAATATAAAAAAGTTGATCCTATAGAAAATGAGAGGAAAATGGTGGCTACTAGAAGCTGGGAAGAGTAGAGGGAGAGAAGAATATGCAAAGATTAGGTATATTAGCAACTAAAACTAGGTACAGTTAATTAGGAGAAACAGATTCTAGTGGTCAACTGTGCAGTAGGATGACTACAATGATAATACATTGAACATTTCAAAAATCTAGAAGATTGTGTTTTCATACAAAGAAAAATTGTCTCAGTTGATAAACATGCTTACCCTGATCTGAACATTACACAAGTATACTTGTACTGAAACATGACATGGTACCTCATAAATATATGTGGTATTTATATGTCAAAATTTAAAAATACTTTTAGAAGTGTTAAAGGCAAACTAAAGTTTAATGTTATGATTACCTACCTGTCAATACCCATCTTCTTTCTGCTTCTAAATCAAGAACAGCCTTTGTCTGCTGGGCATTTGGATTTCGTATGGCATGCCCTTCATCCAGGATCACTCTTAGCCACCTTATGCTATGCAGTGGACTATCCCCTTTAGTCTGAAATAAATTATTCATATGAATTAAAATATTCAGTACTAGGCAACAAGAGCAAAGCACGAGGCATCACAGTTACAGACTTCAAATTATAGTACAAAGCTAAAGTGATAAAAGCAGCATGGCAAAAAGCATACATGTGGCTCAACAAATCACACTAGAGGACGCAGAAACCCCAGGCACATTCCAAAATGTCATCTTTGGACAAAGTGGCCAAAAGCATGTAGGAGGAAAGAAAGCCTCTTTAATGCATGATGCTGGGAAAACTTACCATCCACACGTAGGAGACTGAACCTAGACCCATATCACTAACTGTGCTCTGAACTAACATCAAAATGGTTCAAAGATGTAAATGGTAAAAGACAAAGATGAAATAGGTAAAACTCTTGAAGCCAGGTATAAGGCAAGGACTTTTTTAACAGAACCCCAGTTGCAAGAGATATAATACCAAGAATCAACACATGAGACTGTAGCAAGTTAAAAAGCTTCTGCTCAGAAAAAAAAAAAGTAATAATAACCAAAAGAGTGACTAGACAACCTACAGAAAGACAAAAAATGCCAAGCTACTCCTCAGAAGACTAAAGTCTACAATAAAAAATTCAAATTAGAGTAACCAAAATAAAGGACTCAATCAAAAAACGGGCAGTTGCAATGAACAGACGCGTCTCAGAAAAAGAAATACAAATAAATGGCCAATAAAACAAATACATGAGCAGCACCGAATGATTCAAAGGCACAGAAGGGCAGGGTCACGGAAGTGTGAGCGCTGGGACCATTCAGTGCCCTCAGCCCTGGACCTTATCCGCACCTTCTGCAGAAGCTGATCCTTGGCCAGCAAGCTAGGTTACGACAAGGCTCAGCTGGAAGGAGCACTTGACAGAGAAGACAGCAGAATTTACTGATGGTAGCTTACAAACTGGAGGAGAAATTCTCATCTGTGGAAATGCAGGAATCTCCATAATTGCTGCCTTTGGTATTGCGTATTTTATGTCAGCACATGGAATGAAGTGTAGCGTTGTACTAGGTTACATCCAAGAAAGAAGCTTTGCATTAATACTAACAACTAGATTTGTCCATCAGTCAGGTAGTTTGAAAAGAACAGGTGAAGATGATGATTTTGGCAGCAAAAGTAGTGACGGCCCCAAATGGCTGACTCAAGATGAACCTTTTACAGGGTGTGAATTTTGATTTGGGAAGAGAAAATACTGAAGATGATAATAATGTATGCTCATCCACAGATGAATGGAAAAAGGAAATATACAATGCAGTACTAATCGCCAAAAAGAAGGATAAACTCGGAGACCTTTTTAAATGGATACATCTCTAAACAAACAAATAAACACATCTCAAGACCATAATCTTAAGTGAAACAAATCAGACACACAAGTTTAAATATCGTATCATTTTTCTCATGTGAGAAACCCACAGTGTAAATAAGGAACAAAATGGAAGATAGATATTAGGTAGAAAGAACTTATTCAAATGGAGAGAGAAACAAGGGAGGGGAGAGAAAGAAGCGAAAAAGGATTTAAAAATAGAACTGAGGCAAAAAAATGGAAGTAGCTTTTTTAAATGGGGAGAAGGGTTACAGGAAGGAGAGAATAGGAAAAAAAGAATTAAGACCTTATTATGTATGAGTACAAATTCCCCATACGAATGTGATCATTACATATGGCAACCATATACTAACAAAAACCTTTTTTGTAAATACATGAAAAAATGTCCAATATCTCTGATCATTTCAAAAATGCAAATTTACCCTGAGAGTCCACCTTATTCCAGAAAGAATAGCTATTAACAAGAAATCAATTGATAACAAATGCTGGTGAGATGGCAGGGGAAAAGGACCCTTCTACATTGTTGGTGGGAAGGTAAATTAGTACCTCACTATGGAAATCAATAAAGATCTCTCAAAAAACTAAAAACAGAAACTCCATGTGACCCAGCTATTCCCCTCCTAAGTATCCTTCTGAATGAGCTGAAGACATCGTATTATGTTAAATGGACATCCATGTTTATAGCAGCACAACTCATAAGAGCTAAATCTTGGAAATAGCCTATAAACCCAGCCCTCAGGGAAGGTGAGCCAGGCAGGAGGATCACAAATTCAATCTAACCTGGTCAACTTAGTGACTTAGAGACTTTGTCTCAAAAAAAAAGGGGGAGGATGCTGAAGCCCTCAGTTCAAAAACAATTTATTTTCAAACATTAAATACAGATCAAATCGTTATGACAAAATTAATTTTCCAAATTAAAAACATCCTCACCTATAAAATGCTGTGTGAATGTGTCTGTACCCATTACAATTTAAATTTACATTTTTAACCTAAAATGTTCTAAGTGGAACACATTGCCAAATAAATATAAAGACACAACCTATTTTTTTGCAACATATTTTAAAAACCCCTGCTGACTTTTTACATATTCTTAAGTACTTAGAAATAAAAAGGGAGGAATACAAAAGTATGGATTTCAGAAAACTTTGAGAAACTTGAAGCACAGTTCTTACATTCAAACTTTTTTTAAAAAAACAACCTTTAAAAATCTCGTATGTAACAGCATACTTACTCCATAGTCGTGAGTTAAAATATTGTATGTGGTCAAAACAATATCTTGTTTTGAAAGCAAAGCGGGGTCTCTAATACGATCAGGACCATAATAAACATAAAAATTCAAGTGTACTTCTGATTTTATGTGTTGTCCAAACTGGTCCTAAAAGAAAATTAGAAACAGTTTTAATATACAGCAGATTAGTGTCACGCTTATGTATATAAAAAGTGCTGTCCTGATAATCATGTCCCAAAGCTATTAAAACTGCACAAAAACAATCTTCACTTTAAACTGAAATACCAAGAACAGTAATAACTATGCTGCTATATTATCAGGAAAACTGACACATAATAATAAATTATATAATACATTATAGAAAATTTTCCTGGTCCTATCAATGAGTAGCCACTTCATTTTTAGGGGAAAAAAATCATGAAACTTTTTAAAAACTGAAATTAGTGTTTTAAAAATGTAGTATTTTAGTAAAAAGGCTCTCTAATGCTTTCAATAAGTTAGTAGAACAATAAGATCAAAATTAAGCATTAAAAGACTATCAACTAATATTTCAAAGCATATAGGGCACGATTCAAGCAGTCTCCATTCTTTCATTTATTGCAGGATTCATTTGTTGTATCTACTATTTACCAAATATCAGCCACAATAATGGTGCAGCTTACAAAGAAAACATTAGAAACTATCCTTTCTCTTTTTGAGAACATGACAAACTTTTACAACTGTTAGCAAAATAAATAATGGGAACAATAGATCTGGAAGATTCTGAGCAAAAGAAAAACAATCATGATTAGACCGGAGAAAGAAGACATCAGTGAGACTGAGCTGGTGATAGATCGTGCATCTCTAAACCAGAAAGGAAGAAGCAGAAAAAGAATGGGAAGGACAGTTGTCAGAGAAAGACGGGACTTGAGGTATGAGGAGAAGAGAGAAGAGAAAGACAGTCTAATATTTCACATGACTGCCTCGAAGAAATGAGTGAAGAAAGGATAGGGAAGTTTAACACCTTCCTGCCGGCCTGAAGCAGTGGTGGTCCACGATGCACGCATGTCCTCTAGGGTGGCTCGTACCACGGGTGGTACAAACGCATCTGACTGCTTTCACTGGTCTTTTTACTAATGAAATTAATAAAGTCTATAAATGGACTGAATCTAGTGAGGTGCATAAAGTTGAATAATTAATTGCTGTCCCTATATATATATATTAAATACTACTCCTACCAATTAAAAATTATTACAATAATCAACAAATTTAATTAAATTAAAAGAAATTTATTTATATTTGTGAATTTCTTTAAAACATTTTATGCATAAAGGCAGCTGACTCATGCAGAGTATGCAACACATCGTAGTATCTGTCTGTGGCTTTTGGGGGGACTAAATGCACCCATATTCTCAGATAGCCCTGCATGTACCACCAAGCCAATAATGTCAATATGACAAAAAGAATAAATACACCTAGTAGGATAAGCAGTTGACAAAAGGAAAAGGAAATGAGCAACAGGAAAATAATAAAATGACAGAAATAAGACAATACCTCTAAGTGACTACTCAATGTGAATGGTCTCAATTCCTCAATCAAAAGACAGACTGGTAAAATGGATCAAAAAACAAAATCCAATGATACGAAGTATTAAAAAAACACATTTAATTTTAAAAAATCAAAGGATAAAATAATATTCCATGCAACAGGAACCCAGAAAAAAAGCAGGAGTAGCTATCCTAATTTCTGACAAAGTGGATTTCAAGGCAATTAGATAACAATTAGAAACATACACATATAAACAAGCCAAAAAATAAACAAGAAATATTACTTGAACCAAACCTTCAAATAAATAGACTTATTAGAAGTCTACCAAGTGTTCTATTCAACAACAGAACACATATTCTTCCCAGCAGCACATAGAACATTTTACAAAACTGACCACGTACTAGCCCATAAATCATGTTTAAGTAAATGCAAAAGAATCAGAATTATCCCATGCATATTATCAGATCACAGTGTAATAAAGCTAGAAATCAACGACAAAAGACACCACAGAAACTATACAAACACATGGAAATTAAAACCCTCCCGAATAATCAATGGCTCTCACAAGAAATTAAAGAAGCTATTACACAGTTATACAATCAAACAATAATACCAATCCAACATAACGAAACACACGGGAAACAATGAAGGCAATCCTAAGAGGAAAGTTTATAGCAATGAATTCCCATATCAGAAAAACAGAACAAGTTCAAACATATAACCTAATGCACTTCTGAAAAAACAAGAATACAAACTAAAAGCTAGCATGAAGAAGAAATAAAGATCAGAGAAGAAATTAATGAAATTGAGACTAAAAGCTCACTTAATTAAAGAGTTGGTTCTATGAAAAATTAAACAAAATAGGCAAACCTTCAGTCAGTCCAAAATTAGGAAAGAAAAAAACCTAAATCCATGCAATTAGAAATGAAAAAGGAAGGGTCCAGGGATGTAGCTCCGCAGCGCTGTGCCTGCCTGACAAGCACAAGTACTGAGTTTGAACCCCGGTACTGAGAAAAAAGAAAAAAAAAAATGTAAAAGGTGAAATCACAATGTTACCTGCCAATAACAAATGCTGGTGAGGCTGCAGGGAAAAAGGAACTCTTCTCCATTGTTGGTGGGAGTATAAATGATATAACCACTATGGAAATCACTATGGAGATTCCTTAAAACATTAAAACTAAAAATTCCATTTGACCCAGCTGTTCCCCTTCTAGGTATCATCCCAAAAGATTTACTGTAAAGACATCATATCACAGTGATGTATGAATACCTATATTTATAGATGCACAATTCATAGTAGCTAAGTCTTGGAAGCATCCTACACATCCATCAATGGATAAAGGATAAAGAAAATGTGGTATTTATACCCACTGGAGTACTACTTGGCCATAAAGGATAGATGAGTTTTATCTGTAGCAAAATGAATGCACTTTGAGACTATAATGTTAAGAGAAGAAAATCAAACACACAAACTTAAATATCACAAGGTTTTTCTTGTATGAGAAACTCAATATACATAAAGTACTCAATATATAAATAAAGTATAAAATAAACAACAGTAAAGCAAGAGAAAAAGGTTATTGTAATCCATAATAGACAATGCATCTAAAAGTATACATTTAGTGAATTGTTTTATGTGTTTTATGTTTTTGGCCTATTACCTGTCTGATAATCTCTATGTATGATACTTAAATTTACATGAAAGATAAATGAATTTACATGAAAGATAAATGAATCTGATTCAGGTATAAAAAATAGGGGGTTAGAAAAATAAGAGGCACATTTCTCTGTAATCCCAGCACTCGGGAGGCTGAGGCAGGAGGATCACTGTGAGTTTGAGACCAGCCTGGGCTACATAGTGAGTTCCAGGTCAGTCTCAACTACATAGTGAGACCCTGTCTCAAAAAACCAAAAAAGAAAAATAAGAGGAACTGAGATGAGTTATATACATGTAGCAATTCAGCACAATGAATGGAATCATTACATATTATAACATGTACTAATAAAACTTTTTCAAAAAAATTGAGCCTAGCTTGGGCAACTTAGCAAGACACTGTCTCAAAATTTTAAAAAAAGAGGGGACTGGGGATATACCTCAGTGCTAAAGAACTGGATTATATCCCAGTACTCCAAGGAAAAAAACAGCAAAAGAGAATAAAATATGAAACAGTAAAGATAAAAATGCAAAGAATATTTTCAACAAGTCTGGCTAGGGAATAAATCCAGTATGAGAAAGGGTTATATGCAAAACCTAAATTAATGGGTGGAAGTAAAATGAAACAGAACACAAGAAAATCAACTTTTCTGAACAAAACAAAACAAAACACAGTTACCATGTTTCTAGAGACTGTGCTCAGATATATATGTGTGTAGGTGTGTGTGTGTTACACACACACACACACACACACACACACACGTATATTTCAACAGAAAATAAAACAGGTGTTTTTTTCTTGATTGGTTAAGTAACTTGTCTACGTATCTAGAACTGGGATGTACCCAGGTCTTAACTCCCTTGTTTTTTGTTGTTGTTTTTGTTTTTCCTTATTTGAAGAAAAAAAGGGAAAGTAAGTTCCAAGCTGCTCTTTAGAACAGTAGGTCATTTACTTGGGGACTAAGAGGGTAATTTGTTGGGAAAGTATGAAATTGTTTCTTTACCATGAACTCCTATATATCCAACCATTCCTCATTCCTTTCAATTTTTGCATAATCTCAGCAGCCAAGATTTTGTCACAGTTTCCTAACTGTACAATGCTCAAACTTTTGTTTTCTAAGTATAAAATTATATTAGTTTTCTATTGTTTAATATTTTACCATATGCCAAGCCTTCAAAGAACCATAGCTACATAATTTATGCATCCATTAATATCCTGAAATTGCAATTCCAGGATGCATATGTGTGTGCCCCTTCACAGGACAAACTACACAATGGAAAAAAAAAAAAAAAAAAGGAGCACAGGTAGTTTTGTTGGAATGAGAAAAGAGAAAGAGACCACCATAATTCATTTAGTTCTATGAGGAAAAAAAAACGCACTAATCAGAAGGTGTAGTTTCTTTTTTATAAAATAAACAGAAAACACATAATAAAAAGAAGCCATGTCACTGGGGCCAGGGATTTAGTTTAGTGGTTCCGCCACCTGCCTTGCAAGTACAAGGTCCCAAGTTGGATCCCCGGTACAAAAAAAAAAGGAAGTCGTGTCATAGAAAGAAGATTATATAAAATGAATACATTAAGTTAACATATAAGAAATACATAAAGTCACGAAGGGGTGACTAAACTTGAAAGATATTCCAATGCAATTCACACAGGACTGGTGGCAAGGTCCCAAGTACAGTGAGTCAAGGAATTAGGACACGGCATGGTGGCACATGCCTATATCCCAGCCATCTGGGAGGCTAAGGTAGAAAGATGGTAAATTCGAGCCCTGCCTGGGCAACTCAGTGATTTGGTGAGACCTTGTCTCAATTAAAAAATAACAAAAAAGGGGGTTAGGGATTTAGCTCAGTGGTTCTGCTGCCTGCTTCACAAGCACAAGGACCCCAGTTCGATCTCCAGTACCTCCCCCCAAAAATTTTTTTGAATAACAAAGAAGTCTGGGTATGTGGTTCAGCGTGAAGGCCTAGAGTTTATTCCCAAAAACAAAAAGGAGTTCCGGAGGGTGGAGGGAGGATACACACATTTCTGGTGGGTAGTCTTAAGAAACAGGACAACGAGGAGTTGTGATGCAAACATGTAACTCCAGCACTCTGGGAGGCTGACACTGACACAGAAAGATCTCAAGTTCAAGCCCAGTATCAGTAATTTAAAGACTTAGCCAGAACCTGTCTCAAAATAAAAAAAATATAAAAAGAGCTAAGGATATAGCTCAGTGTGAAGGCCACAGGTTCAATGGACAGTGTTGGAGATTACACCCCAGCTTCATCACATATTTACTGGATGATGTAGGTCAAGTTACTGAAGTTCGTTTTGTTTCAACTTGGTCAACCGGAAAATGAAAATGACAGATCTAAAGGTTAAATGAGGAAAAATCCATAAAAGAGCTGAAGGACAAACCAAGAAGACAGAAGCTCACTACATGTTACATATTGCTATGAAAATGAACTCGTATTAGAACTGTCAGAAAAGGGAATTCCAAGAGTCAAGCTGTTAGCCTGTGGAGTCTCAAATGATGCACCTCGCTCCCTGAGGAGGAATGAAAGTGGCAAATGCACAAATATAAACCAATCTTACGTTAGGACTGATGTTTTCTTTATTCTCTCTACTACAAATCTTAAAAATTACTTCTGCAAATATAACCCGTTTACCTAAAAGGTACAAAATGACCAAGAATATTTCTAACAATGTTTTATAAGACTAAGATTGTAATATATATATAT
>NW_022900949.1:69118285-69126016 GCF_012274545.1 Fukomys damarensis | reverse complement strand
TATATTTAAATGAAAGACTTACAATCCAGTTGCTTAACACAGAAAGTGGACAAATGATCAGTGTTGTTCTTGGTCTCTCTTCAACATCAATTTTCTTTGAACCGTCTACTGCAGATGTTCCTGAAAGAACAGATCATTAGGTGTGGTGGTGCATGCCTACAAACTGAGCACTCTGGGGGGCTAAAGCAGGAGGATCCCAAACTCAATCCTAGCCTGGGCATCTTAACAAGACACTGTTTCAAAATAAAAATTTTAAATAAAAAGGGCTGGGAATATAGCTCAGTTTGAAGGTCTGGGTTCAGTCCTCAGTAGTGCAAAAATGAAGGGAGGGATGGACAGAGGGAAGGAGGAAGGGAGAGGAGGAGGGAGGGAGAGGAGAACAGAAGACAAAAAAAGAGAGGAAGGGAGGGAGGGAAGGTAAGGATGACAACAGGAGGGAAAGACCAACCAATCATTAGCCAGGCGTGGTGGTACACACCTAAAAAGCCAATTTGTCAAAACAGATTTATTTTAAAAAAAGAAAACAGGAAAAATTGCAAAAAAGAAAATGAGTTTGTTTCAAGGTATAAGGTAACATGGACTGGATTTTGCCTTGTAACGTTAAGAAACTAAAACTCCAGGTATCAATTATTTACTGGAAGAGCCAGAAGACTATCACTGGGAGAGGACACAAAGTGGAAGTCTAATATCTATTGATACACAGTCATTTGTAAGGATGAATATTATTTTATGCTGTTTTCTAAATTCACACTACACTGAATATGGCAGACTCCAAAATGGCCCCCACTGAGCTCCACTTACTCGTATTCGTAACTTATGTAATCACCTCCAACATTCTGTCAGGGTTGGCCTCTGTGATCAGTAGGAAGTGGCTGAAATGATTTATGTAGCTTTCATACTAATGGACGGCCACAGATACAAACATACACAGCAATGTCAAATAGTTAAAAGAAGAACTAAGTGTGACATGAGTTTTTGTTAGAGGATCATGTTTAGGAAGAGATAAGGGAACTGCTGTTTTCTCAAGTAACGATTAGAACCTCAAACAGAGTGAAAAATCAAGGCAAGCATAAGTCCAAGGTAAGTGAGTACTATGACTTATTCTGGACCTAGGTGTCCTGCAAAGCATCATGAGCTCAAAGGTGGGACTTTGAGGAGTGACTGAATCACAGGTGTGTGATACTGGATTAGTCCACTGATTGGTTTAGCTGAGATCTGGGTATGGATGACACAAACAAACAGGCTTGCAGCCTGAATGGAATAAAAAGAGAGAAAAGAGGGAAGGCACTGCTTATTTTAAGCTATTTTCTGAATTCGCACTACACTTACTATGGTAGACTCCAAAATGGCGCCCAATGAGTCCCCACTTCCTCCACGTAATCACCTCCCACATTCTGTCAGGGTTGGCCTCTGTGATCAATAGGAAGCAGCTGTTCCATGGACTGTTTCTCCTCTGCCACGCTGCCCTGCCTTGGAGCCAGCTGACTATGGACTGAAATCTCCACAGTCTGTGAGCTGAAATAAACCTTTCCTTCTTTAACTTGTGGACGTTGAGTGTTTTATCCAGGCAATGAGAAAGTAACTAAGACAGTGAATTAGAACTGTAAGTCTTTCAACAAATGGCTATGATAAGCACGTAAATTTCTCCTTTCAATTATTTTTTAAATGTAATGGTTTCTTAGGGATCTTCACAAATTCTATTTTTTCATTTGTTAAAACAGAGTAGCATACATACTTCTAGTGAAATGTTTAATTTTTTAGAATGGACACTAATTTTAGCAATGGACACAAGTATTATAAACTGGGACATACTGCTTATGCTATCTTTCTCTCAATTTAGTACTTTATTTACTACACTGATTTCCTCAGTTTTGGCTATCAAAAACTCCACAATAATATAAGGTCCTTTAAAGTTTCATAAATAATGTAGGATTTTGTTTCTCAGCAGTGAATATGATTTAACTAATATTTCTTTTCTTTTCTTTTTTTTTTTTTTTTTTGGTACCAGGTATCAAACTCGGTACCTTGCGCTTGCAAGGCAGACGCCAAAACCACTGAGCTAAATCCCCAGCCCCTAATCTCTTTAATTGTTTTATTTTGGCTGAGCATATAAATTTGTAAAATAAAAATATTTCTATCTTTTGGGGAGTTCAACACGGTTAAATGTAACTTGAAGTGATGTATACTTCCTTCCTCATGTCTCATCTGCCTTTATTCTGTAACCTGAAATATTTAGATCTAATACTATTTTCTTCATCAGCCCAAGGCAGAAGAGATGAAAGAACGAGTGGTAAAAAAAACTCAATGGAACAATGGAATAACGTTTTTTTGGAAATACATTTTTTATCATAAAGCATAAACCCTTAATTTACAATATGTCAAAAAACTAGAGAACACTAACCATGTAATAGCCATAAATGTAAACATTTCCCTATATTTGCTTAATATTCTCTTTAAAACAAAGATTATCCTGACAAACTGGTAGACTGTATAATCTTCCTCTGCATGTTTTTATAACATCATACCCATACTATACTAACATTTAAATGATTTTGAAACTATACATATTCATATTTTACATATCCCACAACTTGCTCCTCAATGCTATGTATTTTTGAGATTTATGCTTTTTTAGCATTTGTAGCTCTAGGGTATTCATTTTAACCGACACACAGCATTACATTACTTGAGTGGACTAATTTATTTCTATTCCCTTGTTGGATAATGTTTACATTATTTCCAATATTTTGCTAATACAATGAAATGAAAAGCATTTTTGTACATATGTATAAGTTCTAGGTGGTTTATCTTCAGCTCCACTATAAAGTACTTTTGCCTAGTTGTTCTCCATCGTTAACTGACACTCCCCTCCACAGTACATGAGAGTTCCTTCTGCTGTATAACCATGTTTTACCTGGTGTTTATAGGATTTTTAAATACTCAAAAAATGAGATGGTATATTATTATGCTTTTAATTTACACTTTTACAATAACTGTATTTGCATATCTTTTCCTATGTTTATTGGTTATTTGCACTTTCTTTATATGAACTGCATGTCCATATCCTTCAGTTCTTTTACATGTCTTACTAGAAATTAACTTGAAAATTCTTACACAGTCTAGATCTAATCTTCTGTCAATTATATTTACCAAACATACTTTTTCAGACTACCAGTTTTCATTTTGTTTATAGGTGATACATGGAAATTTTAAATGTAGAATTTAATCTATTCCGGATGACTTTTTGTGTTCCATTAAACAAATCAGTATCTAAAATAGGTCCAGGCATTACCATGACTTCTCTCTTTATTCTTTGACTTCTATTTCTATAATGCTTCTCTTCCACAGATATATTTGTTTTAGTCTTAACACAGCTAGGACTAATTTTCTCAATCACTGCCATGTGCCTGCCAACAGAAAAGGGCTTCTATGCATGAACTTAATTCTGCTTAAATGAAAAGTTCTATATTTCTTTAATTTTGTAACATTAGAATTAAGAGCTCTTTCAGGTCCATCTTTATTTCATTACCCTCCTTCTCATCTCATAACTTATCATTTAAAATTATGCTTTTACTTATTGTATGTTTCCCCCATCACTAGATTATAAACCTCATGAAAATATTCTGCTATATTTTCAACATGAAAAGGAAAAAAACAAAGTATAGAGATATAATTTGTTCCAGATCTCTTTAGATCTAGCTCAGTCTTTTTCGTTAGGCAATGTTTTTTTCCTATGAACTACAAAGCACCAATTTATAAGATTACTAACATTCTTAAAGAAAAGGCCAATTCTACTTACTCCCAAAATTAAATCTTTTTAGAATTTAATGCAAATTAAATTAAGCTTTAAAGCAACCTTAAATTATATTGTGCCTCTGCTAGAATAAACACCTCTGCTATTCAGGAGTAATGACCCTGGAATCATATTTTTATCTTTGTAAAACAAATAAAATTAGAAAAGACACTCAAAGAAAAGCACATCAAGACATAGTTTTTTTTTCCTTTTCTGTATTTTCCAAACTTATGATTCCAAAAGTTTTAATTTTTTTCACTGAAAAACAGAAAAAAGCTAAAAACATAGCAGATTTACTAACCCTTTTTCAACATTTTCTTTTTTGCCACAGGAGGTGAGGTAAGTGAAAAAGCTGCATCTTCTTTCTTAGACGATCCTGCTAAGGAACCCATAGAATTATTAAGATATTTTAAAATTCTTTCCTGTCCTTTAGGGACAGGTACTTTGTGAAGACAAGAAACAGAATACCACTTTTACACTATCTTGAGAGCTTCTATTATTAAATAATAATAATATATGGTAACTAAAATTGTTATCTCTGACACTAAGCATCTCTCCAGAGTAATCATGGAAGACTGTTGCTTTCTGAAGGACTCATGTGAAAGTAAGGGCAAGCAGAGGCAAAATGATTCAGCTCTCAGGTGGAAGAATTCTTTCAAGGAAATAGATGTCTGACTCCTACTTATGAGGCTACAAATTTTCAGTTCAGTCCAGAAGTGATTAGTTATTTTCCAAATGCAATACATTCTCTTCACTAAGGATACAGTATGATCTGAATTAAAGGAAAACAAACATGTTGTTAAGATAAAGGAAAAAAGTAAAGATATGAAAAAAAAGGGTAAAGATACTAATTTTACACCTTTAAATCTTCGTTACAGTTTTAAGTTTGTTATGGTTTATATATAGATGTCCCTAAATAGTCAGATAATGCTGTCCCACCTCATGCAATCATAAGTTAGGTACTTTTGGAAGGCAACTGGATTGTAAGGGCATTATAGCTGACTTGCTATTAGGAGATGGGGCCTGGTTGGAAGGTAATGTGAATATTTCAAAAAAGGCACTCCCAACCCAACTTTGTTAATTATCATTTATATATAAAAATGTAAAGTTGTATAAGCAGGAGAAAATTATTTTGTTTTCAAATTATTCATTGGCCTCATTGGATTCATTTAAGACATATGATAAAGTCCATGAAGCATTCAAATGTAAAGACCAGCCAAACTGAAGATCACTAAACATCTCTAAGCTACAAAGATGCAAATGAGTGGGATTTTACTTCAATAATATTTAAGTATATATTATGAAGACTGAAAAGACATACACATACCTTTTAGCCTTTTTTTCTCTGACTGCACGTTTTTCAGTTTTCCTAAAAATTAAACCAAAATAAGCATAAAAATGGCACACGACATTAGACTGTAGGACACATTATCAAATCAAATCCATTACATATCACCTTTTATTCTGTGTGGCAATTCATCTGTCTCAACTTCCTCTGAATCACTGCTCTCAATGTACTGGGCAGTAATTTTTCTTCTAAAATTAAATATAAAAAAAGTTTTTGTAAACTCAAAATACAATACAAGGATATTGTTAATAAATACAATGCTATTTTTGTCTTGCCGGTTTTCTTTTTGAAAAAAACATTTTTCCAAAGAAAGATTTTACTTAAATAAAAATTAAATGTGCTACAAGCATTCTACATTCCTGACTAGTAAGATGTATTTATTTACAAACTGCAGGACTACTACTATTAAATTTGAAAAATTAGGTCATGTAAAAAATAATAATCATTACAATACTGGGTTCAATATTCAATAATTCCATTAAAACGCTTATTTAAATCTAGAACAGAGAAATGCTTTCTATCAATGAAAATGTAGCTAATACTGAAGTGGCCAAAGGCAAAAATAAGATTTGTTCAGAATGAAAATTTATATAAATCTTGTGTAGAAATAGTCTAAAGATGGGTAAGTGGCTGAGAACAACGGATCTTGTAGTTAAAAGTTCCACCACAAATTTGCCATGTGACTTTTTTCTTTAAATAGTGATGACTAAACCTTAAGACCTTCACACTGAGCTCCATCCTCAGCACTTTTCAAATTTTTTTCATTTTGAGACAAGGCTAAGTCATTAATTTGCCCAGGATGTACTCAAACTTGAAATTCTCCAGCCTAATAACTCTCTCAGGGTGCTGGGGTTGCTGTGTGATTTTTAGGTAAATTACCTAATGTGTATTCTTCTATGCCTTAGTTTGTTCACTGTGAAAACAGGAGTTAATAAAATCAACCTAAGTTAGGATAAAATGTTAGTACACATAAAAGTCCTTAATACAGTGCCTGTTGCACAGTAACCCTATCTGAATTAGCCATAAGATATATGTTGGCTCTTATTACTTTTCCACATCTTATTATTTCTATATTCTTTCATCTGATCTAGTCCATGTAACAGTGCTGTGACTGAAGATATATGGTTGGTTGAAACCTATACATTTGGGAAAAGGAAGACAGTAGTTCACAATGTGAATGACACAGCTGACTGGTCACAGACTGAGATCGCCGTGGTATACCAGTAAGAGAGACAGCAGAGCACATCTTTAGATACCGAGGGTAGGCTATACAGTATAACAAAAGCCCTACATTTGGACCAACCTTAGAAGGTAAATGAAGTCACAGAATTTAAAGATTCAACATACATCAGAAGGAATAATGTGTTTCGTTTGAATTCATCCTGCATGGTTCTAGTCTATGTTAGTATAATATTCTCCCCAAGTACCTTTATGTCTTATTCCCATTACTGGTAAAATAAAAAAAGGACAGAAAAGAGTGAAGAATGCTTTTGTCATTTTATTCAATTTTCAGCCCCTAAAATCCATAAAGAAAACTATGCTAAAGTTTCAACAAAAACAAAGCCCAGATGAAAGAAACATAGAAAAAGTGGTAGAGAATGAGTGATTATTAAAAATTAACAATTCACTTATTTTATACATTAGTACTTTTCACATAAAATGAGAACTCTGCTCTATCTGCCTAAGTCATAGTGACTTGAGCAATTTGAAACTTTAAAATGTATTTAACTACCCAATTAAGATACAATGCTCATCTCGTATACATTTACGTACATACATACCTATATAGATATATGCAAACAGAAGAAGTTTAAATAAACATATTTCATGTAATTAAAACCATAATAAGGGTTTACCTTTTGGGATGGGGGTTAAAGAATTCTGATATTGAACACTTATTCTTCTTGATATGTGAAATACTGGGTTCTTCATTACATCCAAATCCTTCTACTTCAAAGAAAAAGAAATACAAAGAAAAATGGCAAGTTGTCTTAAACTAGTAGTATCCCTCTTACTCTTTCTTTTCTTTTTTGGTACCGGGGATCGAACTTGGGTCCTCGTGCTTGCAAGGCAGGTGGTAGAATCACTGAGCTAAATCCCCAGCCCCCTCTTCCCCTTTCTTTTAGCTGCCCAATTATTTATCTTCAGTTTTCCTAACATCTTTCAAGTCCCCTATTCCCTTCAGTAAAATATATTTTTCCTAAACTAGTATTTTCCCATAACAAAGTACCTTCAATTTTTTATGACTCTTTCTCGAGTAGCCATTAAGTCAGTTCTTATATTGGCTAAATTTCCTTCTGTATGAAAACAGCTAGAGATGCTTGGAAGAGTGGTCGATACAAGACCCAGCTTATCTAGCCATTTTTTAGAATGATACACACATTGGATCTTCTGCTTAGATTGTAACTCTGTTTACTCTCACATGACCTTATTCACTTTATGAGGAAAATCAGTTTCCTATTTTCTATAAAAATCCCAATTTTTTGGGCCAGGGATTTAGCTCAGTCGTTCAGAGGCCTGCCTTGAAAGCGCAAGGACCCAAGTTCAATCCCCAGTACCAAAAAAAAAAAAAAAAAAAAAAAAAAAAAAA
>NW_022900949.1:69104002-69118041 GCF_012274545.1 Fukomys damarensis | reverse complement strand
CTAGTTTTATCCTCTTATTTATCTACCTATACCTGCAACCTTATTTTCCCTCTAAGGTTAACTCATCCAGCTATCCTTGTTTCCATTTCTTCCTACAGGTCTACTAATTATCTCCACTGCATCCAAATATATCTTCCAACCTATAAATTTCCTTCCTACAACCAAAAAACAAATCCCCTCTCACTTCTGCCCTCTTGAAATGTTTTCTACCTCTCTCTCACATCCCAAATATAAAAAGTAGTTATTTCCAATTCTTCACCTATTATGTGAAATACTTTCTTACTCTGCTTTAAACTAGCTTCAGAAATTAATTTTGTGAAAATCATTTATCTGCTAAAATCATAGATCTTTTTTTCATTTCTCCACTGACTTCAGAGTTTGGCTCAAACCCATCTTTCTAGCTTTACCTGCTATGACTCATGTACACCGCATTATAAATACCACAAAATACACTGAGGTCTAAGAACAAAACACACACCCTAACTTTACTCCTCCCACATCTACATCATGGCATTGTCTTTTCTCAACCAAAAGAGCTTTTCTTCTCTAGCTTTTCTGACTGGTATACCGTCATCCAATTCAATCATCTCCTTGAAGAAACCTCTGCTGACTGCCAATTCCCACAAGGATATTCAGAAAGAAATCCTACATGTTTGTTATTCAACCCAAAGCTGGAATTACCTAAGTAGTTTGGAAAATATTAGTTCATATTCAAAATTAAAGCTTACCTTTGCTTAGTCCATGTGGCTTTTCCTTGGTACTATTTCCTTCAAGCTTCACAGATTCATGGCTAACATTATATTCCTTACATTCCTGGGTGAAAGGTACATTTCTTTAATAACCTAGTATAAGTTTTAACATGTTAACATACTCAGCCATAAAGAAGGATAAACTTGAGAAATTTCTAGGTAAATGGATGTACCGAGATCACACTCTTATGTGAAATAAATCAGACACAGGTGTAAATAGCACACTGTTTCTCTGGTGTGAGAAAACGAAAGTATAAATAAGAACCAAAATGTATAACAGATATTGAGAAATAGGAAGAAAATGATCAAATGGTTATGGGAACTAAGAAGGTGGGGAGGGAAAAAGGAAGAAAAAAGAAAAAAAAACAGAAAAGAAGGGAAAAAATGGAAGCTTTTGTAAATAATGAGGGGATAGAGGTTGAAGGCAGAGGAAAGTAATGAGGAAAAAAAGAATAAAGATATATCAAGTACAGGCACAAATTCCCTATGATGAATGCAATCATGTCTCATATACACCAATAAGTTAATTTTTCACAAACCAGGTTAACAACAGGGCTGTAATTCATATGTCTCACTACCGGGGGGCTCTGAACCACTGGTGGTACATGCATGACTGCCCCATTAAGGTGGCAAGGCCCAGTCTGATTGTACGGCACCAGCTATCAGATGGGTCAGGCATACATGTACCACCTGTAGTTCAAGCCAGCAGGAACATGTCAAAGAAATCTAAACTGGACCGTACTTTATACTTCTATACATAATGAATACTTAAAAAGCCACCCAATTTGGGAACAATGGTGAGGAGGGAGATGAATGAGTAAAGGTTATACAAACTGATTAAAAACTTTTTTCATGAACATATCAAAAGCAAAAGCTAGTTGGTCTTTGCCTTCCAAAAAGAATGAAAAACAGAGGACCGGGGATTTAGCTCAGTGGTTCCACCACCTGCCTTGCAAGCGCAACGACCTGAGTTCAATCCCCAGTACCAAAAAAGAAAAACCTTAATTATGTTACTATGAGAAAATGCATGAAATGGGATTGACTTAAGAATTCCCATCCCTATGAAGCGTTCACCCCAGGCCAACCCTCACATCCGTGGACTCCATGCGTTGGCGATGGAATATAGACTTGTTCCAGTTTCACCAATCTTCTTTTGGATTACATCCTTTAGTAATTTCTTTCATGTTACTGTGTAAGGGAGAACTTACATCAATTCTAAATCTTCTGGGGCTTGGGCTGCTACCAAATTTGCACCCACTGAACTACATGCTCCGTGAACAGCCAAAAGAAAACAAAGCTTCACACATCTCTGGGTCATTTCCTGGATGTGCAGGTACTATTTTCACTGAAAGTACATCTTCGGTCTGTCGGGTGCCCGTTGTACAATAGGTTCTCAGTGAGCTCTGTGTAGTTTGTCCGCCATTGGCAGTGGGATGCTATCCCATAACATGATGAGCACCACTATCACAGTGGTCTGACACTGGTGGCCTGGGCAATGCCAGACCAAACAACCTTCTCTTCCTCACTTTTTCTTCTGAGAGCTTTTTGCTTCTTTTCCCATGTACACAACTGTTTCTATCCTTTGCACCTCTCCTTTCTGGCTGTAACTATTCTCCATAATTCCCCTGACAGCAGCAACACTTGGTCCTGCTCCCCGGTGTGTATAACATGGGCTTTTTATCTAACTGTACACCTCAATCAGGACAGTCACAGGCTGGCCCTTCCGCATCTTTTGTCACAGCCACGAGGTTTGTGGCAGAATTACTGAGGGACTTCATGGCATAATCATAAAAATTCTCTTGTGCACTGTCTACAGGGGAAAGCTCAGATGCTCCAACAGCAGGTGGATAGCTTTCCTTTTCCCTTTTGGGAGAAACCACTGTAATTCCACCTGAACTGACTACATTCACGTTCCTGAGAATCTGCAGGGTTTGGCAAGGGCATCTCTAGTGAGACGGCAGGCAGCACTGCCAGTCTCTGTGGCCTGGGTGCTCAAAGGAATCCTGTGGAAACTGTTTGGTCACGGCCGGTCACTAGGTTAGCACACTGGTGAGGTGGACAGGAGGGCAGGCGCAAGGAGTGAGCATTCGAGTTGCCACTGACTGCTGTCTGTACCTGAGGACACTGGGCTTTATCCGCACACACCTGCCTGTGAGATTTGGCCTCAGGATGAAAACACTAGAAGGGAATCCAAAGGTTCAATCTTCAGCATTTTCTCCTGGACTCTTCAGGATATCACTCAAATTTTATCTGACTGAGGGGAGGAAATAATTTTTTGTGTTGTAGAGTGGTACTGCTTTGAGCTAGTGGTTTCAAAACTTTGGAAAAGGGAGGAATTTTTCTCAGCAGAAAAGGAAAATCCTGCACACCAAACTGACCAAATCTTTGAACTTTGGATCTGACCCAAAAGTCATGTAACTCAGGGCACACGCTCCTGCTGCTTCTGATCATTTTCTTGACAGGTTACCACGGGCTTCTTCTTCCACCAATCTGCTGTGGGGGTGGACTTCACCTTTTTCGGGGTTTTGTTCTTGTGCTTTGCTAATGATAAACTGTGATTGTTTCCCACACTTGAAGGTGGTTTCTGTGGCACGTGCCCTTCTCCTATGATTTTTGCTCTGCATTATGGGCAACACGGCTTGTTGGTGGACTCAGCATTCTTATCCTGCATTTATATAACTGCATTTAATTATTGATGCAAGTTGTGTTAATTACATTACAAAATCTTCCCCAATTTGGCTGTAAAATGTGTCCTGACTTGATGCATTTTCCTTGGAATTCAAATGTTCACTGTTGTCCAGCAATTGGTTAATATATCCCAACTTATTACTTGTTGGTGACAACTGAGGCAAATTCTGAGAACCATCATCAAGACCAGTCCTACTTCCAGGGATACTTCTACTAGTACCTATTTTCAAAGAACTGGATTTTGGTATTTAAAAAGATACTGCACTTTTTACATTTGAATGTTCAAGAGGCTTGGTGGGTGCTTGGTTAGTAGCAGGGATAATCTGCGGCTTGGACAGGGTGATCTGGCCACTGAACACCACTGTGGGGCATGAAATTTGCTTTTCTAGAGGACAATGAGGAATGCTTTTTAGCTCTCCATGGAAGTTAGGTCTTGGAGGTCCTTTTTTTTTTTTTTTTTTTTTTGAGACAGGGTTCGCACTATGTAGTTGAGTAGTTGAAACTGACCCGGAACTTACTATGTAGCCCAGGCTGGTCTCAAACCCCAGCAATCCTCCTTCCTCAGCCTCCTGAGTGCTGGGATTACAGGCGTATGCCAACATGCCTGGCTAAATGGAGTTTTGGTTTTTTTGTTTGTTTGCTTTTTTGTGGTACCAGGGATCAAACTCGAGCCCCTGTGCTTGCGAGGCAAGTGGTGGAACCACTGAGCCAAATCCCTGGTCCTCGGAGGTCTTTTCTTACGGAGTAGAAGATGGCTCTGTAGCTGTTAAGCAAACGAGCCGTTCTCTGAGCTGTTTCCTCCTCCTTCTCCGACTTGGATGCTGAGTTCTCCGACAGGTCTCCAGAGAATTGCATCAAGTCCTTGATAGCCACCACTTGCTCTAGTGTGAGCCTCCTGTCTTTCACGAGGAAGAGGAGTGTAGGCTGCAGAGGGGAGACATCTCACAGGTCTTCACTCACTCGGTTCTTGGGGGTTTTAGGCTGGTCACCTTTGTAAGTTTGGAGAATCTTCAGATTTGCAATTAAAGCCAGGATTTTTGAAGACAAAGATATTACTCTTTATTACTCTTGTCTTGAAGTAATCACAGCTTGTACCAGAGACAGTGGAGCTCACAGCACTGTTACGGTTCGCAAATCTTTCAGGAATTTGTAGAGATGGTTTCCGAAAGCCTTGCCTAAATCTTCAATACTGAATTTGTTGAATGGTGCGTTTGCTTCAGTTTCTAGACAGGGCATGATTTTAATGCTATTTCTTAAAGATTGTTTAGATTTTTCAGGGTGTTTAAATTTTTCATCTTTGGTGACATTTGCACTGAGTAGTCACTGATTTCTAGTTTTGCGTTTACATCTCCACCTTAATTCCCATCGTGCTTTCTTCATTTTTTGTCACATTTTAAGGGGCTGTGTGTTCACCTCCAATCTTTGTGCTTCTCCATGACCACCACTACTGTATTCCATGGATTGTGACTTTAGGCCATTTACAGGTTTTCAAAATTTGCCTTGGTGGGTGAAGACCAGGTGTTCTTCGAGACTTGTCCCATGGGAAGTCACAGGGCAACCTCAGGATTTCCAAACTCTACAGTTCCATTTACAATGGTTAAAGGTGGCACATTACTGGTTCTTAGAGTGTGAAATATCCAGAGTTGTAGCTCATACAACTTGTGACATCATCACAGGAGAGCTCTGCATGCCCACTGTGGCATGTGTGCCATAGGTTCATTACCACTACTCTAAATAGAAGACCCAAAATACAACACTAAGACTCCTGTAATGACCAAATTTAGCAATGTAGCAAGATACAAAATCAACAGCATTCCTTTAGACCAATAATGAACTCACTAAGACAGAAACTAGTAATACTATACCATCCATAATAGCATCGAGAAAAATTAAATACTTAGGAACTAACTTAACCAAGGAAATAAAAGACCTCTACAATGAAAACTACACTACTCTGAAAAGGAGATCAAAGAAAACATCAGAAAATGGAAAGATAACCTTATTCCTGGATAGGCAGAACCAATATAGTCAGAGTGGCCATGCTTCCAAAATTGATACACAGATTTAATGCAATCTCAAAGTGCGAATAGCACTGTACACGGAACTACAGAAAACAACTCTAAAATTCACATGGAACCAGACAATATCTAGAGCAGCAAAAGCAATCCTGAGCAACAAGAACAAAGCAAGAGGCACTACAATCCCAGACCTCAAGAAATCTTACAAAGCTACAGTGAAAAAACAGCATGACACTCGCACAAAGACAGCCATGTGGCTCTACAGACGAGAACAGAGGATGCAGAAATAATCTTAGACACATTCAGCTATCTCACCTTTAACAAAGGGGCCAATAACAAACACTGGAGGAAATCTAGCCTCCTTGATAAATGGTGCTGGGATAACTGGCTATCCACATGCAGAAAACTGACTCTAGGCCCATCTCTCTCATCATGTACTAAACTAAAATCAAAGTGGATCAAAGAGCTGAATGTTAAAACAGAAACAATCGGCTGGAAGTTAAAATAGGTAAAATTCCTGAAGGCACAATATAGGAAAGCACTTTCTGTACAGAACCCCAGCTGTACAGAAATAACAAATAGGATCATATCAAATTAAAAAGCTCCTGTACAGCAAAGAAAACAACCAATAGAGTGAATAGACAACCTACAGAAAAAACATTTTGCCAGCTAATTCTGTCCTTGGACAAAAGACAGTATCTAGAATACATAAAGAACTTTAAAAAAGTTAGACACCACCCAAACAAAATACCCAATCAAAAAAATGGCCAACTGAAATGAATCTATAATTCTCAAAAATGGCCTATATACATGAGAAAAGGTTCTCTTTAATGCAAATTAAGACAATACTGAGATTCTATCTTACTCCAGAAAGAATGGCTATCAAGAAATCAAACAATAATAATAAATAAAATAATAAATATTGGCAAAGTTGTAGGGAAAAGGAACCCTTCTACATTGTTGGTGGGAATGAAAACTAGTACAACAATTATGGAAAGCAGTATAGAGATTTCTCAAAAACTAGTAATAGAAATTCCGATTCAACGGTGCTATTCCCTAAGTACCTTTCTGAAAAAGTTAAAAGATATCATGTTACAGTGATACATGCATATCCATTCAATATAGCTCGATTCCCAATAGCTAAATCTTGGAAGCAGCCTGTATGCCCATAAATAGATGAATGGATAAAGAAAATGTGGTGTTTGTATACAACGGAATACTACCCCACCATAAAAGATAAACTTGCTGGGTGTAGTGGTGCATGCCTATAATACCAGCACTTGGATGGCCATAAATTTAAAGTCAGCCTGAGCTACATAGCAAGACCTAGACTCAGAAAAAGAAAAAAGATAACCTTGAGTACTTTGTAGGAATATGATACAACTTAAGACCCTAATGTTTAATGAAATAAATCAGGACACATAAGCTTAAATAGGTTTTCTCTTATATGAGAAATCGAAAATATGAATAAAGAGCAAAATAAAAGATAGATAGGAAGTAGGGAAATAGAAATTTTGCAAATGGGATGGGGGGAACTGAGAGATGGAAGAAGGGGGAAACAGGAAGAAGAAAAGGATGAAAATATTGAGATGTGTTATGTACATGTTACTAATTCCCCACAAGGAATATGATCATTATGTACTGCAAATATGTACTAATAAATAGTGAAGAAAAAAGCAATGCTTAGGCTACTGTATGAACTTTTCATGGCAGTATTTCCTATTTAGCAAGTAAATCTTTCACAAGGCTGACATTACCTGGGTAGAGAGATTTAAGAGAACATGTCACAGTGTCCTCTTTTCTAGTCAAGAGATTTTCCTGCTAGCCCTGACTTGTCCTTTTTTTTTCTCTTTCTGTACACCCAGCTCCACATGTTTCAAAAAGTGTCAATGTATATATAAGGCCAAAAGATGCTATATAAATAGAATTTTAAACACTTTACAAAATCTCATTAAACTCAGAACTAAGAGTTTAGCTTAGGGGGGCACTTGCCTACCATGAACTAGCCCTTAACTGAAAAAAAAAAAAAAAAAAAGGCTAAGTCCTTTAAAATGGTACCAGTCCAGTCAAATTTTAATATACAAACTATAAATATTTTTAGAGCTACATTCTTGGACAACATAGTCAACTTTCTTTTTCTAACATTTTATTTCATATTTATTTGTTTCTTTTTTTTGTACTGGGGATCAAACTCAGGACCTTGTGCTTGCAAGACAGGCGCAGTGCCAGTGAGCTAAATCCCTGGCCATAATCAACTTTTAAATTGTTAGCTCCAAAAGATAGATGTCAAAAATACTCATCAAATTTTCCACTGAGTTCTCAACAGTAGAATAACCACTTATACTAAACAGTATGTAAAATACAACCTGAATGTTTATCCACAAAGGATAGCCTTTACATTATTCAATATATTAAATGATTTTGCTCAGCAAGCTTTTTATCAAGAGTTCCAAGACAAACTTCTTATAAAGTCCAACCTATATCAAATCCTACTTTGTTCCAATCTAAAGAAACTTAAATCTATGACACTTCCATCTTGAAATACTTAAATCTATTTGAAGTAGTGAAATTTTTGTTGTAGTAAATTCTTGGTTAGAAACCACATTTTTGTGATTTAAATCTTGCCATTTAAATTAATATACCAAATTAAATATCTTCAAACCTTCTTACCATACAACAGGTTAAAAATTTATAATACTTAAAAGTATTGATCATAAGAAATAAAGGAAATTCTTACTTGTAATTGTTAATTTTTCAATTTTGACAATTCAGACTGAAGGTATAAACAGTCTTATATGCATTTACCAATTCTGGTAATCCTCTTAATAACCAAAAAATAGGAAGAATAAAACAAACTATTCCAATATGTTCTTTTGGTAAAGAACTGAATCTGAGACTCTAAAAGGTACAACTTCCAATAAAAATAGAAAGAAAGAAATGCAACTAAGTGAAAAGATTAATAAAATTTCAAAAGCAGGTAGCAGTATATTGGTGTGCAGTAAACTTCAAAAATAAGACTAGTAGTTCAAAACAGCTCAGAAAAGGCATCTGCACATATTATTTTGCTATTTCCTACCTTAAGTTCTTAGTGTTTTCAGATAAAACAAAGAATAATGGATTCTTTCAACTTTTTTTTTTTCTTTTTAATGGTACTGGGGATCAGAACTCAGGACCTTGCACTTGTGAGGCAGGTGGTGGCACCACTGAGCTAAATCCCTGGCCCGTTTCAACATTTATTTTTCTCATTAAACTGATTTTTAATTCCTAGAAACTGAATATAACTATGGGTATATACATTATATGTATACATATATACTAAATATCACGTCACTCATAAATCATGAAAATGAATAGTCTTCAAAATTAAGGTTTTTGTGGTTGCATGCTATTAAATTCTGACTATGTCATAATTTAACTTATTTGAAAATATTTCAAATTATCTACCTTTAAAATAACATGGGGGAAACATCTGCACTGCTATCTGCAAAAATTGGATTCTGACAACTTTTTTAGATAGTTTCTTAGAAATTACTGATTAGGTGATGAACACTTTTAAGGCTCTTACTACAAACTATCACTTGACCCCTGCCAAACTGACATTTTTATCCTTATAAACACAAAATAATGCATTTGTTACATTTTTCAGACAAGATCGAGCGCTTGCACAGTAGCAACAGTCATAGACAATAACATTTTTCAAAATGCTAAATATTATCAATTTCTTGGCAATTATATTTAAATGAGACTTTGAAAAAGGTTTTATAATAAACCAGTGCCTTCACAGAAAATGTACTTACTAATACTTTACCTTCTTCAGTTGATTCTTCTTAATTCTTTCAACAGGAAGGGGTTTGCCACCATGGAAGTTGGTAAGAATTACTGCAATAGCTGTAAGAGTTTTACCCTTTAAAATGTTTTAAAGAGACAAATGATCAGATTAATAATATTCTGAAACCCAGTTGATCAGAAAACATTCCAAATCAGTTTTAAAGTAATCAAATATTGAAATGCATTTTATCACATTAAAAGTATTAAATGATTTACAGCATAAAATACTGTAAGCATCTTTGAGAAATGTTATTTACTGAATGTAGGTCTAAGATTCTATATTCAAATTGGACCTACTAATTTTATCATGAAACTATTTACAACGATTTGTCATCCAATCAGAGCTAACTTAAAATGATTAGTAGTTCCAGTATGTGTACATGTGAAGACCAAATTGTTTTATTAAGTTTGATTTAATGGTAATACCAAACTTAAAAGTCACAAATGATCAGAAGTACATAGGTATATTTTCTGAGCATTTTTCTTGACCAGAAACACATTAATTTTTCAGTATTTTTAGTGGTGTAATGTATGGAGAGAAATACAGAATATAGATCCGGCAAGTTTAAGTATAAAATAGCAGTTTTCAAAATGTGGTCCAGATACTGCTGGTTGGTCCCCAGGACCTCTTCAGTAAAATGTAAGGTTAGAACTATTTTTATACTATTAAATAAGACCTTATTTGGTTGACATCTGTACCAATGCTATACAAAGCACTGTGTGCAAAAAAGTGCTAGTGCCTCATCATGAAACAAAGCAGATCTTGTATGACACACTATAGTCATCAGATTTTTAAATGCTACACACAAGTATCACTGGTCATGACTTAGAAAGTATAATAAATTAATGTTGCAAATTTATGTGTAACACTATAAATACAGCAGCTGCCAAAAATGCAAATACTTTTCTAGTAAGATCAGTGATCACACTGAAAGTGAATTTTTTATAGTGTATAATGAAATGAAATATTTGGCAGACCTACATAATTCAATAAACTAATTTTTTCTTAATGAGTGAGAGTGGTTATAAAATCATGCATGGGTAAAACATCCATTCCATGTGTGACATACACATATGGATTCTAATAAAATAAGAATGTAAAAACGACTATAAGGGTGTGATTTTAAGTTCACATTACAGCCATTTACCTTCTTTTTTTTCTTTTTTTTTGGTAGCAGGGATTGAACTCGGGTCCTTGCGCTTACAAGACAGGCTACCGAACCACTGAGCTAAATTCCTGGCCCCGCCAGTTACCCTTAATAAACTAATACTTGTTGGAGTTTAGCGTATAAACAATCTACAGCTCAGTGTAGTGAGGGATACCTGCAATCACAGCACCTGAGAGGCTGACAATTGAAACCAGCTTAGTAACTTAGCAAGATCTTGTTTCAAAATGAAAATTAAAAAGGGCTGGAGATACAACTAAGTGCAAAGGACTTGTGCTCAATCCCCAATACCACAAACAAAAACAAAAAGAAAGAAAAAAAGAAATCCGTAATTATCTAAAAAAAGCTATCAAAATATCCTTCCCTTACAATCACATTAGCTATCTATGGATAAATTTTCTTCATATACAGCATCCAACGTTAACAGATTGAAAAAGTAGATATGAATTCAACTATCATCCATCAACATCAAAAAGATTTGCAAAAAATGTAAAACAATGCAAAATAGTGTTCTTATAAAACTTGTGATCGTTTTAGAATAATTTTTATTTAAAAATATACTATTTATGTGTTTTGTTTGTTTTTTAGTACTGATAAATGAACCTAGGCCATTACACTAATCCATATCCCCAGCTCTTTTTTAAATTTTTAATTTTGAGACAGGATCTCACTAAGTCACTAAATTGCCCAGGCTGGGGTGAAATTTGAAATTCTCTGCCTTAGCCTACAACAATGTTAGGAGTACAGGTGTGGACCACCACACCCAGCTATTTGTGATAAGGAACAAGTTTCTGTCAACTATTCTTTTTACTTTAAAAACAGTTTTACATCAGTCATGGTGTGGTGCATCTGTAATGCCACAACTCTGGGAGTGTGAGGCAGGAGGATCACCAAATCTGAACCCAACGTGGACAAATTTAGTGACTTAGTGAGACTTTATTTAAAAATAAAAAATAAAAAGGGGCTGGTGATGTAGCTCAGTGCTAAGGCCCTGGATTCCATCCCTAGCACCATCCCCCTACATAAAAAAGTTTGCCTAGTGCAATATATATTAATAGCTATAGCTCAAAAAAATATAAGCTTTTTGTGATTCCCAATAAATTGTAAAAGTATAAAGGCTTACTGAGATCAAAATGTTCAAAAACTGCTCATGTAAGGAATTATGAATATCTGTTGAATAGTACGCATAACACAGTATTTGTGATAAAATACAATTTGACATAACATTGTCTTTACCTTTTTGTTGCTGGTTTTTGCCATGTTGGGGACTGAACATAAAAATTCTGCTGCTTAAATACTCCCCCATCTATTTTTAAAACTAAACCTATGAAAGACAGATAATCCTGAATTTCAAAGAGAAAAGAAAATTGACAAATATGTATATATTGTTACTGTTACATAATTATTCCTTAATGAGCCAAACAGAAAATTTAGCATTATCTTAAGTAAAAAAAAAAAAAAACCCACAAAATTATTGTTCTATATTCCAAGAAAAATCTAGTCCTAACCTTTCAACTTCAAAATTACTTTGTACAAAAATCACAATCACAAAATAAGATTTTATTAAAAAGAAACAGAAGTTACCAAGCCCATATCATCAGCTAAAATTCCTCCATGGACATTTTCTGGTCGTTCCTTCTCAGAAAAATTTGTTATTGTGTTATAGTATAAGTCATTTCGCTGTTCCCAGAACAGTGGAAGTTCTTTACTGTTTTCTCGTGATATCATCCAAGCTAGAGCTTGTTTCTGATGTGAAAGCAATGGTGTTTCAATAGCCTATAAACAAAATGTTATAAAGATAAAGACAGTAAGTCCTTTCTTGTTTTCACTAGCAGAACCAGAAAAAACACTGATCTTGGGATAAATGTACAGATTACAGGTACATTTAAAAATTCCTCACAGTTTTCAATAGAAAGTAATGGTACAATACCTCGGATGGTTCCATTTCCTGAGTTTTATCATCTTCTTTTAAATCTTCAAATAATCTGTCAAATTCTGTTTTAAGCTACAATAGACAGCAAAAACAAAAATTAACAAACTCAACTAAAGAAACAATTGCAATTATTTCAGAGATTTCAAATAATCTAGCTAAAAAAAACAAAAGTCAAAAAGTATATAAATTGACTCTGAGATATACACCGCTCATTGAAGGTAGAATGAACAGGTGATTCTGTTACCAAAGGGAAATGTATTATATTTGGGAAAAAACAGAAAAGAGTTACAAAGGATATATGCTTGCCTAGCGTGTATTGTACAAGGTCCTGGGTTGGATCCCCATCCCTGAATTTAAAAAAAGGAGGGAAGAAAAAGAGTTATAATTCTTGGGTTTCAGTCCAAGTTCTGCCACAGAAAAAAAAAGCCTATATACATTTGGGAAAGGTACTTAAGCTTCTTTGGTTAAGATACTTGTACAATATCTTATTCTTATAAAATGAAAGGAATTAACTAAAAGTTATCAAGGTTCTTCCTGCTATTACAATTCTATTTCTTTTAGTTGTATTCAAAATATTTTAGCAGTCCTAAAAAATATACATGACCCTTTTTCAAGACAATAACATTTTATTATTGTCATAAGGAACTTGATATATGCTACAAAATATCAGGATTTCATTATTACGCTAATTTAGCTGACCATCTAAACTAATCTTGTCCAATTTTATAGTACCACATACTATACGTGTTACCATTACTTTTGCAAAACAGGACAGCCTAGAAAAATATCAGGACAGGTTTAAGAAGTTAACAGAGGTTGCCTGGGGTTGAGGCGCCCGACACAAGCTTAAGCCTATCCAACAACAAGGAAAAAACATGGTGACCACAATAAGAAGACAAACATGTAACAGTGGTGGACAGACATCAAAAAGTGCTTATGCTTTTTAAAAAATTGATTGGCATTATTGTATATATGTTTTTTCAAACTAACTCTGCATAACAGGATCCTAGATTACAAATCAAGACAAAGTGAAAACTAGGGTAATGCCAAAGATTTGGAGTTAATCTTTTAGCACTGCATTTGCAACCTTACTAAAAGAAGTTTTTAAAATTACTACTTGCACATTTTTAAAATTTTAAATACAAAAATATGCCACATAGCCAAATGTGGTGGCACACGGCTGTAATCTCAGCACTTGGGAGGATGAGGCAAGAGGACCACGGCAAGCTCGAGGCCAAGCCGCACCACAAAGTGAGACCCTGTCTCAAAAAAACAAAAAAATAAATCCTACACATATACAGCTGTGAGCATGTTTTTTACTGTATATATGAATGTGTTTATATAGGTATATAGCAAGTCTTCCTTATCACAGATCTAACCAGCCACAGATTAAAAATGTAATGAGCCTATGATCACTGTGTATTAAATATATGATTACTTCTTAAATTGATATTCCCTAAGCAATGTAGCAACTATTATATAACATTTATGTTATATTAGGTATTATAAGTAATTGGGAAATGATTTAAGGTATACAGAAAGAGACACACATATATGCAAATATGTCATTTTATACAAGATACTTAGGGATCCTAAACAATTTCTACAGATACAACTATATTCCTTATCACTGCTTTCTAGATAATGTTTGAAGACA
>NW_022900949.1:69090628-69103707 GCF_012274545.1 Fukomys damarensis | reverse complement strand
ATATACATACATATATATGCTATTTATTATACAATAGGTTTCATTATAATTTTAATAATTATCTCTGAAGATCATTAATACCAGTACATATTTATTCTATTTCTTTAAATACCAACTATCAACATTTTAAACTTACTTTTGGATTACAGTACAAAATAAAAGAGAAGCACACCTGCTCAATTGTCATCTGTACTGCAGCATGGACGGGCATACTATAGCTTGGTCCGGCTCTCGCAGAGCCCCAACCACTTTCCAAACTGAATCCTAAAGCTGGAATTTACAGACAAAAAGAATAAAATCACCAAAAACAAAAAAGAAAAGAAAGAAGTAGCTTTATAAGATACACTGCATGAAAAATTCCCACTGGCAACCAGGCAAGGTGGTACATGCCGGTAGCTGTAGTACACTAGGAAGCTGAGGCAGACAGATCTCAAGTTCAAGCCCAGCCTGGGTAGTTCAACAACAGAGCAATATACTACCTCAGTACAAAAAAATTAAAAAGAGCTGAGAATGTAGCTCAGTTTGAAGGCCTTAGGTTCAATCCCCAATACCACCCAAAGAAAAAAAATTTCCCTTAGGGCTGGAGATGTATGTAGAACATCTGCAGAGCATATTCAAAAAAAAATTAAGGTATGCATTCTACCACTGAGTTACATTTCTGGCCCTAAAACAAATTTTAAAGATAAATATTAATCATTCAAGAAAATTATTAAAATAGTCCTACAAAATTTGAATAATTCTGCCAAAGAAATAACCTTTTTCATTCTCTCTGGAGAGATTCTTTTTGTCTAAAATTTATCAAAAAGAATGTAATGCACACCTGTAATCCCAGCACGCAGGAAGATCCCAAGTTTGAGTCCACATGGGAAACTTCACAAGACTATCTCAAAAAAGGGGAAATAAGGGATGTACTCAGTGCAAAAGCATTGAGGGGAATAAAGAGAGGGTACCTAGGAATTTCCTGTGTTTTTTTTTTTTTTCAGTACTGGGGATTGAACTCAGGACCTTGTGCTTGCAAGGTAGGCGCATTACACTAAGCTAAATCCCTAGCCCACTCCTTCTGTATTTTTATGGGTTGTGACTGTATAGTTACAGGCATGCACTCCATACTGATGTTTCAATTACCTGTAATATAGTAACCAAATATCCAATAGAGGCCCCATGAGATTATATGTTCAAGTGACCCCAAAGCCATTTTAATTTGTGTAAGTACACCGTTTGATGTTTGCACAATGACAAAAATCAATGAATGGCAAATTTCTCAAAAACCGTCCCTGTTGTTTAGTAACCATAACTATTTCAAAAGAAAACTTCAGAGAATTCATCAAAAAGACTCCAAAGAATCGTAATTTGGAGCCTTCAGCACAAAGCAGTTTGGCCACCCAAATTCAAAGATAAATGTTTTGCAATCCCTGAATCTTACAATATTAAAATAATATTAAATTAAACCCTAAACTTACTTTTTGGTGCAGGACCCAATTTAAATCCATGTTTCTTCAACTGATCTAAAACTGCTTTTTTATTTTCTTCTTTTCCCCAAAAAGTCATATGCAGAGGCATGGTAAAAGTATTATTTGCACCAAAAGGAACTACCCTATTACATTTAGGGGAGAAGAAAATGGGAAATTAGAAGTTATTTTTTATTCTATTTAATAATCTGTTAACTACATGTCCCAAGTTGGTCTTTCAAATTTTGCATGGAAAGAAAATAACAGACTAGCTGGGGGTACCTTAAAGAGCAAAAACAGAATATGAAATAAAATCAGCCACAGTAGAAGGAAAAGGTGTTTTTTTGAGAACAGAATGCCAAAAGAAACTGAGAGCATGGGATAAAGCTATTTTAAAATAAGAGGATAGGGTTGGGATGCCTATTATCCCAGCTCCCAGCACTTGGAAGGCTAAGGCAGGAAGTTTGAGGCCAGCCTGAACTACATAGTGAGTTCAAGGCCAACCTGAACCACAGAGCAAGACCCTGTCTCAAAACAAAACAAACAAAAACCCACAAGGATAGCTTACATGCAAGACTATCCAATAAACAAAATAGTACAGCTATGGCTAACAGAACCACTGAAAAGTAGCAACTCACTAATTGCCAAGAGGGTGAAGAATGATTTACAAAAACTATTTCTAATCCAAGATTCACTAAAAATTAATTCTCAATATTTGAAAAACACAATGAATTTTTAAATTTTAATCCCTGGGGCTGGGGATTTAGCTCAGTGGTTCCACCGCCTGCCTTACAAGTGTAGGGACCCGAGTTTGATCCCCAGTACCAAAAAAATAAATAAAATAAAATAAGACAGTGCTAGTGCTGAGCATTTATCTCCCAAACTCACCTGAGATTAGGATTAAGAATATCCCAAGCATTTGGCTTGGGGTATAAATATCCTAAGTATTTAAATTGAAATCAGAAACACAAATGCCTATGAGAAAAGTTAATCAAGATGAGAATGAGAGCTTTAAAAAATAAAAAATAAAGAGGTGGAAAAATGAGAGCGCATGCCATATCTAAAGGAACTTTCTCAGTTCTAGTCAAAGGATTGTCCTATGAAATGAGTGTCCAGCATTGCCAGCTCTTCCATTAATCAAAAGTACTTTTAATATATATATGTTTTACATTTAGGAAAAATTAATAGGTAGAATATCTAGATTTAGACACTGGAAATAAATGTCTAAAACACTGTGTAAGCAAAATTAAACATCGCCATCTAATAAAAAAAACTCCCAAATTTATGAATTGAAAGGTTCGAAAGATGATACCCACTTCATAATATGTGAACCAAGGTCTATTTTCATCATGGTAATAATTCAATAGGCAAATAAAAGGACAGCTAATTGATGGCTGGGTAGTAGAGGCAGATAAGAGAACTGATATGAACACACAACTAAAGATACAGTGATAAGCAGTGTTATGATAACCTTATAAGCTCTAAGAAAAGCTCTTACAAGTTGAAAGGTAACTACAACTTACAATTATTAAAATTAAACTCTCAAACTACATTACCCTTCCACTTGTGCCAATTTGTTGTCCATGATATAGGCCAAAGCCGCTGCAAGATCTTTCTTTAAATAGCCAACCTGATTTCCATTCACATTGTTTACTTTAATCGCATTCTTATCATAAGTGTTATTAGGCTCTCGTTGTAATGCAACCATTTCATTATTATTAACCTGAAAAAATAATGAGCATTATATTATAAATATGAAGAGACAGTGACAGTTGGACTGTATTATACTTTATTGGGATTTGGATTTCTATTCATTTTTTAATGATGCTGCTAAACACTGCACACGAGAAAAATGTATTTGCTTGCACTCAAGCGAGCAATTAAAGAACAAGTTTTCAAATGATTCTTCTATATTATTTTCTAATTTATACTCATTGGCAGGTTAACAAATCCTTCACATTCACACTACCTAAAATTTTCAACACTAACTTCTGAAAAACAGCTAACCTTTATTGCACAGACTGATTTTATAAATCCTCATAACCCTATCAGTACTATCACGATCTCCATTTTACATACAAAGAAACAAACACGGGAAAGTTAAGTAACTCGTTCAAGGTAACAAAGCTAAAAAATAGCTAATATTTGAACCAGGCAGGTTTGTCCCTGGGTCTGAATTTTCCAGAATCTTAATAGGGATAAAAAGGCAACAAGAACTTGGGCATGAGAAAAATATATTGAGCCTTCAACTCAAGTGATTCTCTTTATTTCACTTGATTCAAAACCATGTAAGGACCAAGGATTTAAGCTCAGTGGCACCACACCTGCCTCGTAAGCACAAGGTCCTGAGTTTGATCCTAGGTACCAAAAAAGAAAAATGCAATTGCAAGGGTAACAGAAAATAACAGAACAAGGACTTCCAAAAAATCTTTCCTCCATAAAGTAACAGAAAAAACTTTTAGAATCAACTCTTTCAGAACTCTAGAAACCAAAGGCTGACAGCAATCTGAGTGCTTAGTCAAGAAAAATGGCTGAATAGCAGTGCCCTAGTCCTAACCCCAGCTCTGCATTTCTCCAGTAACTTTTAACAATACTGTATCGGTCTACTGGGATTGTTGAAGCTGAACTCATCAGAGGGCAGCAAATGAAGTTATAGGTTGACTGTTGTAGCACGGTTCTGGGTAGGGTGATGGATTTACTGAAGAGGAAAGATCCAACAGGCTTGCAACCTGGATGAAATAAAAGGGGGAGAAGGAAGCTTCACCATCTCATGCCTGCCACGTCATAAACTGTTTCTCCTTTGCCATGCTGCACTGCCTTGGAACCAGCCAACCACAGACTAAATCCTCTGTAACTCCTTTAACTTAAGGTATCCTGTCTTGGGAGCACTAAGAAAATACTAAGATATCTTTTAAAATGAAGACATTTCCAGAGGAAAAAACTGAGAGACTTAATCACTACCACATTTGACCTGCAAGACCTATAAGATCTACAAGAAACGAGGTTCTTCAGGGTAAAATCATAAAATACTAGACATAAACTTGAATTCATATGAAATTAACAGCACAGTTAAGGTAATTATGTGAGTAAATATAAAAAGTATAAATGTATTTTTGTTTGCAATTTCCCCTACCAGATTTAAGAATACATGAAATAGTATTAAACATACCAATAAACTTAACAGAAAAAAAAAATAAAAAAGAAATAGTATAGTGGTACCTCAGCTCATGAAAGCTTTAATTTGCAAACGATTTGGTCTGCAAACAAAAGTGTTTGGCAAATTTTGTTCTTGTTCATAAACACTGCATCAGGTAACAAACACAACCACTGCCATCTTTCCCAAACACAATCATGGTCATCTCTTCCAAAACAGTAGAACAAATTAAGTTCAAGCCCAGTATGAGCAACTTAGTAAGACCTTTTCACACAATAAAAAATTTTTAAAGGACTGCGAATGCAGATCAGTGCAAAGGCCATAGGTTCAATCACCAATCCCAAGGGGGAGAAAGTGTATTTTATCACCTGTAATCAATTTCAATAAAATTAAAAAATTAAATAAAGATTAAAAACCTTAATTTCTATTACAGTATTTTTTCATGAGTGATCAACTCCCAAAATGTCCATGTAAGTAATTTAAAATAAAAGAGTTATTCTTACACAAAAAATTATACCATTTCACTAAGGGAAAAAAATGATCACAATAGGCATAATATGATTTTGTTTTTATTAACAAGATTCCAATGTACATGCATATGATTACAGAAAGAAGTGTAGAAGATATAAATAGTTGCAGATGGTACTCTTTAAAAAGATTTCATGCTTTTGGGCCAGGAATTTAGCTCGGTGGTTATACCACCTGCCTCTCAAGCACAAGGTCCCAAGTTCAATTTTCGGTACCTTCCCGCCAAAAAAAAGATTTAATGCTTTTTAGCTATTTCAAAATAATGAACATGTATCACTTAAAATACACATTTTAAAAAGTAAAACACTAAGTAATGACTATTTTTAAACAGCACAGATTATTTTACTAGCATCATAGGGATTATTGTAAGATTAACACATAGTGATTGTCCTAAGATTCATAACAACCATAATCTAATGCTTCACAAAAGTATATAACAACTTAGGAAACAATTCAACTTTTGGGGAAAAAATCTGAGTAAGAAAGCTCAGAAATGGACATAAGCAGGGTGTGGTGGCACATGCCTATGATCATAGTCCTGAGGAGGCTGCGACAGGAGGATCACTGCAAGTTTGAGGCCAGCCTGGACTACACAGTTAAGTTCAAGGCCAACTACATAGCAAGACCCTGTCTCAACACACACACACACACACAAGAAACGAACATAATACAGAAAATATCAAAAAAGAACTTTATTTTCTAAAAGAATTTTTAAAAAATCATTTCACAAAGACTAAAAAGAACACAAGGTAAACAAAAGTGAAAAATATGGTAAGAAAATTATGAAAAACAAAAGGGAAAACTATGAAAAAAAGGATTTCAGAGACAGGAGGCAATATTAAAGACATAAGTATACTAGATCTAAGAAAAGGAGAGACAGAGAATGAGTACAGAGTCCCTAAAGAAGAAAGAGAATATGGAGTTCCTGAAAAAAAACTATAATTATCAAAAATTTTCTGAAGTAGAAAAATTTATAAAACTAAGACACACCCTAATGAAATTCCTGGACTTTCAAAATAAGGAAAAGTATCTTTTAGTTATTCAGGCAAAATAATTTTTAACTCATTTCAGTGGAAGAGAAAATATTATTGGCATCAAAATTCCCACCAACATTTTGTGTAACATTAGCATATGGAGAGAAAATATGGGTGAAAGATATTATACAGTGGATCCTCAAGTTAAGGCAGGCCTGACTACAAACAAGTTTGGTTAAGTAGGTTAATGGAAGATTCATCTGCCTCTTCTTATCTATAGCATGTACCCAGGTAAACATCCAGATCTGTGCTGTATAGATTTACAACCAACTTGAGTTACAACCAGCCACTGGGAACCAAACAAGTTCATAAATCAAGGGTCCAGTACACTCAGCCAAACTGCTCTTCAATTATAAAATGCCGAAACTGCGAACACACAAAAACTGAAGAAATATTTTTCTTTCCTTAGTAATCTAAGGAGAGCTAACGCATTTCAATCACCAGACAATTTGAGATGCTCCAATGTAAAATAAATATGGGATAATGAAAGAGTAAATAAATCCAAACATGAAACTCTACACAAGAAATTTATAGAACATACTTAAAGCAATTGAAAAACCAACTTGAAAAGCTTCAAAAATAGCCAGACCAAGTGGCACATGCCTGTAATCCTAGCTGCTGGGAAAGCAGAGGAAGGAGGATCACAAGTTCAAGGGTAATTTAGCAAGACCCTGTCTCAAAATAAGTAAAAATAGCTGGAGGTAGAGAGCACCTTGGAATTTCATCTTCAGTATTACCAAGAAAGAAAGAAAAGAAAGGAAGATGAATATGGGGGAATGAAAGAACTAACAAATCTAACAGGATTCCACAAAACACCAGACCTGGTTTTTATCCCAAATCTACAACATGAAAGAAAGAGTGAAGGGATGTCTAATGATGATGTAGGAAGCTTATTTTCAGATATTTTTAAAAATCAACCATAGACATTTTTAAATAGGAGAATCTCATTATAGACTATTTATTACATGTGGTAAGGAATTATTTTGTTAATTATGAGAAAAAATGTTTCTTTTTCTAGAAATACATAATTCATGTAAAATGCTACATTTGGAATTTGCTTTTATGAAAGGACAAAAAAATAAGAATCAGGTACATATACAAATAACTTGTTAACTGTTGAATATGAATCATAGGTATAATGGAAGTTTATTTTATTATGCATGTTTGAAATTTTTCATAATAAATTAGATAAAATGACAGCTATATCATCCAAATAACAGAGGCATCCTAGACAACCATAACAAAGGCAAGTACTGACCACAGAAAGTTATACATGTTTTATACACACACATATATATATATATATATATGTGTGTGTATAAAACATGTATAAGTTTCTGTGGTCAGTACTTGCCTTTGTTATGGTTGTCTAGGATGCCTCTGTTATTTGGATGATATAGCTGTCATTTTATCTAATTTATTATGAAAAATTTCAAACATGCATAATAAAATAAACTTCCATTATACCTATGATTCATATTCAACAGTTAACAAGTTATTTGTATATGTACCTGATTCTTATTTTTTTGTCCTTTCATAAAAGCAAATTCCAAATGTAGCATTTTACATGAATTATGTATTATACACACAATTCAGAGATAAGAGATACAAAACAGACACAGGAAGAAAAGGTACAAGATATTCTTACAACAGGAGAAAAAAAGGACCTAAAAAAGACAACTCCCTTTCTTAGTAAAATCTGAACTTTTGAAATGAAAAATATTAAAGTTCAGAAATGTGTTCAGGGGCAGAAAAGAAAGCAATGGACTTAGAAGTCATTTTTTAGATTCACCATATAGAACCTGTGTATTTGGGTTTTTTTGTTTGTTTGTTTGTTTGTTTTTTGCTGTACCAGGGATTAAACTCAGGACCTTGTGCTTTTGAGGCAGGTGCAGCGCCACTGAGCTAAATCCCTGGCCCTGGGCAAATTTTTTAACCTTCTGGAGCTTTACTTTTCCAGTAAAATAAGGGGATAGTAGATGTCCCACATCAGTTACTGTAAGGATTAAGGGATAGTACAGGCAAAGTCTTTTGTATATTTTAAGTGTGACACAAAGGAAAAAGAACAAAAGTAGGTATGCTATCTCCTGTTAGCACATATTTCAATTAAAGTAAAATATTAACTGCACATATAGCTTTCTAATACTCGTTTTCTAGATTAATACCATAAATACATCACAACTTAATGTATTATCTATTTTTATACTCACTACTCCTGTGTAATAGCGTAGTCCAACCACATGACCTCGCAAAAGTCCAAACAAAACTGAATCTAGCTCTTCATCACTAGTTAGGAAGTCATCTGGAGGAATAATGTCTTGGAATTCAAAACGTGGAAAGAAAGTTGGATACGGAAGGCGTGGGAAATGTCCTTGGACTCCATATTGGACAGTCTGTAAGTACTTCCAAACAGGGTCCCTATTAAAAAAAAAAAAGCACAGAAAAACTACAGCATTTAACCAAGTATTTCTCAAAGACTATGGGCTAATCGTATTTACAAGCCAATAGTTTCCTCACACTTTATTTTAGCAAACAAAAATCTTATGTGGGAATCACTGCACAGATTAATAGTTACTCTGGTTAAAGAAGCAATTCAAAGAGTGGAGAAGACTTCTAGAAACCCTGCTCAGTATTAGATCTTCTACCACACTCTTGCCCTTATTCAAAATGGAAAAAAATAAAAACAGTAGGGGCTCACAAATGGCTTTTGTAGCGAAAATTATTTATGTAAATGTAAGTAGTGTCTGTAACTACAATTATATATGGAAATGTCAATGTTGCTTAATCTAGAAGACTTGCAAAACACAGAACTATTATTATGTATGAAGCTGTTTGTATCTTTTCTGATAATGTATCCAGCATTCATTATCTTTGAACAGAACACAGTTTATTCTGGTATCCCACTACGCCCTCATCGTAGAAATTGACCTCAATCCCCTCTTACCACTTCCCCATTTCGATGGATTAAGGATGCTCCCGACCCCCTTTTGGATGATTATTTCTGGAATGGGCACGAAAACCACTTGGGGTGATGAAAAGTATGATGTCTGTTGGGGACCTCCAGGAAGCTTCCATTCTCCTAAGAACGGACATGCGCTCTGTGCTTTACGTTCTCCTTGAACCGCGCGTATTCCTCTTTCAGTTCCTCTGCAAATTCATGTTTGCCAATCTGTGCATGCACAAAAACTGTGATCTACTTAAGGACAAGGGCGATCCTATTCAGCCCTCTATTCCGATCCCAACGCCTAGCGCACAGTGGGTATCTGATGAACGTGTTATTGAATAAAGCACCGACCGAGAACCTCTGAGCACGAGACCTCCGCCCCTCAGTGCATGACAGATTTCCCAAAGCGCTGGCACAAGACGCGCCAGAGGAGCCGCTCCTCGCCAGCCAAGACAATGCATTTATTTTTCCGGTGGCGTCATGAGCGAACAACACAGAGAATACAAACTGCGTATAAAGTATCGGGAACGCGAAGTAAACGCAGGGAAAGTCGGGTTCATTTGGGAAGCTGCCCGGCCATTAGCGCCATCGCCCCACCCCCTCCACTCCCTTCACCTCTTGAACATCCAGGACATGGCGCTGAGTGGGATGATGACAAGAACGCCTGGACGCCCCTGAGCGTTCTCGAGCCGCCTCAGGAAGCCTCTTTCCAGGCCCTGCAGCCCAGAAGTCAGCAGCAGATTCCTAACGCCGCTTCAAGAGCGCACCGCTATACCGTAAGACACAGCGCTTCCAGTCACACGTCGCGGCCGGCTCCTTGTAGCAACAATCCGTGAAACAGTCGCCGCCCTGTGACTGGCACAGGGAAACTCCAATCGTGAGGAGAAGCCTTCGGAGATTGACCAATCAGGATACGGGAGAGAGGGTAACTCCGCCCTGCAGTGAAATTCAAAGACCGTGGGGGGTGCGCGGGCGGTTTCATCCGGGTTCTTTCCGGCCCCTGAGCGGTCTCGGGAGTGCCACAGCGGTGCGCGGTACAGACGTTCTCGGAGTGAATCCCTCCTCCGAGCTGAGGGACCCTACTGCCCTTTCCAGTGTTTTCCCCCAAACCGTCAGACTAGCCCTGTTCTTCAGGCCACACCCTCGCCTAACATCTTCTCATCTGACCTGGTACTTGTGTCTTCCACCATGGGAGCTCTACGTTTTTCAGACCAGATGTTTGCGAGATAATTTTCCTTCGTTTTCCTGTGGTCATCCCTGGGCCCTTTAAGGTAACATTTGTTATTTTTAAGCCTGGTCAGAGTGGAAACAGACACAGATTTCAGAAAATCTGAATGGGAATGTAGAGATTTCTCCACCCCCCTCTGTTTTTAAAGAAAATTTTCATTTCTTAGTACAAGAAAGCCGTAAAATAATATTGACAAAGCTGGAAATGGTTGGAGGGAGCTGCTCCCACATAGGCATGTGGCCATCCATCAGCAGAGTATGGGAGGTGTTTAATAAAACAAATTTTCAAGAAGCGTTATCTTAAACTGTGGTAATCGGTTACCATAACTAGCAGTCGAATGACAGATTTGTGTGGGAAGGGGACAAGTTGAAGATGGAACCCAGAGCCCCAGCTTGTTAGGTGGATCTCCAGCCCCCAGTGATAGAATCTGAAGCAATTTATTACTTCCTTTCACTAAACAGGAAGTTAATGAGGAAGGTGATGACAATACCGTTTCAAGTTATTTAGTTATTTTAATTTCTTCTCAAAGTATTATGAGGCAAATGGCAACGCAGTACAATTTTAGTGTGCTGGGTTCAAAATACGTTACTGGAAAATACCTCAGAAAAAATGCCCAGGTTGATAATGTTTTGTATGTAAAGTTAATGAAGCCCTGCTCATTAAACTGAAAGATAAAATTCCAAATGTGAGAATAAAGCTCTTTCAAGACCTATAAATAAGGAGAGTCCCACGGCTAATGAATGAGCATATGAAGTAAAATTTGCAATTTAAAGGTCAAACTTCCATTTTGTCAATATTTTACATGCCAGGACCAGCACCTGAAGTTAAATACTCTTTAATTTAATCATTCTTTTTCGTTTTATTTTTAAAAAGGAAGTGTAATTTGTACTAATTTGATTTAAAAGTTACAACCGTTATCACACTAGAGGATGTTTTCTGGAAAAATAAACGTGTAACTGGACAAAGAATTGTAAAGGTGGCTTGGTGACTGTAGGAGCGAGAAGGAAAGGTAGCAGAAAAAGAAAATAGTGGGCTGGGGATATGGCTCAGAGCAGCACCTGCCTCACAAGCACAAGGTCCTGAGTTTGATCCCAGGCACCAAAAAAAAAAAAAAAAAAAAAAAAAAAAAAGAGTCATCACCAAAAAAAAAAAAAAAAAAAAAAAAAAAAAAAATGTGTCCTTACCCATCTTATTAACAGGATCTGGCATGTTGCAAATTCTGGCTGTTCCCGAAGTCAAAATGACATGTATAGCCTAGAACGGTGGCACACGCCTGTAATCCCAGCACTTGGGAGGCTGAGGCAGGAGGATCACCGTGAATTCAAGACCAGCCCAGGCTACACAGTTCCAGGTCAGTCTCAACTACATAGTGAGACTCTGTCTCAAAAGACAAACAAACAAACAAAAAAAGACCATGTATAAAAGGTGTATAGTTTGAGTTTTCTGTTTTGTTTTGTTACGGTTTTTTGGTTTTGGGTTTTTTTGAAACATGATCTGTCTATTCCAGGCTGGCCTTGACTCACTAGATAGCCCAGTCTGGCCTTGAATTCACAGTAATCTTTCTGACCCAGTCTCACGAGTGCTGGTCATTACAAGTGTGTGCCACCATGCTAGGCTGAGAAAGGTAAGTGTTTTCAATTGATCACGGAAATCGAGACAACCACGACAATGCAACAAAGACACTCGAATCATTGGATTCCAGAGCTGAGATGATGATCGTGGACCCCCCAACCTAACCCTTCCCAAGTTTGCCAGTCTGATCTCTTTTATTGGAGGGCACCGCTCCAGTTTTCAAGTTGGAGCCCTTTTGTTTTCCCTGCTCCCCTTTGTTAAGGGCCAGCCTGACATTTGTCAACTCTTCAAACTAACGCCCCTTACCATGTTCTCTTACTTTCTAAGTAAAGCTTTTTCCTGTAAATTTGCACTTTAGTTTTCATTTCCCATATCACTAAAAGCAAGAACCCGCTTTAGCTAGCAACAGAAGGAAAAGGAATCCAAAATTGCTTGAGCCACCCAACTGTCAGTCACTTTTTCCCCTGCCCTCACTCTCTGTGCAGATTATCAAGTCCTTCCCTTGTTTGGTCTGGTGAGTGAAATCCAGTGGCGTCTGTCAGCTGCCTCCCACTCCAGTCACTTCCCATGTAAGACTCGTGTCTCACTTTTACTCCTGGAGCGTGAACAGCCAAGAGGCCTTCACGATGCTGGGCTCAGCAGCTCAGCGAGGCTCCAGGAGCTTGTCCGATAGCGAGAGTCACCCAGGAAGGAACACACCAGGCAAGTTGGCTAATAGACCTTTATTAGTCTGGCCAGACGGCTCTCCCCAAGCCAAGTAGCTCAGAGAGGCGGCCAGCTAAGAAACAGAGGCCATTTTATATAGGGCTGAAAAGGGGGGTTTACACTTAAAACTTACAGGAAAAGGACAAAGGCAAAGAGTCAGTTGATCTGAGCTAGTGGTCGTCATGTACTAATGATCAGCAGAGTGATTATCCATTGTTCCATTTGCAACCTAGATCATCATAAAGTTCAGAACATTCAGACTACAGGCATGCAAGGAGTGGCGTGACCTGCCTTGGGTCTCTGTGTTCACTACAGTTTCTACCTAGTTTCCTAGCTACTTCAAAACAGCCACCTAACAATTCACAATTAATCATTAGTTATCCTGTAAGGGATGGGGGGGGAGCGACAGTCTCTAGGTTGTTTGCTGATCAAGATGGAGTCGCTCTGGTTCAGCCAGGCTCCCACA
>NW_022900949.1:69086461-69090495 GCF_012274545.1 Fukomys damarensis | reverse complement strand
TGGGAAGTACAAACTTTATATTTGGCACAGAGAGTCTTATTGGACATAGCTACTCGAGGGGTATATAGTTTAATAGCATTCTTTGGTTTGTAACATGTCATCTGTCCCCAATTGTAACTATCCAAATAACTGAGATTTACTTGTGGGAAATTTTTGAACATAGTATATGGTCTAATACTTTCAAGTGGGGTGCATACTGGAACCAAACAACTTCCAAGCACATAATGAAAATTCACATCAGCATTTAAACATATTTCAGACAAATTTAAGGATTCAGCTAGTTGCACCCAAACATTTTTAGTATGACCTAAGTCCTCTTTGGACAACGCTATTATTGTCTCAAGAGTAATCACCCAGATCATAATGAAGGTCCAGTTGAGCGGAGTTTTATTTTCAATTCTCTGGGTCTGCTGACGACGCTCCATTTTCCATGCGCCTCCGGGCTGTTGTCTGGTCCGGGCTTGACGTGGTTGCGATGGATCCACATCGGGTGTCCTGCAACCTTCACAGCCAGAGGAGTAGACAGGACAACTGGAAAAGGTCCCTTCCACCGTGGTTCCAAGGTTTTGGAGTCAAACCTGCGAATGTAAACCAGTTCTCCCGGCTTATAGGGCAGTGGCTGTAAAGGTTTCTCATGAGGAAGGGTCAGAGATCCTCTAACCTGGTCTTGTAGTTGAGACTGTATTTCATGTAAAGCTCTCAGAGACTTAAGCAAACTCAGATGAGAGAATTTCTCCTTTAATTCCATATCTATATGGGGAACCAAGGGGGGAGTACGCCCATAGATAATTTGGAAGGGGGACAGATTCAGAGGAGGCTTGGGAGTACATCGAATACGCTGCAGAGCAAAAGGGAGAAGCTCCACCCAACTTAATTCAGTCTCTAGGCTCAATTTAGTTAAAATCTCCTTTAGTGTCCTGTTAGCTCTTTCTATCTGTCCTGAACTTTGAGGTCTGTAAGCACAATGTAAATTCCATCTAATTCCAATGCTTAGGCTAATCAGTTTAGACACTTTAGCCGTGAAGGCTGGGCCATTGTCGGACCCCAGGGCTAAGGGCAAGCCAAATCCGGGAACTATCTCAGTCAGGAGCTTTTTTATTGTTACCTCAGCTGTTTCCTTTTTAGTAGGGTATGCTTTTATCCACCCTGAGAATGTGTCTATGAAAACTAATAGATATTTGTAACCATACATGCCTAGTTTCATCTCGGTGAAGTCCAGTTCCCAGTGCTCTCCGGGAGTCAGTCCCCTATATCGGACCCCTGGGGGCCCAGTTACCCGATTCGCGTTTACCTTGAGGCAGGTGGGGCACCGTCTCACTTTGTCCCGGGCCTTCTGGGCTAATTCTCTGCTGACAAAGTGGGGCCGTAGCAGGGCCATCATTCTCTTGTCTCCTAGGTGGGTGGATTCATGGAGCTCATTCAGCAAAGTGTCAGCCACCGCAGCTGGCAGAACGATCTTCCCTTCATCTGTCGTCCACCATCCATGCTTTCCTTTGGTCCAGTGGTTCTTACTCATCTCCGTTATTTCTTCCTCTGTGTATTTAGGCCCCTCTGGGAGCACGGGTGTAGGTAGCAGCACCATTTGTTTCCCCACTGATTTTTGGGCAGCTTGCTTTGCTGCCTGGTCAGCTGCGTTGTTCCCAATCGCTTCAGGGCTGGAATTCCTTTGATGTCCACGGCAGTGAATAATGGCAACCTCCCTTGGCAGCCAAATGGCTTGCAGCAGAGCCAATATCTCAGCTTTGTTTCTAATTTCTTTCCCGTCTGATGTTAAAGGTCCTCTATTCTGGTAAATTTCTCCATGCACATGGGCAGTAGCAAAAGCATAACGACTGTCAGTGAAAATATTTATCTTTTTCCCTTTTCCTAATTCCAGAGCCTTAGTTAAAGCGATTAGTTCGGCCTCCTGTGCTGACGTCCCTTGGGGCAGCCCTTGTTCCCATATTACCTGTTGATCCTGATTGACTATTGCTGCTCCCGCATATCGCACACCTTCACGTACGAAACTGCATCCATCAGTGTAGTATGTTGCCTCAGGTCGGGGGAGGGCCAGGTCCGTCAGATCTGGACGTCCTCCCTGCAGATTTTCAAGAGTCTCAAGGCAGTCATGGATGGGCAGTTGATCATCTGATTCAGGGAGCAGGCTAGCAGGATTCAGGTTAGAGGTTGTGGCAAATTTAATGCGCGGCTGTTCTAACAAGAGTCCCTGGTACTGCAACAATCTAGCATTTGATAGCCATCTGCTTGGTGAGTTGTGCAACAGGGGCTCAATAGCATGAGGAGTGATCAGAGTTAGATCCTGGCCAAAAGTCAGTTTATCAGCTTCCCGAGTTAAAGCAGCAGCCGCAGCTATCGTCCTTAAACAGGACGGCCATCCTCTGGCCACTGGGTCAAGTCTTTTGGACAGATAGGCTATAGGTCGCTTCCAAGGCCCCAAAGACTGTGTGATCACTCCTTTTGCCACCCCGTTCCTCTCTGCCACATATAAGGTGAAAGGTTTATTTAAGTCAGGCAGGGCTAAGGCTGGCGCTGTGGTGAGCGCAGTCTTGAGCGTCTGGAATGCTTGCTGGCAAGCCTCTGTCCATTCAAGGGGTGCATTTACCCCCACTGTAGCCTCATGCAGGGCTTTGGCAATTTCAGCAAAGCTAGGTATCCAGATTCTGCAGTATCCTATGGCCCCCAGGAATTCACGCACTTGCTTCTTTGAGCTGGGCGTGGGGATCTGAAGGATCGCTGACACCCTGGATTCAGCTAACTTTCTTTTCCCTTTTTCAAGAACATAACCCAAGTAAGTTACCTTGGTTTTGCAGAGCTGGGCTTTCTTCCAGGACACTCGATATCCCAGACCTTGTAGGGCCTCCAGGAGTCCCTCGGTGGCTGTGAGGCATTTTTTTTCTCGGTCGTGGTCGCCACTAAGAGGTCGCCTACATACTGGAGAACAGTTGCATAGGGAAAAGCTTTTCTTACCTCTTGTAGATCTCTGCTGAGAGCTTCCCCAAACAGTGTGGGGGAGTTCTTAAAGCCTTGTGGCAATCGAGTCCATGTCAATTGTCCAGTAGTTCCAGTGTTTGGGTCCGTCCATTCAAATGCAAAGAGCGGCTGGCTCACTGGTGCCAAGGGCAGGCTGAAAAATGCATCTCTGAGATCAAGAACTGAATACCATACATGCGCAGGCGGAATGAGGCTCAGCAGTGTGTAGGAGTTTGGTACCATCGGGTGGATGGTCTCCTGACTGTTTACTTCCACCCGGCTGTTTACCTCCCGCAAGTCCTGTTCTGGAGAATTTTCTTCTTCTCCGATTAGTTTAAATTCTTCTTATTTCCCCATTTCATTTTTTTTTTCCTTCTGTATAAAACCCTCTTCTGCCATCATTATTATATTTGTCTTTGCCGTCTTTTTAGTTATTCTATCTTCGGGTGGATCCCTATTTGTGAACACCTTCATTGCTACACTTATCAATTTTTCCCTATTCTCTCCTTCAAAGCCCTCAATTCTCTGTAATTTTTTTTCTGAATATCTGGGGCCGACTGAGTTACAAAAGCCAGATTAATTGCCTGCCTGTTCGCTGGAGCGTCTGGGTCAATTGGAGTGTACGTGCGGTAAGCCTCCAGTAAACGCTCCAGGAAAGCAGAGGGGGATTCCTCAGGCCCTTGTAGGACCTCGCTTACCTTGCTCAAATTGGTAGGCTTGCAAGTGGCTCCCCTAAGGCTGGCCAGGAGATGCTGACGGTAGTTGGGAAGAGCTTCCCTACCTCCGGTGGAATTCAATTCCCATTTGGGACGGGAGATGGGGAGTTGTGCTTCAACTCGGGCCTGTTGTTGGTCGTCAATAAGCCCCTTAGTTCCCCCCAGCACTGACCGAATAGCGTGTCTTCTAATTCTTTCTCATTCCTCGGATGTGAACAGAGCCTGTAAAAGTTGCTGACAATTATCCCAGGTGGGGTCATGGGTATTAAACACAGACTCAAGGAGGGAGATTAGGGCTTGTGGCTTCTCAGAGCTCCTTTAATTCCATATTTATCTTCCTGCTCAGGG
>NW_022900949.1:69045616-69086062 GCF_012274545.1 Fukomys damarensis | reverse complement strand
TTTACTCCTGGAGCGTGAACAGCCAAGAGGCCTTCACGATGCTGGGCTCAGCAGCTCAGCGAGGCTCCAGGAGCTTGTCCGATAGCGAGAGTCACCCAGGAAGGAACACACCAGGCAAGTTGGCTAATAGACCTTTATTAGTCTGGCCAGACGGCACTCCCCAAGCCAAGTAGCTCAGAGAGGCGGCCAGCTAAGAAACAGAGGCCATTTTATATAGGGCTGAAAAGGGGGGTTTACACTTAAAACTTACAGGAAAAGGACAAAGGCAAAGAGTCAGTTGATCTGAGCTAGTGGTCGTCATGTACTAATGATCAGCAGAGTGATTATCCATTGTTCCATTTGCAACCTAGATCATCATAAAGTTCAGAACATTCAGACTACAGGCATGCAAGGAGTGGCGTGACCTGCCTTGGGTCTCTGTGTTCACTACAGTTTCTACCTAGTTTCCTAGCTACTTCAAAACAGCCACCTAACAATTCACAATTAATCATTAGTTATCCTGTAAGGGATGGGGGGGGAGCGACAGTCTCTAGGTTGTTTGCTGATCAAGATGGAGTCGCTCTGGTTCAGCCAGGCTCCCACACCCAACCCGCCTTCTCTGTGTAATGCCTTCACTAATTCCTCTAAAGATAACGGATACTTTCAGGTGTAACTAAAGGGCCTTTATCATGCCTACCAAAATTAATAACAAATCAATCCTTAGTATCATCTATTAACTAATTCATAATCAGATTTTCACCATTGTGAGATATTGTTTACACTTTGAGAAATAGATTTGAGGCTCGTTGGCCAAAAGAAAAAGAAAAAACACTTTAGGAGAAGAATTTGAAAACTCACAAATCTGGCTTCGATATAGAAGTTCCAAGTTTGAGTCACAACTTATAGAATCCAGAAGAAAGTTACTAGCTGCTCAGGTCCAAATACTTACTGCTCTCCAAAAGTGAAGACCATTTATTTTAGAGAAAGAGGAAAAAAAAAAAGCTGTATTCCGAGCTACCACCAAGCAGACAGAAGAGAGAATTTACTACAAGTCCGCATCTCACTGTGTCCAATTGCACAAGGGCCTTTTAAACCAAGAAAGAGAAGGGGGAAGAAATACAATGATTCCATGGACAACTCCAAGCTTGCTTCATCCTCTCAGCCCTCTTCTACTCCCTCCCTTCCCTGTGGAAATGAAAGTGGACTTTGAACTCCTGCATCTTTATATCCTTTTTCTTCCTCTGGGCTGAGATAAGGAGGGAGGGACCTGGTAGTTTTTGTTCTAGGCCTGTTGGGAAAAATGGCTCACCTTTAAAGAAAAAAAGTCTGACTTATCCCCAACACACACATAAGTGGGAGATTGAACCCAGGTCCTTCACACCGATCTATGTTGTGCCCAAGTCGCAAAGTCCCCAAAGACCACCAAGGAGTCAGGTCCTATGCAATTACAAGAGGAGTTTATTGCAAGCTTGAGCCTGGACCGGCGGGTGTCACCATCACCGCGGCTTCAGACCGAGAGCCCAGACCCATCTTTGAGGCAGGATTATATAGGGTTAGGGAGACTCTTCCTTTTTATAGGTCCTATTTTTATCTTCCGCTTACTCGGATATATGAGGGGTACTGGGAGGGCACTTACTGGAAAATTACTAATACCTATGTTCACAGAATCAATTCCTCTTTTAAAAGAACATCTGATTAAACAAATTCTATAATTAACAAAGACTACATGTATAAGCAGTGATGTCAGCAGGTGGCTACCTATGTAAGCTATGACTAATACCTATGTTGGCTAAATCAAATTATTTTAAGCCGGGAGAATTCATCTTTGGATCATAAAAAGAGGAACAGAAACAGGGTGGAGATGCCCTAAGACAGCCTGCCCTAAAGAGAGGAACAACACAGGGAGACTGTCATACAGAATGGTATTTTTGCAGCTCTGCTCTGGGCAAGGGGCACAGAGGGAGCCCACCTCAACCTGAGAACTTGGTTCTTACAATCTACACCTCCAGCCCTATTTTCATTCTTTAATTTCGAGACTGGATTTCCCTAAATCAGCAAGTTGCCCATGCTGGGCTTGAACTTTTGATCCTCCTGCCTCAGCCTCCCAGAGTGGTGGGATACACCACTCATGGAGTTGTGCATCACCATGTCTGACAAAAAAAAAAAAAGTGGACCCCAATGATAGAAAAAAAAAAAAAAAAAAAAAAAAAAAAATCTAACTTTTAAACTTGGGAGCTTTCATTTGTTTTCTTCTTTTACCCAAAAGCTAGCTCAATGCAGGAGTATTTTCAGGAATGACAGGCAGAGAAAGCTTTACAGAATAAATCCCTTAAATGGGCCTTAGGGAAAGAGCCTAGAGTGCCATCACACTGGCCAAGATCCACAAAGGGAGAGTTGATAACCTAGCAAAATTTCTGGAGGCCCCCATAAGAAAAGGAAACTGCCATATTCCCCAGAGCGCAACCTCAGGATTCTGTTCATCCGGCAGAGAGGTTCAAATACTGGAAAAGTGCCTCAACAATAAAGGAGTAAAGGTGAATAGGGAGGCCATGTTCAAGGACAAAGGCACCTTTGTATAGTCCTTGAGTGGATCCCCAAACGAGTCTACAGCACTGTGCAGACCGGAGTGTTAGACTTCCCTTGCCTTAAGATGGCTGCCACATGAAATAGCCTCCATGTTAAAACATGGCTTCTCGGGCTGGGGATTTAGCTAAGTGATTTCACCACCTGCTAACTGTCCCGAGTTCGATCCCTGGTACCAAAAAATAAAATAAAATAAAATAAAATATGGCTTCTCGAAACAAAGGACAGGCTTCATCTTCCCATCATGCCTCTTCTCCTGCCAAAAGAGTAACCTGATACTTGCTACCACCTAGCAGCTAGTGATGTCACAAGCCCTCCTAGTGATGTCACAGGCTCCTGCAGCCCATTCAAAAAGATGATGGGGGGCCAGTGATTTAGCTCAGTGGTGCAGCCGCCTGCCTCCCGAGTGCAAGGTCCAGAGTTCGATCCTTGGTACCAAAAATAAAATAAAAAGTTGATGGAGGGAACATGACACAGTGATGCACTCCTGTAATCCCAGAAATCAAGAGGCTGAGGCAGAAGGATCTAGAGTTCATGGGCCAGCTTGGACTACATAGCAAGACTGTCTAAATGAATAAACGACAGAGAGAATGTTCATTTTTGCAGAAGGATGTTTAATGAAAGACGATATAATATGAAACAGGAGAACAAAAAAGCTTACCTAAAGCAAGAAACGATATAGGTTTGTATTTCTCAATACCCACTCATCATAGGCTCTCAAGTGGCCAATGAGAACAAGAAGGTAAAGATTATTCTGAACACTGAGGCTTGACGTGCTTTTACTGGTTAATTTGCTGAAGAATAGTCCTGAGGGCCACCCACCCATCCTAGGCATTCTCTGAAATCAGTGCTGCCTACTAGAAAAAGGCTTCTTTAATGAAAATTTATTTAGGGAACAAACTAAAGCACAATTCCCATGAACAAAACCCGAAACAAAAATAAAAAAGACTATCACAGCAAGCTTTAAGTCCTCACAACTGACCTACGACTCCAACATATTTCTTCTACTACCACGTTCGCATCATTAAACACCAAGCAAAGCATAAAATGAAAGTCCTTAGCAACCTAAAGATCCTCCTGTAACGCTACTGCATAACAAAATTGTTGTTATACTACTTCTACCTGTTTACAAAATGGCCTCAAACTGGGCCTGTTGGCACACACCTGCAATCCCAGATACCAGGGAGGCTGAGGCTGAGGATTCAAGCTGAAGCCCAACCTGGGCAATTTAGCGACTTAGCAAGACCCTGTCTCAAAATTGAAAAAAAAAGGGGGGGGGCATGCATTTAGCTCAGTGGTTCCACTGCCTGCCTTGTTAAGTTCAAGGGCCCAAGTTCGATTCCCTGTACAAAAGAAAATTTTTTTGAAAAAAACAAACTACAGTGTTCTGAGGATTTCATTCAGTGGTTGAGTGCCCCTGAGTCTGGTCCATAATACTACACAAACCAAAACAATAAAGAAACCCACTTTAGAGAAATAGGGAATCATTACAAATATTGCTGTTTTCCTTCTCTATCCTTGGAGTAGTTCAAAATCCTGAGAGAAAGATAGCCATGTTGCATCTATTTCTATTTCCCCAATGAAGAATGCACTAAAAGGTTTGCAGGTAAAATCTTCATTTCCTGATTTCCAGACTAGTATAATGCTCCCCTTAATGGAATTTAGCAACTGAAAATACACATAGATTAAAAATTGCACAAAAGAGGTCGGTAGAAAAAACACATACATAATATATACACAAATATAAATTGTGCCACACTAACAATAAAAACACAAATTTACTTTTTTTTAAACTCAAGTTATAGGCTCTTCAGAAAATTCTTAAGAGATTAATAATTTATAAAAACTTTAGATCAGAAGCAGAAAACTAAATTCATATAGTTAGAAAAAGCCTTGTAAAATGTGTCTATAATATTATAATGTTTTATATATAAAATGTTCCCCAAAACCTAATGCCTTCCAGGTGGGGATTTGGGCAGTGGCTGGATCTTGAGTGTATGAAAGTGGATTAAGGGTATGTTCACTAAACTAACTAGTTCACTCATTGGTTTAGCATAGTTCTGGGTGTGGATAATGGGAAAGCCCACCCTGGCTGTAAATAAAATAAAATGCAAAGGAAGGCTCACTGCTGCTACTGCCTCCTGCCTGCCCTGCCTTGGAGCCAGCCAACTGTGGACTGAAACCTCTACAACTGTGGACTAAAATAAATCTTTCCTCCTTTAACTTTGGGTGTTAGGTATTTTGTCTCATGAGAGAAGTAAAGAAGACAAAGGGTAAATGTCTTATGACATACTCTTCTCAGTCTGAATCACATATGGGTAATTTTCAAGCCAATTCATTTTGCCCTTTACTTCATATATACATGGGTAACAGCAGAAATCTGTTCTGGGTACAGAAAGAACTCTTGAGTATCTGTAGGCTTTTTAATTGTGTGATGATGTCATCCAGCACCTGCTGCAAGGTCTTTGTTTCCTCAAAAGGTTTTTTACATCTTTTCATCACAATTAATTCCTTAGTTCCAACATATCCTGTTTTGTAGCTTGCGCTTATTTCCCTACGGATAAATGTAGGGGTTTTTTTGCACAAAAAAATTCTATCTTGCAGTAGCTAGGAATTTGTGAATAATGTGATCAACACCATTTTGAATTTCTTCCTGATTAGATTCCTCAACAATTCTGACTCACTAGAGAAGCAAAGAGACCAAGAAAGATGATGCTGATTATTTTACCAACATACTGTACTGCTGCTAGAGGTTGTCAAAGCTACTGGCATGGGCCCAAAAAAATGCAGCTTCATCTGGGATTCCCATTGGAGGGGAGTAGGGGCTCTAGTGGGACCCTAGGCCAAAAAGGGTGCAGTGCATTTTTGGGAAAACAACTTGAACAAACAAGTACACACATTTTAAGATTTTTCATATTTTTCCTCCAGTAAATCTATTCTTCGAAATCCCCTGTAATAAAATAGAGAAGAAATGCTGTATTCATTACAGCATTATTTGCAGTGGTGAAAAACTAAAGTAGATATTGGGATACAAGCTGTTATAATAAAGGGAATTTCAATAGGAGACCGGCTTATTTGTCTCTCAAGTAACAATCCAGTAAAGTCCAGTCCTATGAAGTGACTCAGTTCTACAAGTTCAGGGACCCACGTTCCTTCCAACTCATTACTCAATGTTTACCTAGAGTATGATTTTCATCTCTGCAACCAACAGGAACCCACTGTAACCTCCATGTGGAGATGGGAAAATCCCCAACAAGGTACAAAAACTCAACCCAGAGCAAGTAGTACTATCCTAGCAAAAGTCATACAGCTTACTTATGTCATTTACATTTCTTATTCCACTGGGAAGAGTTTAGTCAACGTGGCCACTCCAACAGCAAGAAAGGCTGGGAAAAAAAAGGCAGTAACTGGGACATACCATAGAAAAGGGAAAGAATAGATTTACAGGCATAACTAGTCTAGAAACTCTGTTATTCAATGGCCAACATTATGACAACTATACAAGAAGAAATGCTATTCAATCACTAGGAAAGATGTTTTTGAAAAGTGTTGTTCAGTTGTTTGGTTGTTTGGTTTTTTACCATATTGGGGACTGAAAGGTTTGCACACTGAGCTACATTCCCAGCCCTTTCTAAAAATATTTTTTTTTTGAGGCAGGGGTCTCACTAAATTGCTAAATTACCCAGTTTGGGCTCAAACTTGCAATCCTCCTGCCTCAGCCTCTGAGAGTACTGGAATTACAACATTGCCCACAGCTGCAAGTTTTTCTAAGGGCAAACTATTCATATTACTGCATGAAAGATGCAGAAACAAAATTAGAGTCAGGATTAGCTCAACTGTGAGACAGATAGTATACATGTTTATATGCATATACACATATAGGATATTTATATATATATATATATATATATATGTTTACATATATAGTGTTTGTGTACAACAGAAATTAGAAAGAAATATTCCCAAATGCTCATAATATTTGCCTGTAGGTGGTGAAATTATGGCATTATGGGCTGAATGTTTAGGTACCTCCCCCTAATGTAATGATATTTGGAGATAGAGCCTTTGGAGGTAATCAGGGTGAGATGAGGTCACGAGGGTGGAACCCGAGTGGTAGAATAAGTGCCCTTCACAGAATTCTTTCTGTGTCCCTCTGTTTTTGTCTTTGTCTGTCCATCTGTCTCTTTCACACCATATGTGCATACAGAAGAAAGTTCTTCTTATGAGCACACAGCAAGAAGGCATCTATCTGTTTGCAAACCAGGAAGAAAACCTTCACCCAAACCTGATCATATTGATGTACCAATCTTAGATTTCCAACCCCTGGAACAAGAAGATAACATTTCTGTTGTTTCATTCTTCTAGTCCATGGTATTTTGTTAGATAGCCCAAGCTGACATATATGAGTACTTGCGTTTTGTCTTTATATTTTCTTTTAAGAATTTTTAAAAAGCATTAAAAAGAAAAACAGTTTTCAAAATATTCGAGTACTTTAATGGTGTCACATAAAATGAACTTAATTTTTATATAAACACAATATACTGTCCAAGAGAACATTCTACACTTATGGATTTATTCTCTATCCATGCTCTCAGTAAGGTAACCACAAATTATATGCGGCTACTAGTACTTGATAAGCTGCTTATACACCTGATGATCTGAGTGTTTGTGTGTGTGTGTGTGTGTGTGTGTGTGTGTGTATAGGTGTAGGTGTGTGTGTATTACTGGGGATTGAATCCAGAGCATTTTCACTGAGCTATTCCCCCAGGCCTTTTTCATTTTGAGACAAGGTCTCACTAAGTTGCTAAGTAGCTCAGGCTGGGTCCAGATTGTCAGTGTTCCTGCCTCAGCCTCCTAGTGTGCTAGAATTATGCACCTTTGCACCAAGCTTGGAACTGAAAATTTAATTTAAGTTTAAATACATGTAATCACCTGCAGTTAGTGGCTACCATATTAGTGTCATGGAACAATGTGCAGTAGCTTAGAAAAAAAAGTATCTATGCTTTTAAAAAAAATTTCTCATCTCTTTAACTTTTGTTTTAGCAGATCTGTTCTATATTTACAGGTTCTAGTGCTATTTTCAGCTTATCTGTTTAATGTCCTCTAGGAGGATTGGAGGAGGGACTACATTGTCCACTAAAATTTTTCAGTCTCAGCCCTGTTGCCATTTTGGATTGGGTGCTTCTGTGCTGTGAGTGGTTGTCCTACGTTCTGTAGGATGATAACATTTATATTATTTGCATTGTATATTATTATATGTGATTTGCATTGTAGGATATTATCAAAATTCCTGGCTTCTCCCCAATAGATATTATTAGCACCTACCTTCTCACAATCAAAACTGTCTTGGGACATTGTCAAATTATTCCTAGAAAAGTACAAAATCACTCTAAGAGCCACGGCCATACATGGCCTCATTCACTCATGGTTTCAAATACTCTCTAGATGCTGATCATTCCCAAAGAGGTACCTCTAACCCTGACTTCTCTGGGCTTCCCGGGTAGACTTACTAACCTTGCAAATCTGAAATACGAATCTTAATTCCATTTCTCCCCCTCATCGTGCTATTCTTCTGATTTCTCCTATTTCAGTAAGCAGCACTTCCAAACACTTGTAGTCAGTCATCCTTAAATCTTCTCTTTCCCTTGGATCACTCATCTTGCCGCTACTATTACCTTTATCCCTAAAATATATCACAAATTTATCTAATTCTATCCATCCTTATAGTTATCACCCTGTCTGAGCGACCCTGGATTCCTTACCTGAACTATTGTAGTAATCTCATGGTTAAACTCTTTCCTTCTCTTTCCCCCTCAATATAGTCCCAGTTGCGTTCTTCCTTCAGCATCCAGAGATGTCTTCTATTTAGTACATTACATCATGCTGTCCTTTCATTTAAACACTCACCAGTGAATTAATCTTGCCATAAAATGAGATCCATTCTTCCACAGTACCTTGCCTAGCTCTTGCCTATTTTAGCCTATTTCATACACATTTCTCCAGCCACAGTAGGCCTCTCTGTGTTTGTGACACCAGTTCCACCGGCTTGTTTAGGGGCCCAGACTTCTGAAATTCTTGGTTCCTCTGCATGGACCCACAGATCTTTCCATATCTGGTTCTTTTCTCATACTTCAGATCTCAGCTTTCTAGCTTCTCAGGACTTTCTTCTATGACTTACTGATCTAAAGTATTCATTCCTTATTTTCTGTTTCTTTTCAGTGAAGTTTTCTGGAAAGAGCCTGATGGTCGTAAGTTCACATTTGTGGGCCACAGAGTCTCTGTGGCAACTCTGATTCATCATAGTGTTTGAATATCCTCAGTCCTTAATCTGAAATGCTCCAGAATCTGAAATTTCTTGAATGCCAACATGACATCATATGTGGACAATTGCACATGATGAAACTCTGCTTCATGCACAAAATTACTTAAAATATTGTATAAAATTACCTTCTGGCTATGCATATAGATGCATATGAAACACAAATGAATTTCATAGTTAGATTTTGGACTTATGTATCTCATTGCATATGAATAAATATTCCAAAATCCAAAATATTTTTGATCCTGTGTTTTGGGGAAATCTAAATTTTTACTTTTTTTTTTTGGTACTAGGGTCCTTGCACTTGCAAGGCAGGCAGCAGAACCACTGAGCTAAATCCCCGGCCCTACATTTTTACTTTTAAAGGAAATAAAAACATACAAATCTGACAGCCTTGGTAAAGCTTATAAGCCTACAGGAGAATAAAGATCATCTCCTTCACAAGGACACTTGAGGTAAATCATATCCTCTTTGCATCTACCAGTCTGTGTTCTTTCTTTCCTGATCCACTTTACACTGTCACACCTTACTTAGCCTTTGACGCTTAGAATGTCTATGTTTTCTGCGTAGACCAGCTATAATCAGTTTTTTATTTACTCTGTGGTTTCTGTGGTAGAAACGTAAAAAGTATCAATAGCATCCATTGGGAACATGTTTCGTCCCCTTTAAAGTAGTCCAGAAATTAAATCATTTATATAACATGGCTTGAATAGATCACTGTGTAATTAGCTATAATTTTAAGGTTTCATTTTATCATTTCAGTAAAGGATCTTGTGCGGTGATTTCTGGAATTCAGGTCTAAAATTCTTTCTATGAGTCTTCCAATTCAAAATTTACACAACTCAAAGTAGGATGGTACTATACGGTCGTTGTCTGAAGCTGAAGGCAGGAAAACTTGAAAATATGGACTAAAGGAAGAACTAATAAGAAATTAGGCCTATAATCTGTCTACCCCCCAAAAAAAGATTAAGCCAGAGACATAATAAAGTACAACTTTCTAGGACTTACAAATATTTGGAAGGTCTTTTCTCTCCACGAAAGAGAGTAATTTTTTTCTCTAGGATTCTTTCTTTCTTTCTTTCTTTAATTAATTAATTTTGCAGTACTGGAGATTGGGCCCTGGGTCTTTGCACTGAGCTACATCCCCAACATTTTTCATTGATTATTTTGAGACAGGGTGTGACTAAGTAACTAAATTTGCAGGCTGAGCTCAAACTTGCAACCCTCCTGCCTCAGACTTCCAGAGTTTTGGGATTAGAGACATGTGCTTGGCTTAGGAGTTATTTCATTGAATTAGTTAAAATAGCCCTGGATCATTTGCATTCAATTTTTATTTAATTTGAGAATTGGTCATCTCCATGCGACAGAAATACAGAGGTAACAACAGACAAACTAGCTTATCTGTGTAAGTCATAGAACTGTCAGTGAGTCAAACTAATTCAGATCCTATTTGATTGTCACGGGAAAAAAAGATTGGGTTACCTTCTTAATGGGTCTTCAGGGAAGAAGAATGCTTCAAAAGGATAAATGTTCTGGAGATACAAGGGCCTCTCAAATGCTAACAGCAGAGAAGAAGTCTGCTGAGTGATTGAGTCCTTGCATGTTCCAAGGCAGTCTCCATCTGTCTTTCCCTGATACTTCTGATACTTCTGAGGAGCAGACTGGAGCTCTCCAGGGTATCTCTGGAAAGTAACCAATTTAACAAATACTTCATCTATTTAGGAACATTTCTTCCAGGTGTGGCAACCATTTGGGGACCTAAAAATTCATACAATCCCCAAGGAAGGACCATTAATTATTACCCTCTGCCAGGCCAATAGGCTGAAGTTCCCTTTGCCATAAACTCTCTCCAGTCACCCCATACCTAGGACTGTGTGACTCGAGATTTAAAGATTCTTTTGAAATGGAGGTCCCCTCTGTGGGCAATAATATAATAAAAGCATTTTTCATTATGGACAGTAGGACAACGAGTACATTTCTCATACATTGGGTCTCAAGAGTGTGTCTGACAACTATTATGTCAAGATACCAAAACTTTCCCAGAAACACAAGCTTACTTTGTACTCAACTGCCTTTCACAACCAGGGATGTGGTTGCTGATAGTTCAGACTCCCTTCCATTTCCCTCTATAAAAAGCATCCCTTCCCTGCTCTAAGTACAGTTCCCTCTCCTCACTGATGTACTGTCTCTCACAGCAAGCACTTCAACAAATTTTTTTCTGCACTTATTTCACACTTGGTAAATTCTTTTACTACCTGCATGACTGGCTCACCCATCAAACATGGCGCCCTCTTCCCTGTTCAGTGTGGGGTTTCCTCTGTATTCTCCTCCACTTTTGACTGGACTAAAATTATTGGCACCATTGTGTGAGTTACTACTTCTTTCCAGGAGGCAGTTTCCCATGGAGACTAGAGTTAGTATTCTATTAGAACAGTGACCCCAAAATGGGGTCAGGGAGCCTGAAATGGAGTTTGCTCAGTCATCACCCTCCAGGGATCTTATAAAATCATCTGGTAGATGTACTTACTGCAGCTGTGCATTCAGGGTCCTCCCTAGAGCATGACCAGAGTGTTATCAGGCGGGCCATTGGCTCAAGGACACACGGGCCTTAAAGAGACACTGTGTGAAAACGGCACAGATTTGACGCTGAAACATAGGTCCTCTCCTATAGGGTAGAGATCATATCTTTTACACAATGGACTGAACCCACTTCTAAACCTCTTAAAAACTCCTAGACAAAGAGCTTTCATAGGTATACTACTCAGGAGCCCCTCCTGGCTAGTGGGAGCTCTGATTTCTTGCTTTTATATCTTTTAAGTAGCTTTGCTTCCACTCTGCCTCCTCCATCCACAGTCACGGTGAGACTTACTTACCCCCAGCATTTCAGCAGCAACATCACACGCAGAGAAGACTGCTTAGTTTTCACTTTTATTTCCCTATGGTAAAAATAGGTTCTCTTCTACCCAGTTGCTAAATTCATGTGATGAGTGATGACCCTGTGGTGACTTTCCTTAGCCTAGCCATAAGAGTGTACCTCATGAGGAAGGCACTTCTACCCCGGCCCAGCCTACCACGGGTTTTTGACCCAATCCTGCATCTAGGAGAGCCCCGGAACAAAATGGTTTTTAGCTTCTCTGCCATTTCCCAGACTGCCCCTTAATAACACAATACATTCTTACAGTTATGTGGCCAGAAAGAGGCCATGAGTGCTTGTTACTATTTCTGTCATAATCTCCATCTGACTAAATCAACACAAGCAAAGCCTGATCATCTCCAACTTCTATGTTTGCATTTCTTACCATCTGGAAGATGCATTTCTTTCAATCCTTCTCTCCATCTCCATTTGCACTGTTCTAAGAGGTCCCCTTTCTTTTGAGAAATTTTTCTACACATCCTTTCATCCATTGACAGATATATTAGAAAGCCGTTCTTACTACCTAAGAGTCCTGCTCAAAGTGTCATGTCTCATTGAAATTGGTTGGTCCTGAAATAGATTTGGAATAAAGCTAGATAGAAAGAAGACAAGGGAAATTGGAGTTTTAAAATTGTACTTGTAAATGTGACTGTGACTTTAGTTCACAAAGTTACTCAAGGTTACTCCATATCTGTACTCCGTGTCTCTACTTCCTTGGTGTTACGGTCTGTGTTTAGGTGCCCCCCCAAAGCCTCATGTGGATGAGGTGGGACTTTCTTTTTCAGAGGTAGTTGAATCTGGAATGTGTGATGCTGGGTTAAGGTCGTGTGATTACTAAACCACTACATGTGAGTGATTAGTTCAGCACTGTCTTAATCCTGGTAGCCTGAATAAGATAAAAGGGGCAAAAAGTTGCTGTTAAACCCTCTTATTGCCTTTGCTAACCTGTGCGTGTCATGTTGTGTCTCCTCCTGTGATGTCTGTTTGCCATCCCTGCTTTGGAGCTAGCCAACTATGGACTAAAATTTCTATGAACTGTAGGCTAAATAAATCCATTCCCCTCTAACTTTGGGGTGAGGTATTTTGTCTCAGCAATGAGAGAAAAGTAACTAACACACTAGGTTTGTTTTTTTCCTGCCAGCTCCATCACACCCAAAATCTTTTAAAGAGCCTAGAAATCTATAAATTAGCTTAGTTAATAAAATAAAGGACAGAAACCTGATCTTAAGATTAAAGAAACAGATGCAGAAAGTTCAAATGATATTTTTAAGCAAAACATCTTAAACATTCAAGACACAATAATAGTAAATACAATACAGTGGGTCTTTGCCTTTCACTTATAAAATGAACAATTATCTTTTTTACCACTGAGCAGGTGATCATTTTTTTTCTGTAAAAAATATCCAAACTTTCTATAGATTCACAAATTCTACAGATTTTCTCCCCTCCAAAAATATAAATATTCCCAGCTCCAGACTATAAAGTGTCCTTGTCTTGAGGGCCTGCCTCTGTTTTCTCTGGATGTGTACTTTAAATTCTTCCTGAAAAGACTTCATGTCTCTCACTGATGCATCCTGGGATTCTTACTGCAGTGAAAGTGAAGAATCTACTCAGTGGGCTGTGTTGAGGCCACCACCTCATCTTTGGACCTCATCCAATGATGGTCTTTTCCTCTAAGAAGTCTCTCTAAGCCTTTTGGAAGCTAAGCCAAAAAGAGGTTAAGTGACTCCCTCAAGAGTACAGTGGAAAGGAGAAACCTTGGGCGTGTAAGGAAAGGAATCAGCGGGCAGAGACCTAGTTTAACTCTGTGAGTCCTATCAAGTCCAACACAGCAGTGCATTGTCCTTTCTGTATGCTCACATGCATATTATGCAAGTGGCTGGAAATAGCATTAATTTTATTTTTTTGAATGAGAGAGTATATAAATAAGGGCATCTTGTATAAGACTATTTTGGATACACAGTTGTGAAATTTCTCTATCCAATGAATGGCATCAAAGTTATGGGGCCAGAGAAACACATTGTAATCCAGTCATCTCCCATCCAATCTATGACCATTCTTTTTCAAGCTTATTTCCTACATAGATCTGATTGCCATGATATCTTTTTCATTGCTACTGCTCTGTCTCTAACCCAGATGACTGTCATTTCTTCACATTAATTCTAGTTTCAACTTTAGTCTTTCCAGTCTACTTTACGCAATATAACTGGGTTTTTCCAAAATCCTATACTGAACAGGTAAGACTTCTGCCTAGGACTCTAATGTCTTTTTTCTCTCTAAAGTATAATGTCTAAGTTGCTTGCAAGGTGGGTCCTTTTTCTCTTTCAGAAACATAGTTAATGAATGATACTAAGCATTAGTCAAACAGCAAGAAAAGTTTTATTCTTAGCCAAAGACTAGAAGTCAGAGAAAAAGCCCTCAGATTAGCTTCTTAACTTTTCAAAGTTGAAAATATCATAGATATAGGTTAAGCAAAATGAAAGGGAGGAATAATCTAAAGGAGTTGAAGAATATTCATGTGTTTTCTGGGCCTGAGTGAAGGTTTTCTTGTAATTTTTCTATTCCTTTTACTCTATTCCAATCATTGTGGTGATGATTGTCAACTCTCATGGCATGAGAGGGTAGGGATTTTACTATGGTAAAAATGTGTCTAAAATGTGAATGGTCAGTCAACATGGGCTCTCATTGCTGCTAAAAGTCAGACTGGCCCAATTTTATCTGTGCTATTCCTGGGGGCTGAATAGGAAGTTCACCAACTTCCTTATTTCTGGGATGCAGAAAATCACTCTTAGCATATTGTATAAATTCCCTTATAGAAGAAGTGTGGGTAAACACTTCTGTTGCATAGCCTCCTCTTACAGGAAAATAGAATGTTGTTAGTTTGGGGATCAGGGCTCGTCTGACAGTGACACTTTATTCTACCCCTTTCCTTTCCCTATCAAATTGTGATATCATATTGATTAGCTCCACTCTCTCGGGGATTTGGACTTGGCCATACCACTTGCCAGCCTTCTACCTGTTGTTTCTGTAGTTTTCTGCTTGAAGCTCTGTCACCCTGGAAAACCCCACTGGGCACTTTTGCCCAAGGTAACAATCATAACACATAAAGTTCTGTAGATTTTCTTGTTAGACTGTTTTGGATGTAAACTCTAGAAAGAACAAATCCTAGATTTGGTTCTTTCAACCCTGGGCTGAGAGACTAAGTGGGTAGATGGGTACTCGCTTACATTCTGTTGTCTGTAGGTTACAGTAGTCCAAGTCACACATGCCCTCTTTGCACAGGATCAGACCTTAGGTTCCAGAGCAAAGTCCAGACGAGAGCTGAGCATGTGCATCCAGTGCCCCCAAACCACTATTTCTAGAATTGTCCCAAAATGCAACCTCTCCATACAGAAATCTGCGCAGGGCTTCACACTGGGTTTGGAGGTTTTCCTTCATCCAGAATTCAGAAGTCTGGAATAATCTGTATCTTTCCCATTGCTGTGGGAATCAAAGGAATCCCAGGCTTCTCGCTGCCCATCCCCACCCCCATGGTGTAAGACTTTTCACAATTTGTCAGCTCACGATATCATTAAATCTTTCCAGAAATGGAGACCTTGGAAGGTGCAGGACAGAGGGAGTCCCCACAGTGCACCTGGATTGTTCTAGCTCTACCTTATATCTAGGAGTGTCAGGCAGCTGGAAAGCGAGTAAACTGCTTAGACTGGAAAGATATGAAAATGAGGCCCCTCTGGAGGAGGATGCCTGTGAGTAAAGGAAATGGCTGGACCAGTCAGATTCCACATCTATCGATGATCCTTGCCCCCACTTCATTCATTCTTTCTTCTTTCATTCTTTCTTTCTTTCTTGAATAGAGATTTATGTATTCTTCATATAACTTCTACGTTATGGAGACCACTGTGAAAATCAGTTAAATAATTTACCATAGCATTACATTTACAGGGAATTCTTTGGTGAATCCTGAGAATACACTTTTTTTTTCCCCTTTTTACTACTAATTTTTATTTTACTTTATTTTGGGGTGATACATCTTTTAAAAATGATTTTGCGTGTGTTCATTAAGAGAAGTGGTCAGTTCAGATTGGCCTTTAAGTATGTAGCCCAGGCTGGCCTTGATCCTATGGTAATCCTCCTGCCTTAGTCTCCCATTGGGACTACAGGCAGGTACCACCACCACCATGCCTGACAAAAATGAACTTTCTAAACTCACTCTCTCTGCCTGGTTTCACTCCAGAACAAATTCTTCTATGATAACGAAATTCATTTGATAAGAGACTCACTATATTCATTACATCCATAAGGATGCTCCACAGTTCAACTGTTCTATTCCATAGTTTTTGTTTGTTTGTTTTGTTTTTTTTCTGGTTTTTTTTTTTTTTTTTTTTTTTTTTTTTTTTACAAGACTAACCTGTAACTCACTATGTAGCCCAGGCTGGTCTGGAACTCACAGTGATCCTCCTGCCTCAGCCTCCAAGTGCTGGGATTACAGGCGTGTGCCACCATGCCCAGCTTCTATTGCATTGTTGTGAAGCTTTCATAAAAGCCTTAGCATGCCCATTACCTTTGTATAGCTTCCTCAAAGACATGTCATTTGATGCCTATTGAATTTTGAAGCTTGAAAATGTCTGTTGTACATGAATTATTTTTTTTTATAGCTCTTGATCTTTAGTATGGATTGGGATGTTAATTATTACTTAAATTTATCATGAATGTTTTGCCACTCTCCTGTCATTTGTAAGATATCACTCATGCACAAACTCTCCAGTGTTATGCAAGGTGTGAATTTGTACATTCACAACATTTCTCTGGTTTCTCTCTGGTGTAAGTTAACTGATGAATTCTGAAGCGTGAATGCTGAAAATATGATTTGCCAAACTGGTGACATTTTTCTAAGGGCTTTCTCTGGGATATATTTTCTAATGTGGACCAAGGCTTGAGTGCCTTCTCACAGATTTACCACTCTTGTTCCATTTGTGAAGTTTCTTTCCAGTTTGATTTTTTCTTTTGCTGAATATTAACATCAGATTTTTACCTCAAGACATCTTTATGCCCAATACTTGGGTAAGATTTTTCTCTCCACTATGGATTGGCTTATGATTAGCAAGCCTTAAGTGATAACTCAAGGCTTGTCTCCTGTATTACACGTGAAAATTATCTTTCCAGCAGGAACTGTCCAATGTTTTATAAAGCTTGAACACTGAGTGAAGATTGTTTACCTTATTCATTCATCAACTTTCTCTCCAGATGAAATCTCCAATGAATTCCAAGTTAGGAATTGCCATGGAAGACCTTGCCATATTTTCTCCAGCACGGATTATATGTTTAAACATACACTAACAGCTTTGCTACACACACCGAATTTGTAAGATTTCTCTCCCCCCATGAGTGCTCTAGTGTACAAAATGTCAAATGTGACCAACACATTCATTACCTTTCTAAGGTTTCCCTCAAGTATGAATTCTCCTATAATGACTGAACACTTTGCCACATTCATTATATTTGTCACGTTTCTCTCTAGTATGAATCCTATGATGACATGCAAGGCAGGAATTGCAAATAAACACCTTACCACATTCATTACATTTATAAAGTTACTCTCCAGTATGCATTATCTAATGACTTACAAAGTTTGATTTCTTACCCCCCAAAATTAATTATTAATCGGGGATTTAGCTCAGTGGTTCCGCTGCCTGCCTTGCAAGTGCAAGGACCCGAGTTCGATCCCTGGTACCCTCCCCCCAAAAAACACATAAAGTTTGATTTCTGATTGAAGACTTTGCCACATGTATCATATAGAAATTGCTTCTCTCCAGTATGGGCCACTTCATGCATGGTAAAAAAATAAGCCTTAGTTGAGAGATTTGTTGCACTCATTGCATTTGTAAGGTCTTGTACTAATGTGCATCAACTGTTCTTGTGTGAAAATCAGTAAAATCATTTTCCCACTCATGAGAAATATTTGTTCTGACACTAGAAGGATTTCTTTGATGGGATAAAACTAAGGAATCATTGTTGATAGGCTGCTCGATTTAATCCCACTCATATACGTTCCTTTCTCTTTCCAACACCTGCAGTTCAGGAAGAGGTGACTGAAAGCTTAATCCAAGCCAATTTTTAATATGTTTCTTTCCTGCATTCCTTCTACCAGTTCATTTCTTCTATCAGTGAGATTTCCTTGTGAGTGTCACATAATCCCTTGTCATGTCTTCCACCCTCTCTGCAATGACACGCAAAGTCATGTATTTTTTTTTCTGGATTTCCTTAAAGCACAATTCTTCAATGTTACGGTTTTTATGTCTTTTCAACATTACCATCTGGAACATTTCTCCTGTATCACTTTTCCTTTTTGGTGGAAATTCCTTGATGACACATTTAGTAGAGGCATCTGTGTTCACACTTTTGACATATTCCTACCTATTTGGGTTTCCTGATATTTCTACTTGGTCATCCACACTCCAGGGCTCTCCCGCTTCCTCCAACATGGAGACAACACCCAGGTCAAAAGGAGGGATTCCCAGGGAGACCAGGTTCCTGTAGTTCTCCAGCATCACATCTCTGTATAAGTCCTCTGAACAGGGTCCAGGGACCCTGTTTCCACTCCTCCTGGGAAAATTCTATGGCCACATTCTTGAATGTTAACGGATCCTGAATAACAGCCATTTTTGACTCCTTTTCTTTCCTCTTCCTCCTCTTCCAGGCTTCTTCCTTACATATCACGAGTCTTTAAAAGTTAATCTCACTACACTGAGTCCTTCACTCCACAGGATCCACTTCCAGATCTCGGTTTTCATTTCTAGATAATATGTATATGTGGCAGAGATGTGTGCGGGTCAGGAGAGTGGTCATAATTTTCCTGTGTTATTTCTGCATCAGGAAAATTAGATTATTTTAGGTCCTTTTCAGACCACCAGAGGTCGCTATTGAACAACAGTATTTAAGGAGCACTTTAGAAGTTATTTTTATAATTTTATACCTATTACTTAGAAAAATGAAATAATGATTCAAGGTAAGGGCTTCAATTTCTTCAGCATCCTAAACACAGATGGAAAGTATGTTTTGTAAGCCAGTGGTTCAAAAGCTTTGTTGTATACTGGAATCTTAAAAATGCTGATGCCTGGCTCTTCTGTCCTGGCATTTTGATTTCATTGATGAAGAGAGCAATACAGACATCAATATCTTTAAAAGATCCCCAGTGATTCTAATGTACAGCAAAACTGAGGACCATGGTGTTAAACCCTTCGCTGTTTTCAGAAGAATTATGAGCCTAATCCAAATTTTGTATGAATCAATTTCAAAAGAGAAAAGTAGTGGTCCTGGGGGATGCATTTCAAAAAGCATGTTTGGATGGATGAAGTTTGACCTAGAGCAGACAGTGACTGCCTCTCTGTGATATTTACTATTTCCAGAAACAAGAGTCTCACAAAGATCCCCAAGTAACCAGGGAAGACAACTGAGAGATAATGGTGACAGCCTTCAATTACTGGGTCTTATTCATGTGCCATAAATGTCTTCACTATAGGAGTTTTTAGCTCAGAATAAGAGGATAAGTACCATCATTATTCCCACTTCACACATTGGGAACCTGAGCCAGTGTTCAAATCCAGGTACTCTATCACCAGTAACTGACACTCTGAATCTTTATGCTATTCACTTCCTAATCTCTACATGGTGAAGCTTCCCTCTAACTCCCCACTGGGTCCACATTCCCTCCATCAGTGTGGGCACCCATATTCATTGCTACATTTCTGGCCTTTGTTATTCTGAGATTACTCAAGTTTTCTACCATCAGCTAGCACTGTGTGCTCTGGGGAGCACATTTATTATCTCATGCTGTGGGAGACCAGATACAGTCCACTTACCAGCAGACCAGTGAGGACAGGAGCTGTGTGAAGCCATCAGCACGGCTCCTGCCCCACCCAGCCCCCGCCCACCAGTGGACCTGCCTCCCTGCCACCAGCAGACCAGGTGAGGACGGCTTCCAGCCACACCCCACCTCCACCCCCTCACCCCCACCTCTGGCTTCCTGGCTACTCCTGTTCCTCATCCAAACTACAGAGGCACAGGGGGTCTTCATGGCCATTGCCCTGAGATAGAGCAGAAGTGAAGAATAGTAAGAGGGCTTTACTCCTTCTAAGTCCCCATCCCAAAAGGTAAAGTTACTATATTGATCAGTTTATTCATTATAAACGTATTTTGGGCTAGTCTTCAATTTCATTTTATTACACATGGTTAAGAGTGATAGATTAATAACTATCACAAATTATCATTTCCTAAACTATGTTTGATTCTATTGTTATTGTAGATTTTATCACTTGGGATAGTGCTGTTTTATCTAATCTGTTATCTTTCCTGGTATAATGAAAATGAGATTGCCCCAGAGTTGTTAGAGTCTCAAATCCTAAAAACCAGGTATATCTGGAAGGCACCTCTGACAAGCAATCAGTCCTTAAGGTTTCTAAATACTAGCAACAAAGATACTTAAAATATACTCATTTTATCTAAGTATCAACCCAAGAATTAAACCAAAGACTATACAATAATAATAGAAATGAAAAGACATTTAAACAAGACACAGTCTTTCAGCTTATCAAAGGCAAATTCTGGGAAAAATGAGATGGAAAAGTGTGATAGTCAACCACCTGGATGATCTGAACTGATAGCACAGGAAGTAAAAAAAAAAAAAAAAAAAAGATTAATGAGGCTCTAGAAATATTCAAAACAGAAATAATTTCCCAGATAAAAGACATGATTAGAGACTCTAGAAAAGAAACAGATAAAAAAAAATAGATAAGTTCAGGACTATGATTGAAGCCATGAATGCTCAGCATAGGAAAGAAATGGAAACCATAAAGACCCAATATAAGAAAGAAATGGAATCCATGAAACAGATTCAAACTGATATCCAGGACATTAAAAACTGTATTAAAAGTATACATAGCAGACTAACCAAATCTGAAGACAGAATATCAGATATGGAAGATAGGATGGCAGTCAGTGACCTTGAAAAGAGAGATCACTTAAAAATAGTAAGGAACCATGAGAAATTAATCCAACAACCCCTAGATGATGCAAAGAAGAATAATATAAGATTAGTAGGAGTCCACAAAAAGCAGGAGAAAGCATAAATGACCAAAAAAAAAAAGAAAACTGTTCACAGAATTAATGATAGAAAACTTCCCAAACAGAGCAAAAGAACTTGACATACAGATAAGTGAGGCATATAGGGCTCCAACTAGTTATAGTAAAACAAAATCTGCACTTAAAAGATCCCAGAAACCCAACAGAACTAAAAAATATTGCAAGCAGTTAGAGAAAAGAAACAAATTGCTTGCAAAAGAAAGCCCATCAGAATCACAACAGACTTTTCAACACAAATTCTCAAGTCAAGGAGAGCCCTGAGTGAGGTATTTCAAGCCCTAAAAAAATAACAACTTCCAACCTACACTGATGTATCCTGCAAAACTATCTTTTAAAATTGATGGGGGAAAAAAGATACTTCCACAATAAGAACACCTGAGAAATTTCATGAATACGAAACCAGCACTCCAAAAAATTCTAAACTATATCTTAGAAAAAGACAACAAAGGTCACAATCCTATGAGGCCCAACAGAACAAATCCCTAGGGAAGGCAAGAAACTAAAGGGAGAGAGGGGGAAAATAAAAAAGAGCCAACAACAGGAAAATAATATAACAATGATAAGTCAATACATATCAGTTATAACCATCAATGTTAATGGCCTTAATTCAGCAATCAAAACAAATAGACTGGCAGAATGCAAAAGAAGCAAAATCCAACAATACGCTGTGTACAAGAAATACAACTACTTGATTTTTTTTTCATATTTTTTCTTTTCCCTTATTTCCTTTTCCCTCTGCTTCCCATTTCCCCTTTAGCCATTTTCTCCCTATTTCATACTCTCAATTACACCATTTGAACCTTACTAACACTTTTAGTTTTTCACTGTTTGGTATTTACTCAAGTATGTCCTATTTATTTCACTTAAGAGTATAGCCTCAATGGAAGCACACCTACTTGAAAAAGAAACTCATAGACTGAAAGTAAAAGGATGGAAAACAGTTCTCCATGCAACAGGAACCCAGAAAACAGCAGGGGTATCTATCTTATTTTCAGACAAAGTAAATTTCAAAACAAAATTAATTAGGAGAGACAAAGAAGGTAACTACATCCTTGTAAAAGGAACAGTCCAAGAGGAAGAGATGACAATCATAAATATATATGCACCAAATACTAATGCACCCAAGTATACAAAACAAATATTAAGGCATATGAAACACTAAATAAGCATTAATACAATTGTAGTGGGGGAATCTCAATATCCCATTGTCACATATAGACAGATCATCTAGGCTAAAAATCAACAACAAAATACTAGAATTGAACCAATTGACTTTGAACAAATGGACTTAATAGATGCCTACAGAGTATTCCAACCCACAACATTAGAATATACATTCCTTTTGGTTGCACACAGGTCATTTTCCAAAATAGACTACATGCTTGCTCATAGAACATGTTTAAGTAAATGCAAAGGAATTGAAGTTATCCCATATATATTATCAGACCATAGTGCAATTAAACTGGAGATCAATAGCATAAGAAACCATAAGAACTTAAAAAACAAGTGGCAATTGAACAACACTCTCCTAAATAACCAATGGGTCATAGAGGAAATTAAAGAAGAAATTAGACAGTTTTTACAATTTAATGACAATGCCAATATAACATACAGTAATCTATGGGATACAATGAAAGCAGTTTTATTTGGGAAATTCATAGCAGTGAATGCCCACACTAGGAAAAGTGTGAGCTCAAATAAACAACCCAATACTGAATCATAAACTCCTACAAAAAGAAGAGCAAGAAAAACCCAAAGCTCATACAAGGGAGGAAATTATAAAGATCAGAGCGGAAATCAATGCAATGGAGACTAAGAGAACGATACCCAAAAAAATCAATGAATTGGAGAGTTAGCTTTTTGAAAGAATAAATAAAATCAATAAACCCTTAGTCAACCTTGTCAAAAAAAAGGAAAGAAAAGGCTCAAATTCATGCAACTAGGAATGAAAATGGTGAAGTCACAACACATCCAGCAGCAACACAAAGGATCATCAATACTTACTTTGAGAACCTGTACTCTAATAAAATTGAGAACACTGAAGAAATGGAGAGATTTCTAGATACATATGAATTACCAAAGTTGAACTGAGAAGATATAAAAATTCTAAACACCCCAATTATAATCAGTGAAATTAAAAATGTACTAACACAAAAACACCCAGGTCCTGATGGATTCACTGCTGAATTCTAGAAGACATTTAAAGAAAAACTACTGCCACTAGTCTAAACCTTTCAATGAAATTGAGAGAGAAGGGATACTTCCAAATTAATTCCTGGAAGCAAGTATTACTTTGATTCCAAAACCAGGGAAAGATCCAACCAAAAAAAGAGAATTACAGGCCAATCTCCTTAATGAACACAAATGCAAAACTCCTCAATAAAATACCGCAAACAGAACACAGACGATCATTAGGAAGATGATATACTCTGACCAAGTCAGATTTATCCCAAGGATGCAAGGATGGTTCAACATACATAAATCAATAATTGTAATACACTATTTTAACAGAGTCAAGGACAAAAACCATCTGATCATCTCAATTGATGCAGAAAAGGCATTCGAGAAAATTCAACACCCATTCCTGATTTTTTTTTAAAAAAAGCTCTGCAGAAAATTGGAATGGATGGTCTTTATCTCAAATTGATAAAAGCTATCTATGAAAAGCCAACAGCCAACATCACACTAAATGGTCAAAAACTGAAAAGCTATATGCTAAAATCAGGAACAAGACAAGGATGTTCACTATCACAACTCCTGTTCAATATAGTTTTGGAAATATTATCCACAGCAATTATTCAAGAGAAGGAAATAAAAGCAATAAAAATAGGAAAGGAAGAAGTTAAACTCATTATTTGCTGATGATATGATACTCTACATAGAAGACCCAAAGAACTCTGCCAAATGACTTTCTAGACTTGATCGACAGATTCAGTAGAATGGATGGACACAAGGTAAATACTCAAAAATCAATAGCCTTCTTGTACACAAATAACATTCTCACTGAGAGTGAAATCAGGGAAACAATCCCTTTCACAATAGCATCCCCCAAAATGAAATATCTAGGAATCAATTTAACAAAGGAAAAAAAAGGACCTCTATATTGAGAACTACAACACTCTGAAAAAAAGAGATTGAAGAGGATATAAGAAAATGGAAAGACTTCCCTTCTTCCTGGGTAGGAAGAATCATATAGAACTCAGAAAACTCAGACCCCCAAAATATAAAGACCCGATTAAAAATGGGCATGTGATATGAACAGATATTTCTCAGACAAAGAAGTAAAAGCAACAAACAATCTCATGAAAAAATATTCAACATCCCTGGTCATTTGAGAGATGCAGATGAAAACAACACTGAGATTCCACCTCACTCCAGAAAAGAATGGCTGCTATTAAGAAATCAACCATTAACAAATTCTGGCAGGGCTGTGGGGAGAAAGGAACCCTTCTCCATGGTTGGTGGGAGTGCAGACTGGTGCAACCACTGTGTAAATCAATATGGAGATACCTCAAACAACTAGGATTAGAAGTCCCATTTGATCCAGCTGTTCCTTTGCTGGGTATCTTCCCAAAAGAACTGAAACAATCACACCACAGTGATATATGCTCACCCATGTTTATAGTGGCACAATTTGCAATAGCTAAAACTTGGAAGCAGCCCAATTGCCCATCAATTGGAGAATGGATAAAGAAGATGTGGCTTTTTTATATAAAATGGACCACTACTCAGCCATAAGGAACAAGAAACTAGAGAGATTTATTGCTAAGTGGATACACATTGAGGCCATACACTTAAATGAAATTAATAGCGCACACACACGTGTAAATACCGAATGGTTTCTCGGGTATGAAAAAGTAAACATGTAAGTAAGGATCAAAATGTATAATTGATATTGTGTAATATGAAGAAACGTCTAAAAGAGTATAGGAAGTAGGAGGGGTAGGGGAAAGGGAAAAAGGGAAAAGAAAAAATATGTGAAAAGGAAAATCATGGAAACAATGCCTTTAGAAACACGCAAGGGTGGAGGGGCTGATGGAAGGGCTGGGGAATGCAGAAAAATAAGAACCAAGATAAGTAATGTAAAGGTACAAGACCTCACTGATGAATGTAACTGTATTGAATACCTAAAATGGATCAATAAATTTAATAAAGATAAAGAAATAATAAAAAATAAAACTATGTATATTATTTCACACTAGTAGTATTCCATATAAAGAAATATGAAGTAATTTCCTCAGCTGATAATGTTTTGGGCTTGAGCTATTTTCTCTGGTTTTACTGGGAGAATCTCCACCTGTATTAGTAGGCCTCAGTAAGTATTTATCAAAAAGAGAAAGAAAAAGAAAAGAAAGGAAGAAGAGTAGAAAGAAAAGCTATAGGTGCTTCTCCTCTTTAAAACAGTAATATATTGTACAATAGGCTCAAATTCCCTTTGTTGGAGACCAAATGAAAAAGTTATTTCCCTAATATTCGACTAGGATGGGATTTTTTGCATGAAGTGTTACAGTTTATTAATCTCTTGTGAAAAAATTTGCACAATCACTGCACATAGTTGCAAAATTTTTACTCCTAGTATTTTGCCAGCACCAACATTTGTATCCCCTATTTTTGTTCTTTTCTTGTGTTCCTTTCCCTGTTTTCCTGAGGTCTTTTGCTTCTCATATAAGCCACGTCTTACAAATTTATGTTGGGGTATCTTCTTCTTTGTATAAGCCTAGGAATCATAAATCACGCCAAAGCAAGTTGTCTTGCCATCATCAATATAGGCTCTGAAACTAAATACAAGGGTGACATCAAGTACGGTCTTGTACATTTCGGCAATTTTCCCCTGAATTTCTGTCTTAGATGCTTCTGCTTTTCCAGGGTAAAGAGCAATAATAACCAGGTTTCTTGTGAAGTACTTGGCTACTCTTAAACTTCCTGGTCTGTGCAGTTACTCGTCATGCATAATAGTGGCAGATATGCAAGCAGTCAGAGAGAAAAAGACCAGGATGGTCTCAAGCACAAATATTTGGGATCTCTATTTGCCTATGGTTGGAATCTTTTTCTGAATATGTATCTGTGTCCTCACCCAAGAGAAATCTCTCTTTCTCCTGCCATCATTTCACATAGGTTATACAGTATGTAGTAGAATCTCAAGTGGTTTTAAAGATGGAAGGCACTTCAGTAATAGTCTTGCTTTCTCCCTGCAGTCTACTCACGTGGAAACTTGGGTATAGGCAAAGGGAACGTCTGTACTAATATCACAGCGGCTTGTAGAGATGGAACTAGAATGTAGGTCTTCTTCACTTTCAGCTCAATGTTCTCTGTACTCCTTCAAACTTAAAAAATTTGGTTTTGGCATTAATTTACTTTAATATTAAACTAACTTATAGTTTGAACAATATGTGACATGTGTGTGTTTGTGTGTGTGTGTGGAAACTTGAAATTTATGATATACAATGTGTGATATATATATATATGTGTGTGAAATACAATATGTGATATATATATGGAAGCTTGAAATTTTCTTTCATGAGATAGTATTGCAAGTTATTTTCAGCTAGAAATGCAATTTCTTTGACTCTGAAACAAAGATTAAGCCACAGTACTTTAAAATAAGCCTTTAGGGAGGTCCTGATGCACATTCAGGTTTGTAAACCACTACCTACAGTGACTAGTTTAGAGTGAAGTATCTTTTTTAAAAAAAAACTATATAATTATAATGAAAAGGTTTTATTTTGTTTTTGAGACAGTCTCACTATATAGTTCAAGCTGGTCCTCCTGCCTCAGCCTCCTGAGTCCTGGGATTATGGGTGTGTGCCACCACACTCTGGTGAAAAGATTCTTTTGAAAGATTCTGTCTAATGGGGTTTTAAAAATTTAGGTCTCCTACTTGTATATTATCTTGGTTAGGACTTATCTGGCCCAGAAAAAAAGGAGAACTCACTTAAAGTGCTTTGTAAACAGCAATTTACCTTAGAATTATTCTATGAAATAAAGAATTTCTTAAAAGATTTAGGATTAGACTATCATGATAAAAGCTATATAATGCCAATCATTGCAGGATGTGTGTTTAAAAGTCACATTCTAGCCAGGCGTGGTGGCGCACACCTATAATCCCAGCATTCAGGAGGCTGAGGCAGGAGGACTGCTGTGAGTTCAAGACCAGCCTGTACTAAAAAGGTCACATTCTTATTCTAAACACTTAATATAGAAACTGTTAGTATACACAATTAATAGAAAAAGTGTGAACTCATGAAATAAATACATTTCAACTAGGCATAATTTATATGCTTGCTTGCATGAGAAAACAAGAAAGAATTATGTGCTTAGAATATTTGAATCTAGGAGCTCTGTGACTAGTGAGGTAGCAATTTTTGTTTAATTTCAACTGATTTAACCCAGTAGAGGACTAGTCTATTACTGGTTCTGCTGTTTCGTCCTTTCCCTGAGAACAGCGAATATACAATTTCATGGCTGTTACTGCTCATACTGGGGTGAAAAGTAATGGGTCATGGGAAAATGGAAGATATAACAGCTAATATATCAAAATATAAAAGATCTAGGGCACATGTGAACCACCTGCCTTGTGCCATGCTGTGCTAAACAACTTAAAGGCATTCTTCTCAAGAGGCCTTTAAGGTAGGAATTGAGAAAACTGAGGCTAGGGTCAGGGATTTAGCTCAGTGGTTCCAATGCCCGCCTTGCAAGTGCAAGGTCCTGAGTTCAATTCCCCAGTAGAAAGAAAGAAAGAAAGAAAAGAAAACTAAGGCTGGGTGAGATTAAATAACTATAGCTGTGACTAGATGTCGCATTCATTCAGCATATACATAGCAAGCACTACTGTGTGCCACATGATGTTCTAGATAGAAGGATGTGGTTGTAAAGAAAACAAAGTCTCTATTCTCATGCAGCAAATATATAAAATGTCAGGTTATATACTGGCTAATTAAGAAAGAAAGGTAGGGTGAAATCATACTGGAGTATCGCCAGCAGTTTGAGGCCAGCCTGGGCTACATGGTGAGTTCAAAGCCAGTCTGAACTGCACAGTGAGACCATCTCAAAAAACAGAAAGAGGAGGAGAGGAAGGGGAGGCAGGGGCAGAAGAGGAAGAAGAGGAGGAGGGAAGGGGAGGGGAAGCGGGAGGAGGAAGAGTTGAAAACATAAGTCATGGAAAGATCTGGGAAAAAATTCCAGGCACAGAAGACAGCGAGCACTGAAACTTGAGAAAAAATGCGTAGGGATGTTCAGGTAACAGAGAGATCGACTTGTTTATGCTACGGGGAGAGAGAGAATGGTTGAAAATAAGGCTGGAAGGGGGCATGGGTTGGATAATACAGGGCCTTGCAAGTTAAACAAAGAAATTTATTTTATTTTAAAAATTTTTATTGGCACATATTTCCAGTACATAATGATTATATTCCTCATAGGGAGTTGGTACATGTACATAGCACAGCTTAGTTCTTTATTCATACCCCTCCCCTCCCCACTTTCCCACCTACCTCTATCCCTTTTGTAAAAGATCTACATTCCTATCTCCTATTATGTACCTCTTATTTTGCTCTTTAATTTGTTTATACTTTGGATTTCTCATATAAGAGAAATCGTAAGATATTTAAGCTTGTATGTCTGACTTACTTCACTTAACATTATGATCTCATGTACATCCATTTTCCTACAAAGGACTCCTTTCTGGCAGAGTAATACTCCACTGCATATAAATGCCAAATTTTCTTTATCTATTCATCTTTTAACAGGTATATAGGCAACTTCCAAGATTTAGCTGTTATGAGTTGTGCTGCCATAAACACAGGTTTGTATGTATCACTGTGATGTGATTTCCTTAACTCTTTTTGGGAAGATACCTAGAAAAGGAATAGCATGGTTGAGTGAAATTTCTGTTTTGAGATTTTTAAGGATTTCCCATACCGATTTACACAAGGTTTGTACTAGTTCACATTCCCACCAACAACATAGAAAATGTTCCTTTTCCCTTTTCGCACTGCACCTTCACCACTATTTGCTATTATTTGATTTCTTGATCATAGCCACTCTTTTTGAAGTAGAAATCTCAGCATTATTTCACTTTGCATTTCTCTAGTGGCCAGAGATGTTGAACAGGTTTTCATGTATTTATTACCCATTTGTACTTCTGAGAAGTGTCTATTTCTTTCTGTTGTTCATTTTTCATTGGGTCTTTTGTTTGAGGGAGGGTGTGTGATTTTTCTGAGTTTTTATATTAGATATTAGTCCTGCCTGAAGAACAGCTGGCAAAAATATTTCCCCCATTCTGTAGGTTGTCTATTCACTCTTGGTTGTTTCCTTTTCTGTACACTAGCTTTTAATTTGATATGATCTCATGTGTTGGTTCTTGGGACTATTTGTTGCCATTGGAGTGCTGTTCAGAAAATCCTTGCCTATACATATGTCAAGGGTTTTACCTATTTTGTCTATCAGTACATTAAGTGATTCTGTTTTAACATTTAGATCTTTGATCCATTTTGATTTTAGTTAGTACATAGTGAGAGATATAGGAATAGACTTCATCTTCTTTACATGGCTAGCCAGTTTTCCCAGCTCCATTTGTTAAAGATGCTGTCTTTCCTCCAGCTGAAATTTTTGACTTTCTTGTGAAAGATCAGGTAGCTGCATGTGCCAGGAATTGTTTCTACATTCTCTATTCTGTGCTATTGATCCACATGCCTTTATATCCCCTCATACCATGATGCTTTTATCACTGTAGCTTTGTAGTATAACTTGAAGTCTGGAATTAAGATGCCTCCCACTTTGCTCTTGTTGCCCAAGATTGCTTTTGTTACTCTGGGTCTCTTTTGTTTCCTTAGGAATTTTAGGATTGTTTTCTCTAGTTCTATGAGGAATGCTTTTGGTATTTCATTGGGATTATTGTTAAATCTGTATAACAGTTTTGGTCACTATGACAATATTTGTTTTACTTATCCAGCAATACGTTGTATCTTTCCATTTCAGTGTTCTTTTGGATCTCCTTTTTCAGAATATTATAGTTTTCATTGTAGAGGTCTTTTACTTCCTTGGTTAGCTTAATTTCTAAGTACTTAATTTTTCTTGACGCTATTATGAATGTTACTGTTTTCCTAACTTCTTTGTTGTTGAGTTCATTATTGTTCTATAAAATGCTACTGATTTTTGTGTGTTGATTTTATTTCCTGCTACATTGCTAAATTTGCTTACTAATTTTAGGAGTCTTCGTTAGAATTTTTTGGGGTCTTCTATGTGGAGGACCATGTCATCTACAAATATTGATAATTTGACTCTTCCTTTCCTGTACCTATTTCTTTTGCTTCTTTCTCCTGCCTTATTGCTCTGGTTAAGGTTTTGATATAGTAATATTGAACAAGAATGGTAATAGCGGATGCATACTTGCCTTTTTCCTAATTTTAGAGGGAAAGATTTCAACTTTCCCTTTAACATGATTTCTCTTTAATATGATGTTGGTAGTTGGCTTGTCATAAATGGCTTTTATCAGATTGAGATGAAGTCCTTTCATACTTATTTTTTTCATGGTTTTTATCATGAATGGATGTTGGATTTTTGTCAAAGACATTTTTCTGCCTATATTGAGATGTTCGTATATTTTTTGTCCTTGCTTGGGTTTATGTGATGTATTACATTTATTGATTCGTATATATTGAACCATCCTTGCATACCTGGAATGGAGCTTGGTTGATCATGATGGGTGATATTTTTGATAATTTGCTGCACTCTGCTTAACAGTACCTTATTGAGGATTTTTGCTTCTATGTTCATTACAGAGATTTCTTTTTTGGTTGTCTTTTTGTGTTTTCAGAAACAGGATAATGGTAGCTTTCAGGAATGACTTTGGGAATACTCCTTCCCTTTCAATTTCATTAAATAATTTGAGGAGTACTGGTGTTACATCATCTCTGAAATTCTCACAGAATTCAGTGTTGAATTCTTCAATTCCTTGGATTTCCTTATAAACTGAGAAATTGTAGTTTTAATCTGAATATCATGGGAAACCATTAGGGTGTTTCAGCATGAAAGTGACAATATCTGTCATATTAAAAAAATATTTTTTGCAGCCCAGGAATTAAACTCACAGCCTTCACATGTGCCCTATCTCCCCTCCCTTCCCTTCCCCTCCCCTCCCTTCCCTTCCCTTCTCTTCTCTTTTCTCCCCTCCCCTCCCCTTCCCTTCTCTCTTCTCTTCTCTTCTTTTCTTTTTGAGACAGAGTCTCGCTAAGTCCCTAAATTGCTCGAACTGGGCTTCAACTTGCAATCCTCCTGTGTCAGCATCTCAGAGTGCTGAAATTACACACTGCACCACTGCAAATTTACCCACTGCATCCACCACTGCATCTCTATCATATTTTAAATTCTTGAACAAATATTTATCAAGTGCCTACTTTGTGGCTGAAGCACATATAACTTGCTTTATTTTATCCGTACATAGAGATACGACTTGGAGGAAGTCTCTTAGTTGTTACAGTCATTCCATGTATCAACAACACTTGGAAGATGGAAAAATTAGCGCCGCCCCCAGCAAATTCAGCTTAATGTTCCCAAAACAGATCTTTCCAACCAGAGTGTCATCCCTAAGCACTTCTGTTATGTGCTAAATTGTCTCCCACCTGTCAAATTCGTATGTTGAAGCCCTAACACTCAGTACCTCAGGACCATAGATGGAGATAGGGCCTTTTATTTATTTATTTTTTTCCTCATTGAGTTTATTAGTACATTTTAGGCATACAGTACAGTTACATTCATCATTGGGATCTTGTACCTTTATATGACAGGTCTTGGTTCTCATTTTTTCCCCTTGTCCCTGCCCTACCACCTACCCTTCTCACTTGCCCTAAACCTTTAGCCCTTTTCTCCCCATTTCACAATGTCAATTAGAGAGAGGTCCTTTTAAGTGGGAGTTAAGGTTAAATGATATCATATGGCTGATCTTTAATCCAGATTACTGATGTCTTTCCACGACAAAGCTACCTTGATAAAAACAGCATAGTTTTGGCAAACAAACAAACAAACAAACAACAACAACAACAAAAAACAGACTCAAGGATTAATAGAACAAAATAGAAGATACAGAAACAACTCCAAACATACTCAGCCCCCTTATCTTCCACAAAGTTTCACAGGAAGAAAGACAGCCTTTTAAACAAGTAGTACTGGAAAAACTGGATTTTCGCATGCTGAAGATTAAGCCTTGACCCATATCTCTCACTATGCACTAAACTAAAATTGAAATGAGTCAAAATCTGTATATTAAAACAGAGATATTTAATATGCAGGAAGATAAAGTAGGTAAAACTCTTGTAGACATAGGTGTAAGCAAAGACTTTATGAATAAAACCCCAGTTGCACAGGAAATATTAAAGAGAATCAACAACTGGGATCTCATCATATTAAAAAGCTTTTGGACAGCAAAAGAAATCACCAACAGAATGAAGAAACAACCCATAGAATAGGAAAACATTTTAACAGCTATTCCTCAAAGGACTAATACCTAGAATAAATAAAAACTCAAAAAAAAAAGTATCAGACCCACCCAATTTAAACACTCAATCCAAAAATGGGCCTCTGAAATAAACAAACACTTCTCAGATAAAGAAATACAAACAGCAAATAAACAAGGAAAGAAATATTCAACATCACTGGTCACTCAAGAAATGCAAATGAAAACAACACTGAGATTCCAGCTCACTCCAGAAAGAATGGCTATCATCAAGAAATCAACCAATAACAAATGCTGGCAAGGTTGTACTGGGAAGGGAGGGGGCAGTGACACTCGACACCTTCTCCACCGTTGATAGAAATGTAGACTGTTGAAACCACTGTGGAAATCAGTATGGAGTTTCCATTTGACCTAGCGATTCCCCTTCTTGGTATCTTCCTGAAAGTCAAAAGCATCCTACCACAGTGCTGTATACACATGTTCATAGCAGCACAATTTATATTGGCTACATTTTGGAAAGAGCTCAGATGCCCATCATTGGATGAGTGGATAAAGAAACTGGTAAATGGATGAACTTCAGACCATACTTTCAAGTGAAATGCCTGACACACATGTTTAAATGTCACACTGTTTCTCTTGTGTCAGAAACCAAAAGCACAAATAAGGACCAAAATGGATGATAGATACTGAGAAGAAGAAAAAATTTAAATGGGAAGGGGAACAAGGGGAGGAGGGGGAATGCAAGGAAGAGGAAAGGAGAAACAAAGACAATATAAGGAAAAAATGGAAACCAAGATTTTGTGAATAAGGGGAAAAAGGCTTAAGGAAGGTAGGGAAATGGAGAAAAAAGAATGAAGACATATTATTGTACACGTACAAATTCCTTATGATGAATGCAATCATGACATATTAAAAGTGCACCAATAACAATAATAAAGGCTAGAAATGAAAAAAAATTTCTTGATTATTAATGATGTGGTTTACTATTGTTACTCTTATGTTTGAGAGCAATTTGCGTTTCTGTGAATATGAAGAATAAAGTAAATACATTTGTGAAAAAGCCAATTTATTATTAGAAAAATAAATCATAAACAAGAAAAATGGAAAGATTTGAATGAATGCTGGGTGTAGTTAACTGGAGTTAACGTATTATAGTTTCACATTATTGGTACAGGTTGATATAGAGATACTGTGATAGGGACTCATTTGGGTAGTGATTCTCCTTGTCACCTTCCCCTTTCTTTGCCCTTGGGAGTCCCTTCAGTTAATGCATGACAGGCCTGCATCCAGTGTGAATCTGCAACTATGTTACCTTTACTACCTTGTAAACAGGATACTCAGCAATTGTGTGATATTTTGTTTCAATCTGCTCCTGTGAAATTCCACTAGTGCTCCTCCTCCCCCTGAGTCCTCCCCAGTTAGAAGAGCCACTTAAAAAGACCCTTCAGGGCCGATTTTCCGTGGTGGAGCCACTCTGGAATGCCAGCTGACAATGAAGGACTCAAAAATTTGGCTCAGGGTGGCAGCAAGATTACAATCTTTTGGGATTAAGTAAACAATACAGCTGTTACATGAGTATGCATATAGGTGATTCCTGTCCTGTCCTAAAGTCTAGAAGCAAGTCACTTCTGTGACACTGGGCATACCTACCATCTAGACTTTCAGTTTTTAAATACTATTTTCCAACAAAGGAAACCAAAGCTCCTTGGAAAATGGTTAAATCAAGGTTTGAGTCAAGAAAAATGCTAAAGCTTATCTTGTGATGGCTTACTGAATGGATATAGGAAACAACATGAAAAAGCTCCTATTGATCAATCTAGGATAAGAAGAGTAATAAAGTAAATAATAGTATGGCTTATAGCCTATTGATTAAAATTATTATGTAAGAGATGGAGTTCTCTACCAGACAAAATGGACCCAACTTCTATAATGGCTCCCATTCCTAAAATGGTTTCCACTTATGGAAATCAGCCACTTCGGTGGGGGGGGAGTGAAACCTACCCCCTTTGGAGAACCAAAACCTAACTTGTTGCTCCACCCTGCTACCCACATGATCCTCCCCTTTCATCACCCAGGATACTCTCCCCACTGCAATGCTCTAAATAAACCTCACTCCAGCTAGTCTTGCCCAGCAGCTCTTTCCCCAGTAAAGCCTTGCCTCAGATGCTCCTGTTTACTTTCAGTAAATTAAGTGTCTGTATTGCTATAAACAAGTGAATAAAGTATACAAGAGTGCTTTTCCTTAGGGTAGAACTCCAATGGCCAATACAAAATGAATGGCAGAAAAAGTAAATTATTACCACATAATTGTTGCAGGCAGGATCCGCCAATAGTGATGGACATGATAGTTTTGTCACCTGGCTGGGTCTTAGGGTCTCTGAGGCTGAAATAAGGAGCTTAACCCATCCTTTTACAATAAGTTTGTAGATTCACTGACTCCAATTGCAGAAAAAAATTTCAGTATGTCTTAGAAAGAGAGACATGAAAAGGATTTATTAGAGGTGGACACAGGATGCATTCAAGAGTGGAGCATGGGTGCTCAGAAAAATGAAGAATCATATATTTGGGAACTGCAGATCTTTTGTGTTTCTGGTGGTAGAAATCTGTGAAATTTTATAATCTATAGCCTTAGTCTTATGTACAGCATGGGAAAGGACGGCCTACCCACAGTGATATAATGATCCATTCATATAGGAAACCCTAAAAGGTCTATGAATAGGTAAAAGAGGACCATTTGCAAGTAAAAAGGGAAGCTGCAAACCCAATCATACATGAAATGGAGTTGCCCAGGTTTACTATATTTTGGGAGAAGAAAAAAAAATAAACTGGGCTTGTGTCCTGAAACTGCAGTTCTTTCCAAAAATGTGTACAATATTTAAAATACTGATTTCCTTGTCTCCTTTCTACCTAGTTTTTAATTCTTCTATGCTACTTCAGTTTGAGCCAGGTGTGGTGGCCCATAGCGTGTAATCTCAGTGACATAGGAGATTGCAACGTGGCAAAGCTGGCTGGGGAAAAAGGTGTGAACTGTTAATTACAACATCCCACAACAGATGTGTAGAACAGTTCCAAAGCCCCAAAGCCATGGACTTCTTATGAGAACCTGAGCAGGTTTTCAATAGCATGGGCTAGTCCTGACATCAGCCTGAGGCACAGGGTCCCAGCACCACCTCTCAGGACCCATATGTAGAAGTTCTCATGGGTTTCCTTGGGATTTGAATAGCACGAGAGACACAGACACTAAGAACTTGATATTATGGTTTTCTTCATGATTTGTCTTCATGATGTCCTCAAGGAAGTACTTTTATCTTTTCCTTTTACTTGGCCCAAGCTCACTCTGCAGAGCCAGTTTCTTCCTCACTATTCACTTTGACTTTTTCAAATGAACTTTGCTACTGTTTTTCTCTTGTTCATCCAATTTTCTGTTCAAGATGAGAAGAACCTGGAAACCAACTCCAGAAAGAGACACGAGCAACCCAAAACCAGGTAACATTTATTTGGTGAGCCAATTTATAGAGGGAACTGCAGAGTAATATCTATAACCAACTCTTCCTCACAAGCCCCAGGAGGCCACTTGCTGTTTCCTGCTAAGCCTCCACTCAACACTAGATACTTCCTTATCCAGCCCAGGGTTGGTAAGATAGGTCCCTGCTTCCCCAGGTCTCTGGCAAGTGTAGGTCTGGCCCAGACCCCGGGGAGAACTGCAGGGCTGGGCTCTGCAGTGGACTTCTGCAGCAACTGGAGCAAGGACACACACCAAATCTCTCAGAAAAACCTTCTCTTACATGGCCAGGACATGTAGAGACTCTGTGGGTCCCTAGTCTTATTTGAGGTTTACCTGAACATAGGCTATGGACTCCCAGATACTCACTTATCAGTTATTATGGGCTTGTAAATTTCTCAAATTTCAGCAGATAACCCTTTGGGATGCCTGCCTAGTCTTCCAGAAAACCCTTCTCTGACATGGCTGGGCCATGTGGAGAATCTTAGACCCCCACAGGGCTCCCCATTGGGCTTCTGGAGAAACTGGAGCAGCAGGACAGGTGCCCCTTTGTGTTGCCCACTAATAGATCTTTCACTGCTCAGTTCAAAAGTGAACATTCAGCCTAACCATCTCATATTTTATTCAGCCAAAGACCTGAATATTGCACGTTTGACTTCCAAGTTCTTCGTGACCTTGATAACTACCTGCAGGGAAATGGCAAGTGGCAGGAAGTCCTTTATGCCTTAGCTTTCTTTGCACACTTATCACATCCCTCTCTCCCCCCACTCCCACCACCAGATTTGCTTTGCCCACCCTGGAGGTAAGATCTTATCAAGGACAAAGAGATAGCAAGAAGTCATACATAGAGCACTGGAAAATGACAAGGGGGCCCTAAATTACAACACCATATGCCAACTGGACCTGTTTAGCTTTAAAAAAAAATGGAGGGGTGGGTGCAGTAGCTTTTGTACAAAACAACAATAACATAAAAAAACAGGTGAAGGACAAAGAAGCACCATATGCCTCTATAGAGGTGAAAGCCCACCTGTCCTCAAAGCCCCACTGAAATTATCAAGCTCCCTTTGGGGAAAGAATCCATTCACACTTTCTTTATTGCATTAAAGAAGGAAAAAGGTAACAAAAGCCAGCCAGTAAATTATGCCAAACTGGGACAGCTTTATCAGGAAGAAAAGGGAACACCCACTAGTATTTTTCTAAGGGCTCAAGGATACTCATTATTGATACATCTAAACGTGTACTCTGATTTAAATTCAATTGTCTTCTTCATGTTTGTCTGTTTGATCTTTGCCAGTAATCAGTTTTACAACACCTGCAGCTGCTTTATTTGAGCCCATTAAGATGTCTTCTTTATGGGTCTTTTTGAGATTTTCATGAAAAGCTGTTTCTATGGGTGTTTAGGATAACCAAATTTATTAAAGTCTCACTTTTGCTGCCTCTGCAATCCCATCTGAGTCCCAACAAGCAAATTTATTTCGAACAATCGGAAACTCAGTCATGGGGACCAGCTAAAAAGGGGGGAATGAAAATTCTAGGCCCAGAAAACAAATACTGATAAATTTACTTTGGGGTTCTAATGGGAATGGGTATTTCTGTTTAACTGATATGCTTAAAACATTTTTTTGTGTTTGTAAATTCTTAGACTATAATTACAGGGTAAGCTTGTTCTGCTGCTTCAATAGAGACACTTTTCAAGGCCACTTGCAGAGTTCTTGGCAGCTAATCAAATTTAAAATACAATACAGGCCAAAGAAAGAAAAAAAGAGAAGAGAAAGAGACTTTACATCGAAGTGGCAGCAGCCCAACTCTCCTCTCTCATCTAACTGGTATTATCAAACAAATGTTTTAACCTTCATTTCTGAGACTGATACTGAATGTGAACTCTTCTGCATGCCTAGCATGGACACCTAGAGTGGTCAATGACAAAAAAGCAGGCAAAACTGCCTCCTTGGGCAGTTCTAACATAGTTTGTAAGAGTTATTATTGTTGACTTCTTGGCCTGTTAAATGTATTTGTTTCCCAAGTGTGTTAAATGGATTTGTTTCAAAGATGCAGAACTGAAGAACATCTCTTCATACTGGTGACATCTCTTACTTGCTATCCAGCTAGTTGTGATAAGATGTACACGCCAATCCAGCAAGAGATAGTCAGCATTGTTATGTGTATGTTATGTATGAGTTACAGCATTTAGAGATGATCAAATATTGTGCAGTCCAGGCAATATCACATGATGTTCATCTATGGACAGATACATCCTTCTTAGATTGCACTCTGTTGAAGGGTTACAAATTTAGGTAAAGTTTTTTGTGTCATTTAATAATGGCATCATTATTGTTATGCTAAAACGTTATATTTCTTGATCTCGTTTTCTCAATGAAGCTTTATAATTGTTATCTGTTAACATTCTGCAGGGATTCAACTCCTAAGACAAGTATGATTGGTAAGGAAATAACAATTCCTTTATCATATTGTATATTTCAAGGTGCTTGATATCTAGTTAAGATCATAAGATTAAACCGATTGCTACTATGTTACTAATATAACTGACCTCTTGGATGCTCAGCAACTGAGGTTTGGAGAACAAAGTTCAAAGATAACTGGGCTAACAGGACAGTCAGTATTTTGGTCCTGGCCCTTCAAGGTCAACAAGGACCCAGGACATGAAGGGACCTTTCTTGAGGATCCTACAATTTTGGTGGGCCCCCAATTTCTTCAATCTTCCCACAGGAAGACTGTTGGACCCCAGAAGACAGGAGTCAACCAATGTACAGAGTGCTAAGAAGTAGGGTCACCAGAGAGAAAAACCTCTCCCATGCTTCCACAGGAAACCACATGGTCAAGGAATACTGTGACCCACCCTGGTGTTGACACTGACGGAGGAGCTGAGAGGCTTTGGACATGGTTCCAAAAGTAATGCCAGAGGAGCCTTACCTGACCTTGATAGAGAGCAAAAGGTTAATTTTGATTAACACAGATCTCACTTTAACTTGGTAAAAAAACCAGCAGAGAAGTATAACGAAAGAGATACAAAAGTAAGAATAATATAAGCTCAACATAAAAGGGGGCTCTAATCATTGACTCCTGCTGACAGTTTCCAGCTATACCTGTCGACAGGTCTAAGCACCAGCTTGTTACAATTGCTATTCCAATCCCTTAATGATAGAGTTTGGATGTACTCCTTTCCCAATCTGTCTTTCCATTTTGATGTTCACACTTTGGTCATACATACTTTACTCTCTTGGAAAAGTTTATGTTTGCCTAGAGGTTGCTAAACTCCCAGTGATTATGCAGATGGAGCCAACCATAAAAGTGCCTGGATCAGTCGCCTCCAACACAGTCTATTCAAGGGACACACAAGCCACGCTTCATACAATATATACTTTATGTAGTCAAGAAAGAGATGTGCTGCCCTTTGCCCTATCTAACCATAGTCTGGAATGAAGGGGCGACCACCACCGTCCTGACAGTAACCACTCTAACCCCTCCCCTAGCACAGCTGCACTCAGGAACTCAAATCATTATCAGCCCTGTTATTGGTAACAACCACTACTCCTTGTGCTTTTCCAAGCCTTCCCTTTGGGTAACCATTACCCCTGGGGCTTTCTCAAGCCTTGATCTTGGCTGTTAGCCACAACCTCCTTTCACTGACCACGCCCCCCACCATGACCCTATAAAAGACCCCATAGCCTGTACAAGGGGCATCCATCAGGTCTCAGTGCCAGAGCCGTCTCTCAGGTTTGTTCTGAAGTAAACATGTCCTGTTGAGCTTGTACTTTTTTTTTTCCTTTTTCTCCATTTCCCTAGCATTTCTTTTATGCCAAAACAAAACTGTTCCACCTACACTACATTATTTTGTAGATGAACTGGGAAAAAGTAGCTGTAAGACCTACTTCAGTTAAATCTGTTAAAAGGGGAGGGATGTGGGGAGTGCGACTTTTGAGTTTCCTGTGGAGATGTCAGAGCCTACTGAGGATATAGCCTACGGGATGGTTTTAGGGAGCAAGGGACTGACAGCTAGGAGATCTCCTGCCTCGTTTTATTCTCCAGGACTACAACTTTTTGTCAAATACTCAAAAGATGGTGTCCCCAGATTCCGTTACTCAAAAAAATACGCTTTAGCACCTTCAAGGTTTTTCCTCTTTGCAAAACAACAAAACAAATAACAACAATAAGAAAACCTTACTAAAATCTTCCGTACTCGCAAGCAATTCTTTGATATATTTACTCCCAAGGTGAGCGAGGCACACCACATTCTGCAGCCTCATTCTTCAGAAATTCAAAGACAACCGAGAAGGCCTGAGCAAGCTCCTAAAGCAGGTAAGAAATGGTACAGGTGATCAGAGGATTCCGTGTTACAACGTGCCCAAGGGGCAACACTTCAGCGTTACCCCCAAAAGTAATAAGCAAAGACAAGCGGAAGGACACAGGGGTTCCTGCACCCGCCCAGATCGGAGCTTTGGAGCACCAAGGCGAGCCGCCCGCAGGACGTCGACCTGGCCGGACCAGGACAGCGGGAGTTGAACCCTAGGGACCGTAGGCAGCACTCCGCGCCCCCGCCCCGCCCC
>NW_022900949.1:69035930-69045201 GCF_012274545.1 Fukomys damarensis | reverse complement strand
CTGAGCGGGAAAGGGAGGGCGAGCTTCCCGGAACCTGCTGTGGGGCACGGTGCCGGGGGAAGGGTTGCTGACTGCAGGGGTGCGGGAGCTGTGCGGTTGTCGTGGCAACCGCTGGTGTGACCTTGCTGCTGGTGGGGCGGAGTCGCTGGCAATTGCTAGGCATCGGAGCCTTCTCGCCGAGAGGCCTGTTAAAGAGTAGAAAACTGCAAGATCGTCCTGAAGGGGGATAGGGGAAATAGTATCCTAACGTCACGGTTTAGTACTTCCAGTTCTTCAAATTATCCCAACTCTTAGCCAGTCCTTTTACATCTGTACCTCCTCCACGTCTGGTCGGGTTTTGAGTGCTCATAGTCATTATGCGCTGATTTTTAAGTGTGTGTAAATGGAACTTGGTCTAAAAGTGTCCAGTTATCCTCTACCTCCTCCCTTTAAAAGCTGTAGGGTCGTGGACTATATTCCTTTCCACCAGAAACTTGAGGCAGTAGCAAGCAGGGACTCCATGGGCTTGCCCTACAGTAGAAAAATCCAACTTTAGAAAACAAATGCTCTTTCAAATTACGGAAGGATTCATTCACCGTAGGATTTCTTTAACTGTCCAGGGCGCTTGAACTATGATTCCTGCTTTTCAAGAGAGATATGAAGTACAGGATTTACCGTGGAAGGGCTGGTGGGTGTGGTACTAACAAGATGGTGAGCACGAACCTGGAGATTACAGATTTCTCTCTAATCCCTACTCTGCACTCTATTCAGTATGAGTTCATAGAAACCTTTGAGCCTCAATTCCTGCTTTTTTTAAAAAAATTGAATTATTAAATCAGTGATTTCCAGATGTTGGGAATTTTGTGACTCATAACCTGGAGCTACAAAGAAAAGACACATTTGTGTTTAACTGAAAAAAACCCTGAGTATTTACAGTCACCATTATTTATAATAAAGGATAACTTTAGTTTTATGAGCAAGTTACTTTGCTGTGATTATTTTTCCTTTTGACTAAGGACAGTAACCATAGGGGCCTATATAGCACTGCACTTTGAAAACTCATTGTCCCTAGATGTCTCTTTTCAGCACAAAAATTCTGATTCTGGTATTTTTTTTTTCCTAGTACTGGGGATTGAAATCAGGGCCTTCACACTGCAGTATATCTCCAGCCTTTCTAATTAATTAATTTTTATTTCTTTTCGTTTTGAGAAAAAGTCTCAGTAACTCACCAAGTTGCCCTGGCGGGGCTCACGTTTGTGATCCTCCTGGCTTAGCCTCTGGGAATACAGGGTCATGGTTCTGTGTTTTACAGTATTGTTAGTTTTCCCCAGCCTGAACCCTGGAATTTTTACCTTTACCAGTGCTGTGGGTGTGCACACCTGTCATCCTAGCTACTTGGGAGACTGAGGCAGTAGGATCACACGTCCAAGGACAGTCTGGGCAATATAGCAACATCTTAGCTCAAAATAAATGAATAAAAGGAATTGTATTGAGTGAGCATGCTCACCAGTTTTGAGTGTGTGTGTGTGTGTGTGTGTGTGTGTGTGTGTGTGTGTGTGTATAGATGTCAGGAAGGAGGAGAGAGATTGGAAGAAATTCATACATGATTTGCCTCATTCTTTCAATTGGACATTTATTCTAAAATTTGAAACGGCAGGCATCATATAATTCTCTGGTTTTCTTGCCTGTCGGTACTGTTGATTCCTAGGATCCTTGGATATCCACTAGCTGTACCTCAAAATCACCTGGGAAGCTTAAAAAAAAGTCCCCATGGCTATCCTCAGAGATCCAGTGTAGTAGTTTTTCTGGAATCTGCCACCAGTGGGGTGAGTGAGAGATGAACCAGGATTGAGAAACACTGACTTGAGCCACACTGGCTTCATGAGGCCAGAAGTCTCCTGATAACCTCATTAATAGAGGCCTTGAAGAACAAAGGTGTTTTTATGATCTGGTTGGCTGCCTTAAAAAAGTTCAAGAGTGATGTGGAATGACATAGTATCATTGATTATGTAGCTCAAGGGCGGCTTCCCACCCACAGCTTGAACTTCAGCTTCTGCGTACAGCTTCTATGAGTGCTCATAGCTGAAATTAAATAGGGTGACTCCTGGCTATGCTGATACCCAGAAAACTTATCTTCCACTTTGCAGTCCCCTTCCTCCCACAGCCCTTGCTGGAACCTGGGGATTTCTGTTCTCAGTGCCCAGCCTCCTTTTCTGTTGCAAATCTCTCCTTGTCACAAATGGAAAGAGTTCATGTATTTAAATGTACCATAAATACTGTGCAGGTCTCTTAGCAAGCAGAAAGTATTTGCAGTTTTTAAAAAATCTCAAATCAGCTGAAAACTATTCTTTTTTTTAATCAAATTTGGGGAATTAGGAAGAAAATTTAAAGAATAGTTTTGGACTTTTAGTATCATGATCAGTAATTTTTAAAAATTTTATTTAATGAATATAGATGATTTGTAAAGTAAGAATAAAAGCACTGGGCATATAATGCTTAAATATTTAGTTCTCTTTTCTTATGCAGGTAATAACCTCCACAGAATCCTGTAGACTTACTTCTTTAGTTTGAAATGTAGCATTACTGGGGAATGAACAAGAGGCCCTTGAGTTAACCTGAGGCAAATTTGAATCCCTGTTCCATTATTGCTGCCTTTGTGGCCTTAGGCAGGTTACTTAGTTTGAGCTCAGATTCCTGATCTGTAAAATGGGGAGGTGAAATGCGTATACTGAAGGGCTATTGTGAGGATTAACTCAGAATACTAAATCTTTCCATCATGCCTGGTGTAGTGGCATGAAAAAAAATCTCAGTACTCAGGAGGCTGAGGCAGGAATATGGCTTGCCAATTTGAGGCCACGGTGGGGTTCATAGTGCTTCAAGACCAGCCTAAACTATAGCAAGACCTTGTCTCAACAAACAAAACAAAGTAAAACCTCTCAGCATAAGCCTTGTTAGGTGGATTGCTAAGCAAGTGCTAGTTCATTGTTTATAGAAGAATTCATTAATCTGAAAACACTGTGGGCATGATGTATAATTATTGTTTTTTTTTTAGATTTTATTTTTTATTTTAGTGTAATACATTTAGATTTTAATAAACTATAAATGCACTCTTCTATAAAAAATAAAACAAATTGTATAACAATAATTAGAGAACAACAATAGTTATTTCACAGTATACCATAATTTTTTTTTTTTTTTTTTTGGCTTTTTGAGACAGGGTCTCACTATGTAGTTGAGAATGACCTGGCACTTACTATGTAGCCCAGGCTGGTCTCGAACTCACATTGATCCTCCTGCCTCGGCCTCCCAAGTGCTGGGTTACAGGCATGCACCACCACGCCTAGCTCAGTAAACCATAATCTTTAAAGAATGGCCAAAATGTTATTCAGAGTGTAAGTCATATACAGAAAAGATTCTTTTACAAAAAAGAAATAGATAACAGCTTTCTTTTTGGTGAACTAAAAGAAACTAGTAGTATAAATAAAACAAATTAGCATGTGCAGTGAAATATTTTTGAAACAATACAGAATCCTGGGATTATTTTAACTTACCCATATTTCCTATTTATCTTCTAATGTGCTCTTTATTTATATATGTATATATTTTGAGTTTCTAATAACAGAAACCATGCAATATTTGAACTTTTTTATCTGACTTATTTCACTTAATACTATGTTCTCAAGTTGCATCCATTTGTTATTGAATTTTAAACATGAGTTACTGTATGGATTTTATCAATGATGGGTTCATATTTATAGGTATAAGAATAAGCTGTTGTAGCACCTAAGCAAATATTCTTAGTTTTAAAATTTATTTACTAACTTGAATATAATACTCAAGAAAAACAGGTAAATTGGACATCATCAAAATTAGACTTTTGTGGTTCAGAGGACCCTACCAAGAGATTGAAAAGGCTACTGGTGGAATCACAGAAAATATTTTCAAATCATTTATCTGATAAGGGATTCATATCTAGAATATAGGAAGAATTACAACTCAACAACAGCAGCAAAGTTGATATAAAAAACATCCCAGGGGTTTGAAGAGATATGTCTCCAAAGGAGACACATCAGGGGCCAAAAGCATATAAAAGGATGCTTAAGATCACTAGTCATTAGGGAAATGCAAATTAAAGCCATAGTGAGATACCACCCATCTTCGTTAGGAAACACCAGTAAATGTTGCAGAGGATGTGGAAAAATTGGAACCCTTATGTATTGGAACTCACAGAAAGTGAAATATGCAGCCACCTCGGAAAACAACATGCTGTTTCTTAACAACAGCAACACGAAATTACCATGTAATTCAGCAAGTTCACTTCTGCCACCTTTGGATATATCTATACACAAAAGGACTGAAAGCAGAGACCTGAATGGATATGTGTACGGCGATGTTTATAGCATGATTGTTTATAAGAACCAAAAGGTGGATGCAGTTCAAGGGGCTATTGACAAATGAATAGGTAGATAAAATTACAGGCTATTAACCTTAAGAAGAAATGAAATTCTGTTACATGCTGCACTCTGAAGGGACATAAAAGACTATGCAGTTCAGCTTATGTGAGCTACAGAGAGTAGTCAAATTTGTGGAGAAAGAAAGTGGAATGACCGACTGTCAGAGTGTGTGTGAAGGGAAGAATGGGGAGTTATTTCTTAATGAATACATAGTTTTAGAAAAGATGAAAACGTTCTGGAAGGTAGTGATGGTTGTACAACAGTGTGGATGTACTTAATGCCAGTGAACACAGTGAAAAACTTAGCTGCAGGCATTTGTAAGCACCCTACTAAGATTTCAAGGAGAACAGCTTCCAACTCCATCAGCGTGACTTCAAGGAACCACTGTCAGGGGACAGTTGGCCTGCTTTTGAAGGCTGGATCATTTCCAGGGAGGCGTGAACTTGCTCATTCATTCCTGTGAGTGTCTGCAGAAAGGCACTGCCTTGCCTGCCTGCTGCTGGAGGTAAGGAATGTCAGTATAACAGCAGCATTTCCACCTCAGTCCATTGCAAAAGGGCTGTCTTATGAAATAGTATTGGTATTATAGGTTCTACGTTCAGAAGACGGAAGACCTGGTTAGATCCCGGACCTATCCCCTGCCCTCACCAACAAAATTCTAAAGGACAAAAATTGAAAAGACCTCCACTAAGCCAGGTGTGGTGGTGTATGCCTCTGAACTCTGGGAGGCTGAGACAGGAATATCTCAAGTTTGAGCTCAGCTTGGGCAATTTAGAGAGTCCCTGTCTCAAAATAAAAAACATTTTTAAAAGAGCTGGGAATATAGCTCAATGTGAAAGGTACTGGATTCAATCTGTAATAGCAAAAAATGAACTACACTATAGTAGAAAAAGATGAATTATCCAATATATTTATATAATTCAGAAAACACGGGACTATTTAAACTGAAAAGGAAACTTCAGAATCCAAGAATGAAACATAGAAGGTACACATGTGATTACATAAAAATTATGTGGTAAAAGAAGCCAATTAGCAAAGTCAAAAGTAGACTAAAATTATTTACTCTGCATGGCCATTGAAGGGTTAGTATCCCCTTTCCCAGACAACTGCAATTCCTTAAGAAAAATAAATCAACAACTTAATTAAAAAATGGAAAATCAGCAGAAGAGAAACTATACATGGATGACACACGTAGGAAAAGATGGCATGTGCTAGAAGTGGCCTGTGTAATATAAATGGTGCAGACTTTTAGAGTCCATGTTTTCATTGCCACACACAGTCACTGCTGGCGAGGACGTGGGTAAGTACGCATATTCAAACAGTGCTGTGGGCAGCATGAGTTTCTACCGTGTAGGGTGGCAACGTGGCAGTACCTTTTAACGTGTGAAGGGCACCTGTCCTTTGGCCCAACATTGTCACTTTTAGAAATCTATCCCCCACCCCGGTAAATATACAGGTATAGGCCTGTGCATTCCAGGATAGTGTGGCAAAAACCTGGAAATGATTGAATATTTATCAGCAGGGTAGTTAAGTAAATCGTTGCACATGTGTGTATAAGATATAATGAAAAGGATGTTAGATATCAGTGTATTACCTTGTGAGGAAAGATTATCGATAATTAAAAATAATGCAGATTGTTAAATAGTGTAATACAGGAAAAAAGATACAGTAGTGCTCTGTATTGTAATATTTATACTGTGTAAGAGAAAAATGTCGACAATCACACACCAGGCTGCATGTGTGCATTGTGTCCTCTGGGGTGAGAAGGCAGAGAGGGGACGATTATGCTTTTCATTTTCTATCTCTTTACCACTTTACCATTTTTATTTCTGATGTCAACATGTAATGGCACACGTTAGTCCTATAAGTTTAAAAAAACTCAAAGTTAAGAGAAAGTTAACTTGGATTTATATTTTACTTAGTACTCTAGCTTTATCCTGTTTTTCAGAATTGTGGCTTTTGTGGGAAGGGGAGGGGATAAAATGCCAGTTCTGTTGAACTTGGAGTTCCTTAATTTGTACCTAATTTTATTGAGTGACGACAATACGTTAATATTGCTGAACCTTTTTGTCAGAAGAGCTAGGTTGGAGCTATAAATGTATAGTTCTGGTGAAATGCTTAGAGTTAAGATAGGAAATAAAATGTTGGTTTTTAGCTGGGGATTTAGTTCAGTGGTGCTGCCTGCCTCACAAGTACAAGGTCCCGAGTTCAATCCCCAGTACCAAAGGAAAAAAGTACGTTTAGTGTCACATGAATAATGAGGTCATCTCTAGATTCTAAAATGGGATAAGGTTGTATTTCAGAACCTAGGTGCCTAATGTAAGTTACAAATACACCTGAGATTCTGTTACTTAGGTTAGTATTTTCTTTTATTCAGTCTGTAGCCACTAATGTGTTCCATTTCATTGCAGCAAAGTAAATGGTTGTGTTTCTCATTACACATTCCAAGTATACTCTTACTTCCTTTTCAGGGGACTATTTGGTAGCAATTGAAGAGAAAAACAAGGCTATGTTTCTACGCGCTTACGTGAACTGGAGAAGTAAAAGGGCGGAGAACTCTCGCGTGTGTATCCGAATGGTTGGGCATAATGTGGAGGTGCCCTTCAGGGAATCCTTCGGAGACCGGATGTCCATTGTTGAAATGCCCCTCTCTGAGCCCCCGTTGTGCATTTCCTGTTGCCCTGTGAAAGGAGACCTCCTTGTTGGCTGCACGAATAAGTTGGTCTTATTTAGTTTGACATACCAGGCCATTAATGAGGAATTCTCAATATTAGACTTTGAACGTTCTTTAATTATCCACATTGATAATATTACTCCTGTCGAAATTTCTTTTTGTGTTGGATATGTTGCTGTCATGTCAGATTTGGAAGTCTTAATCTTAAAACTGGAATCGGACTCTAAAAACGAAGAGAGAGTTAACCACCAACCATATAAGACCAGCAATCCAGTAAAACAGACAAATGAAGGTAAATGATGAACTTAACTTACCTTCTTATTTTAGTCATAGAGAAAATGGTCACCTTTGACTGTCTCTAAAGAACTCTAGTATGTGTGGTGCCGCACCATGGTATTTATAGATTGTTATGCTGATTACATCAAATTTGTGTTTATGACCTGGCTGTGCATCTGTTTTAATGTATACCATGTAAATGTATTTCTACATATACCTGTTAGTGTAAATAATGGAACAGAGCCATTGCTAGATGAGGGATTTCTAATCCGTGTTCTCACACTGATTAATTAGATGCCATTGGGTAACACCATCTCTGAATTTTCTTGTGTATGAAATGGGGGTGGTGATACATATTTTGTTGTACTTTATCAGTGATTGTGAGGAATAAATGTGCAAATGTACACCTTTTGAAAATTATAGTGCCTTGTAATTATATGAAATGTATACAGATAAAATTATAATATGCCTAATCGGTGAGAGAATATTGTGAAATCTACTTTTCATTCAAGAAGGTAATACTTGGGCTGGGCATAGTAGTGCACGCCTGTAATCCCAACACTAGGGAGGCTGAGGCAGGAGGATCACTGTGAGTTTGAGACCAGCCTGGGCTACATAGTGAGTTCCAGGTCAGTCTCAACTACATAGTGAGACCCTGTCTCAAAAAAAGACAAAAAAAAAAAAAGAAGGTAATACTTGAAGTTGTTATACCCTTAACTTTTTCTTTTTAAGGTTTCAATAATGAAACTTCACAAATTGAAACAGATGATTTTGTTATCTGCCAAAAGCCCATGGAGCTTCTTGGTGAAAAAAGTAAACAGTCTGGAGTATCTGTTACACTGGAATCTACGGGATTAGCTGATGACAAATTAAAATATTTCCACATCCAGCACCTGCTGTATAGGTATTAGCTTTTTACTCTCTAGTGTTTAGTATATCCACATCCAGCACCTGCTGTATAGGTATTAGCTTTTTACTCTCTAGTGTTTAGTACTTATGTGCCATTTAATGTACAGGAAAATTAGACGTTTTCCTCCTTATCTTTTTAAACCCACAGACGTTTTACTCCCGATATTTCCTTCTATGTCTCATCTGATGACATCAGGTTGCATTCCCTTCAGCTGCTACCCATTTACCAGACAGGTGAGTATGGCAGTGCTACAGTGTGGGGAGACGGTGGGTTCTGGGCTGGAGGGGAGAGCAGTGTAGGTTTTAGATTTGTTTTTTCTACTGAGTCTCCCTGTGGCCCTGGACAAGTTTCATAGCAAATACCTGTGAGCGCTAGAAAGGAAAATCAGGTCCGCTAGGAGAAGTGAAGTCATGGAGAGGGTGTGACAAAGTTCATTTTTTATTTTAAAATGGTTCCTAGGTCCAGAAAAGGAAATTAGAGCCCTATTAGAGCAGAGATTTACCTGTATTCCATCTGGGTATTTGACAGAGCTGCTGTGATGACCTCATGAGCAAGGTGGGAAATGTGGACTGAATACAAATTCATTTGGAACAGTGTTCTTCAGCCCTGCTGCACATTGGGTTTACTTGGGTACTTTAAAAAGTACTGATGCTCAGGCTCTGCATGCTGGACATTCTGACTCGGTCAGTTTTGGGGCCTGGCATCAATATTTTTTAGGTGCTCGCCAAGGATCTTACAGACTCCAAAACTGAAAATCAGCAGGAGGCTCTCTACATGCTTATGGCTTGCTTACCATCTTTAGATATTATCTAGAAAATGAAATAAGTATGACTCAAGTCAATGTCTTTATAGCTTTCACTTACTCTTTTCTCTTAGTGAAAATTTCCTGAGTATCTATGTTGAACCTTGTGCTGAATACTAAGGACACAGCAGTGAGCAAAAGGAGACAACACGTTTGCCCTCTGGAGTTAATTGTCT
>NW_022900949.1:68991361-69035913 GCF_012274545.1 Fukomys damarensis | reverse complement strand
AGCAGTGAGCAAGGAGACAACACGTTTGCCCTCTGGAGTTAATTGTCTTGTGGCAGAAGCAGACATTAATTAAATATTCACACAATCCCACTTACACACCAAAATGAATGTTATATGGGAAAGGAATCCCACTTTGACAGCCCATAACAGAGGGTCCTGGCTTCATTTTGGGGTCCTAAGTCTGAACGGCTGACCAGGGAGGGGGTTGGCGCTGAGGAGCAAAAATAGCCTTTCAGGCAGAGGAAGCAGCAAAGATTTTGATAGGGAAGAGTCTTCTACTTGAGGAGCTGAGAGAAGTAAAACCAAGGAGAGTCAACAGGGCAGACTGGAGACAAGGCTGGAGACCAGACAGGGCTAATAGCTCTGAGGCTTAGCTCTTTAATTTGGTGAGCCTCCCATAGCACTTGGGTACCAAACATCACCGGTACCAAAGAAAAAGAAAAAGCACTGAAAATCCCCAAGTCCATTCCATGGTCTGCGTGACTGTAACTCTGAACTCATCCTGTCTTACTAACCCTGCTTACTGTTTATGCATAGCGATCATGTTCTGCTGACCGTTCTCCATTCGCTCTTCCTAACATATGTCAAGTGCACCTTTAAGTAAGACCTGCTATTTCTTCTTCTTAGGCTTAGAACAAACCTCTGTCAATTCTTGCGTGACAGCATTCAAGTCATTCAACTTAAACGTAAATATCACCTCACCACAAAATACTTCTCTGACCTTTCAATTTAAAATATCCCTTCATCATACACTGTGGAGATTACTTGTTTATTCTCCACCCCAACCCCTATCACTAGCATGAGGGTTCTGAGAGAGCGCTTGCCAGGTCTGTGTGCTGTTACATCTGAGAACTGAGAGCAGCAGCACTTTAACCAGGTACCTGATGAATACTTACTGAATAGACAGACAGTGAGCCGGGCCCTAAGGCATGAGTAGAATTTCTAGAAGATGGAGATTTTTGGTAAGATACTACATAGAGGAACCAACGTCCCAGCTGTAAGATTGTTATGTGCGTGTGGAGAAGTGAGCAGTACTGTTTGGCCAGCATCCAGATGTGTGTAGGAAGGAGAAAAAAATTGGACAGTGGACTTTGGGATAATTACATAGAGTACAGAACTGGATTTCTGATATTAACCAGTGTCCTTAAAGAGTGCCCGTCAGAAGACTCCTTTGTTTTTAAAACTTTGGATATGAAAAATCTCAAGCAGTGTTTTAGTTACTTTTCTCATTGCTGTGACAAAATACTCAACAACCAAAGTTAAGGGAGGAAAGGTTTATTTAGCTCGCAGTTCACAGAGTTTTAGTCCCCAGGTGGCTGGCTCCAAGGCAAGATGGCATGGCAGAGGAGAAACAGTCCATGGTGTGTCAGACAGAGGCAGCAAGCAGCTCTCCAACTTTGTATTCCATCCGGGCTGTAAGCCTATCAATTGGTATCACCCACACCCAGGGTGGGGTTTCTGTTATCCACACCCAGAACTACGCTAAATCTAGTGATTACACACCCTAGATCCAGCCACCTCTGGAAAGCCCAACCTATGAGGGCATGAGGCTTTGGATGGACATGTAGGTACAAGCTGTAACATACACAAAGTGAGGTCATACACTGCGATTGGTTGCTATGTCTTTTAAGTCTCTTTTAGTATGTAGGGTTTTCTTTTGCAGTGTATTTAACAAGAAATTGGCCTCTTACTATAAGATTTCCCATAATCTGAATTTTGTCAGTTGACTTCTCACAGGGTCATTTAACATATTCCTATATCCATTGTATTTCTCTGTGAGTTGGTATTTGGATCCAAATCTCTGCTATACAGTATGTGATTAAGCTACATGTTGCTGTTGAACACTTGAAATATGGTGTAACAATTGAGACTTCCTATAGGTATAAAATACACACTAAATTTTGAAGACTTGGTACAAAAACATGTATAAAGTATCCTTTTTTGTTTATTGCTTGTTGAAATAGTAGTATGTAGGATATGTTGAATATAATGTCATTATAATTTTAACTATATTTTTACTTTTAAAAATACAGTTACTAGAAAACTTTTAGTTTACAGATATGGCTCATATTATATTTTTATTAACAGTGCTGTGATGAGAATACAGTAGCTGGGCATGGTGACACACACCTGTAATTCCAACATTCTGGGAGGCTGAGTCAAGAGAATCAAAAGTTTGAGCCCAGCCTGGGCAATTTAGAGGGACCCTGACTCAGAATAAAAAGGACTAGTGGTATAGCTCGGTGTGAAGTCCTAGGGTTCAATTCCCAAAACTGGGAGGGAAAGCCAAAGTGAAAATATATATTACTCTTATTATTATGTTTGTAACACAGGTTGCATGAGCTCTGCTAGGAAGCCTATGGTGTCTAGTGTGTTGTCTTTGTTACGTTAACAAGCCATTGATAATCATTATTTAGTTCTGCACACTTATTAGGAGTTACTAAATGGTGATATTCTGAATATGTCACTCTTTTTATTTCTTACTGGCATTTTTCTATAAAGAACACCTTCTCCCCAGCAACTTTTTGGTGTCCTACTGCTGCAGTTTGCATAAAAGCCTGAAGAAATTTATTCTCTCCCTTTACTTACTATTTTAATGGTCTTTATTTTTTCATTTTTGGATTCAGGTTCTCTTACTTCCGATGGAAAAAATTCGCCTCAGGAAAAAGAGTTGCTGAGTCTTTTTTGCTTTTTTTCATTACCCTATGTGGGCTACCTCTACATGGTTGTCAAATCTGTTGAATTAATATCAGTCTACCAGTACCCTGAGAAGTCTCAGCAGGCGGTGCTCACACCACTGTTTTTGCATGTCATCACCAGGTACTGTTACAGTCTTCCGTGCTGGACTTTGAGTCACTTGTCTTTCACTTTGCTGCCTAAATGTTTAACTGAAAATTGTGTGGACAAGTTTAGAGCACTGTAATGAACTAGTTACATCTGGCTGTTCAAGTCTGTCTTTGATGGCACATACCTGCCTTTTCAGTGCTAAGATTTAGACTCTGGCTTTGTCTTTGTTTTTTTTCCTTAGACTGGATGATATCCTTGTAAGGAAATCTAAGGTTCTTCATGAAAAACAATCTGCCTGCCTGCCTGCCTGCCTTTGTCACTCCCTGTTTGCCTGCTCACTCTCAGCTCTCCCTCTCTTCCCCTCCCCCTTCTCTGCCTTTCCTTCTGGTACTGGGGATTGAAGCCAAGGTCTTCCCCCAAACTACATCCTCAGACCCTCCTTCCCTTTTAAAAATTTTTTTGAGACAGAGTCTTGCTAAATTGTGAAGTTGCCTAGGTTGGACTCAAACTTGTCATCTTCCTACCTCGGCTTCCAGAGTGCAGATGTGAGCCATCACACCCAGCTGGTAGATGTTCATAGGTCTCCTAATGGAGTCATTGGGACTGATCAGAACATTTTGTTACATTTCTCTTTCCATTGCTGCTGTATTCTTTCCGTGGGAATTATTTCATAAAGGTTTAGGACTGTGATGGGGCCAGAAAGATGATCTGATTGTACCCCTTAATTGTGTAAACGGGGAAACAATCACAGGAAGGGTGAGAGTATCCACAGTCGTGTGGCTAGGGGTAGCTGTCTTCTGGATAATCTTGCCCTAGTATACTGGCATGTAAGCTGGGTTCTGGAGGCGTTTGATCTCATTTCCTTTTATCTCAGCAGTAAGTGATGCTTTTGGTTCTGTTTCTTATTTTTTGAGCTCAGATTATGTTGAAGTTGTTGCCTTGGGCCCTCTGACCAAGCAACCATGAATAGAGTACACCATCTACTTTCCAAAGCACAATATAAGAAAAGCCAGAGGTGAGATTTTTGGAGAAAATCCTAAGAATTCATGAAAGTACAATATGTACCAGGAAGAGGGATGTTACTTTTGGCTCAGGGAAGTTTCAGATAGATGGTTTGTTTTTGAGCTTTTTTTTTTTCACTTGTGAGGCAGGCAGCAGAACTACTGAGCTAAATCCCCAGCCCAGGTGGTTGTTTTTGAACATACGCCTGAAAGCTAGTTAGGATTTTGGCAGGTGAAGATTAGAGAAGACTATAAGCAAAGGCTATATCTGTTTTTTCAGAAACATGCCATACTTAATTGCTCAGACAGTGATTTATTTTTAACTGAGTGGTAGCGCCAAACTCTTCAGCAGGTGCCAGAGTATATTTCACACTGCACAGAACCCACCTGGGGATTCTGATACTCACTCTTAACGTTGCTGCTCCCCTCTGCTGATTTCTGATGCAAGGAGAAATGCTACCAGTGGGAGTGTTTCTTCAGTGAATAGTGTGGAGGTGGCTAGTTTTCCAAATTTCCAGGGCAATGTTCTTTAAATATGAAGAAGCTGAAAAGTAGAGAAATAGTAGGGATAATGATTGAAAACTGTCTCAGGCTTTGAAAATTAAACTGAGGAATTTAAGGTTTGGACCAGAGAAAGTGATACAATCAGAGTACTGCATTAGGAAAATTGGTGATGGCTATTGAATATTGATAAACAAGCTATCGGAATGGGTTAAGAAGGAATATTAAGGGGCTGTAGCTGGTAGAGGAGTGATAAGGAGCAAAGGGAGGATAGATAGGTGGGTTTCAGGGAGAGTTACTTGTAATCTGATGGTACAACAGAGTGGAGGAGGCATGAAAAACTGCTACAAAGTGTTGAGCCTGATTTTATGGAAGAATAAAGATTAGTATAATGTCAGGCAAAAGGAAAGTTTGGTTTAGACATTCAAATGTGAGGTGTTTATGGAATATCAAGAGGGAATGCTAAATAGGTTTTTGGACGCAGAAGACAATAGCTAAGGATAGGAAAGCTTAGAAGTTTGTTAACATTAAAAAGTAAAAGGCTGGTTTTCAGAGTAACGCATAGGACCTCACAGAAAAGTCACTGAAGATCTAAACTCTGGTGAAGATCATGTTTAGTAAGTGAGAGGAGGAGGACTAGGATCTTGAGGGATACAAAAGCAGCTATGAAACTAGCATCTCAGCAACCAAAGTAAAGGAGAGACAAAAGAAAGGGATAGCAATATTAATTTCTGCCCCAATGCAAAAAAACTGTCCATCTTCTTTTTCATCTGATTGCATATATGGATAGGACACTGAGAATTTAGTGAGTGGATCTGCTAAAATTATACTACTCTCTCATACATATTAAGTTATTAATAATTTGAAGCACAGAGTCCTGAAAATACAGTATTATCAGAATTTGAAGTGATACGCAATTTCTGTGTTTTTCTTCCTCAGTATTAGCAATAAAAGATACTCAAACATCATTAACTCGATTGTGGAGCCATTTAGATATTAGAATAGTAGTTCTTAATAAGTATCCTCATTCTGTGTTTTAAATCCTTTATCATTTTTTACATAGTTTTAATGTTACCAAGTAGATACATACTTTAGAAATATCTTGTTTGATAAGATTGTCTTGAAAAGTTTAAGATTGACATGTTTATAAATCTAAAAAAAAGGAGGAGGGGGTAAAGGAAGGGCAGAGACAAGGGGAAAAATGAGAACCAAGACCTGTCATGTAAAGGTACAAGATCCAATAATGAATGTAACTGTACTGTCTACCTAGAATGTACCAATACACTCAATGAGAAAAATAAATAAAGGTAATAATTTTTTGTTTGTAAGAACCAAGAAGGAGTAGCTGGATGTGATGGCCCATAACTATGATCCCAGTACTGTGTGGAAGGCTGAGGCAGGAGGATCGAAAGTTTGAGCCCAGCTAGGCGATGTAGTGACTTAGTGAGACCCCATCTCAAAATAAAGAATGAAAAAGGATTGGGGATGTAGCTCATTGCAAAGGCCTTAGGTTCAATTTCTAGTACTTAAAACAAAAAAAAGGAGCAAAATAAAATGTAAAATGCCAATCTTATAAAAATATATAAAGTAGAAACCCTGAAAAGTTCTATATACCATAGTCAGCCATATTAACAAGTAGTATGTATTCAGCCACCTTCTTTTTTTTTTTAATTTGTATACTACTATGAGTGACTTTTTTAGAAAAGTAGATAATATTCTGCCCACTGTTAAGCACCTAGCCTTTTTACTTGGCAACATAGTCCTCGACATCTTCCTGTGCTAGCACATTTCACTTTGCCTTATTCTTCTTTATACTGCTGCTTAGTCTTCCAACAGTTCCAACAGGCTGGCTTAGTATACTACCGGGAGGTGAGGCAGGCTCCCTGTCTCTTTACCTCCAGAACCTAAGGTCATTGCTCTTTGTGGTCACAGTGGCTTTCCCTATCATCCTGGCCCCACTGCAGGTGCTTGTTTTGCTTCCTCCTTTCAGTTTCTTCCTGAGGTTTTCACTCTACTCCAGATTTGTAAGGGTAGTGTTGCTGTCCCTGTCACTGTGACAACTCCAAAGGTCATGTTCTAGACCGGAAATCGCAGAGATGGTTGACCAAAGCTGAAGTGGGAGCATCGCCCACAGTGGAGAGAGGCCCGACTGAGCGTGCTCTCTGCAGCGCAGCCACCCAAGTGTGAAGGTGTCACAATGCTGTGCTTCTTAGAGAAGCATTTCTTCCACTGTAATGTTACTGTTAGCTTTGATTTAGTCCTTTATGTTTTCTTCAGAGCTTATGTTTACACCTCCAGCTGTCTAGTTTCTTAAGTCATTTTTGTAATCTACTACAAGATAGGTTTGTACCATGCCTAAGTAAATAATTAACTATTTGTACTGTCAGTATTGGTGTTCATTTAGATAACCCCAACAGTCATGCATTGTGCATGTGTTACTATAAGCATCCTGGGATTGTGGAGTGAAGTAGAGGAGAGCAAGGACCTAGGAGGCAGGGATCTGTTGGTTTTATTCTCCAGAGAGCACTTGGCTAGTATGAACCTTCCGTGCTTTAGTCTTTAAAACAAGGGACTGGACAAGGTGCTTCTAAACATTTCTTCAGAGAATCTCGTTTTCCATCCTACCATTGGTTTGTATTTGCGTGGTCTAAGTACGTTGCGCAGCGTAATCCAAGCTGAATGTCATCCTGAACGTAAGGGGTTAGTGTCGCTGTCCCGCTGTGATGACTCCAAAGGACATTTCCTTTGGGGATTGGAGAAGTAGACCAAGTCAGGAAACTGGTTCTGCTCTTGGCTTTGAACATCACACATCCATATCCTAGGCACACCCTGGGGGGCTGTTATGTTGTCTATAGGATGAGGACATTGATTCTTAGGGATATAGATCCGAGTTGCACATTGAGCGTACATGTCCAGGTTCAGCCCCCAGAGATTCTGATTCAGTAGTGGTGATGTGAGGACCAGTGACGCATTCATAAACACACTCCTGAAGGGGTCTGAGACACTCTCCTTTCTGAGAAGCTGTCTAACTCATCACCTTTTTAGTTTTCTCGCACTTCCCACTGCTCTGTCTGTGAAGCCCTCCCCACCGTGCAGTGTGTGTCGGTTCTTGGCCTCCCCTCTGCTCAGCCAGCTTTTTGTTCTTCCTCAGAAACAACCTGCAGTGCTTCACAGTGCGGTGTAGCGCGGCGGTGGCTCGTGAGGAGGACCCTTACATGGACACTACCCTGAAGGTTAGACCTGCAGCTGATACTTTCCTGGAACCTTGTGAAACGTGAAGACCCGAAGGAAACACGTGAATACTTGTACATTTGCGCTTGGGGCGAGGCTTGGGAACAACCAAAGGCCTTAAAGTTGTCTGATTTATTAGAGTAAAACTTTACATGTAAACTAGCATTTTATGATTTGTGATTGGAATGACAGCTTTTAGGATTGCTTTGAAAACATTTCATTCAAGGTTGATTTACTGCATAGTTTTTAAGTGGGGTGAAGAAAATATATATATATGTATATATATACATATACATATAAGTTAATTTCAGAGAGAGCAGTATGCAATGTTATTATATTACAATTTTTTTCCAGCCCTGCGTGCCTGCCTGCCTGCCTGTCTGTCTGTCTGTCTGTCTTTCTTTCTTTCTTTCTTTCTTTCTTTCTTTCTTTCTTTCTTTCTTTCTTTTTCTTTCTTTTTCTTTCTTTATTGGTACCCAGGATCAAACTCAGGACCTTGTGCTTGCCAGGCAGGTGGGCCACCACTGAGCTACATCCCTGGCCTGGCAATTTTGTTTTTTATCTGCATCCAAAGGTTTGTTTACTTGTCAAAAATACAAAGTGATATATCACTTTGGAGAACCCTGATTAGTAAACTGTAAAGCTTATACACTTCTAAAAATCTGTCAGATACTACAAATATCACAAAATGCAGGAATAAAATCAGTGTTTTGATTAATAAACCAAGAAGTCTTAGAAAACTTCCTTTTTTTTTTTTTTGCTATTATCTGTCTTTTATTTTCCTCTTTATTTGTATTTGGGTTTCTCATATAAGAAAATCCATGCAGTATTTTAAGATTGTGTTGCTGATTTATTTCACTTAATCTTATGATCGGGGGCATCCATTTTCGTACAAGTGACTTGAGTTTATTGTTCTTGATGGCAGACTAGTACTCCGTTGTGTATAAATGCCACATTTTCTTTATCCATTCTTCTGTAGATGGTCATGTAGGCTACTGCCAAGATTTAGCTATTGTGAGCATGTATTGCTGAGATATGATGTCTTTAACTTTTTGGGAAGATACCTACAAGGGGAATACATGGGTCAAATGGAATTTCTAGTTTTAGTTTTTTGAGGGATCTCCATAGTAGTTATATTAGTTTACATTCCCACCAACAATGTACAAGGATTCCCTTTTCCCTACAACCTCTCTAACATTTGTTATTTGATTTCTTGATGATAGCTTTTCTTTCCGGAGTAAGATGAAATCTCAGTTTTGTTTTAATTTGCATTTCTGTAATTGCCAGAGATGTTGAACTTTTTTCATGTATTTATTGGCCATTTTTACTTCTTTTGCAGAATGTAACTGGATCTTTTATTTTGGAGGTTCTAATTTTTTCAAGTTCTTTATTTTATACACACACACACACACACACACACACGTATAATATAATATATATCATTACATTCCTCTGCTAGGAATAGCTGGAAAATATTTTCCCATTCTGTAGGTTATCTCTTCACTCTGTTGGTTGTTCCTTCTGCTGTGCAGAGGCTTTTTAATTTGATATGACTTCATTTGTTGATTCTTAATATTATTTCTTGTGCAATTGGAGTTTCCTTTAGAAAGTTCTTACCTGTGCCTGTCTTCAAGAGTTTTACCTATTTATGTTTCTGTTTTATAGATCTTTGGTTCATTTTTATTATAGTTTAGTATGTAGTGAGAGATACTGATCTAGGTTCAGTCTTCTGTTCTGGGATGGCGAGTTTTCCAGTTAAAGATGATGCTGTCTTTCCTCCAGTGTAAGTTTTTGGCCCCCTTGTCAAAGATCAGGTAGCTGAATATGCCTGGAGTTGTTTCTGCATCCCCTATTCTGTTCTCCTGATTCACATATCTGGATTTTTGTTTGTTTGCCAATACCATGCTGTTTTTATCCTTGTAGCTTTGAAGTCTTTTTGAGATTGTGATGCTTCTTGCCTTACTGTTACTGTCCAGGATTGCTTTTGCAATTCTGGGTTTTTTTCTGGTTCCATATAAATTTAAAATAGTTTTTCCTTGTTCTGTGAGGAATGCTTTTGCTATTTTGATTATGATTTCATTAAATCTGTAAACTGGTTTTGGAAGTATGGCCACTTTGACCAGTATTGCCCATATTGTTATAATAATACCTATTGAAGAACAGGAATATCTTCATTTTTTAATGTTCTTTTGGATCTCCTTTTTCAGAGTACTGTAATTTTCATCATAGAGATCTTTTACTTCCTTGGTTAGGTTAATTCTTAAGTATTTAGTTTTACTTAAAGCTAATGTGAAAGATTGTTTCCATAATTTCTATGGGTTTTTTTTGTTTTGTGTTGTTTATTGTTTTTTGAGATAGGTTGGTCTTGAACTCACTGTGTATCCTAAACTGACTTCAGACAACTTAATTTAACCTCCCAAGTGCTGGGATCAATTAAGGTTCTTCATGAAAGAAGTCTTCCTGCCTGCCTTAGTCCCTAGCTGCTGGTTTTTTCTCTTGGGCCCCCACCGCTCAACCTTGCTTCTGCAGAGCTAGACTCCCCTTGCTATGAGCCACAAACAACTGGACAAAAACCCAAAAGAGGAGCATGAGAAGAGAGTCTATTGTTTCGTTTTCTTTTCTGCCTTGTGGTCTATCTCTCAAACTTCTCTGTAGCTTTTAATTTTTCATTAGTTCCTTCAAGATTTCTGACAATCTGTTTCTCTTTATTTCTTCCCCAAGGTGTTATTTTCTAGTGTCTGGATTCTCTGTCTTGGAGAGGCTGGATTTTATTGCCACCTGCTGCTCCTCTGCCATCTTGATTCTCACAGTTTTTTGTTTTTAACAGAAATACTGGTGGCAGTTGTACAGAGCTATTAACAGAACAGTGCAGATAACCATATAGTCAGGAGCAGGAAATTGAGTAAGATGCATTGAAATGGCTTATTTATAATACTATCAGATATGCCTGTAATTTTTTTTTTTTTGTCTTCAACAATCTTCTGTACTTACTCTGAGTTACTGGGTTTGCTAGATCAGTAACCTCATTTTTAGTGAGAAGTAATATGCTTCATCTAGAAAAGTTCTTGACCACAAAACATTGACAGGTTGTAATGATCTTCTGATCTTGAGTTTCTGTTCTCAAAAGTACACCGACAATTTGCCTTATATTCTCCTATGGTATTTTATTTCTGATGTATAAACTCTTTGAATTGATATTTGTTATGAAGGTACATGCTGCTTTATTTTCAAAGGATATCTACCTGGAACCTTATACAACCTTTTACAGAAAAATAAGTGTTTAGTAACAGTATTTACACCAACGGCTTAAAGGTCCAAGGGACTCATACCACACACACTCTGAGGCACTCGTACCCCAGTCACTGTCGCCCCCCTTACAGGAAGTTTTATGGGGTGTATAGAGTCTGAGTTAAGGGAGACTCCTTTTGCCATGTCCTCCCTGTTGTTTTCTGTCGGTGACCACACTTGCCTTCAGCCCTTTGGGGAACCAGATCGCAGATTTCTCATTTCTTATATAAGATGCATATATCTTTTCAAGTAAGAGATGAGTTTTAAAATAACGATTGTTTTTCTAGCAGAAATGTAAAAATGAAGGTGATGAAATATCTTCCATTCTCTCCTCTTCATCCTTCTCTTTTCCTCTTAGATGGCCTTTTTAAACCTCAGAAATTTATTAGCTTGCATAGGGGGCACTGGTGCAACTGGAGGACATAATTGCTTTGTAGATTGAAGTAGGATCGGTCTACATTTGAAAGGATCGTGATTTCATGTCTTCCTACACTCTCATAAAACCAAAGAGAATGAACAAGGAAGAGATGAAGGGGAAGGAAAAGGAGAAGGGAAGGGCAGTAGTGATCTCTTCTCAGACTTCCCTTCCCTGTGCTTCCAGCAGTTCTGAAATCCTGGCACCATTGTGTGAGTACATAGTCACGTAACCCACATGCTGGTGCCATGACCTGCACAGCATAGGGTACTAAGCCAAGGGGAGCAGTGAGAGATGAAGAGAAGGTGACAAAGAGACCAAGATTATTCTTGATATCTGGGATCAGGTGGGACCACAGCCCGATGAGCTAATGGCTGCCTGGTGCCAGTGCACGCTTTATTTACAGTGTAGGGAGGTGGGGTGACTAGTGCCACGTGGCCCATATGACCTAGGCTGAATGTGATTGTTTCATGATCAGAGCATGCGCAAAAAGGGAGGCTAAGTAATGTAGTTGTCTCCTGGGGCTGTGCCATCCAGGATCAACAGTCTGGCTCTGCAGCAATGCCCACATCCACTTTAACTATTTTTACAAATGAAAATACAGATGAGAGTTGTTTCCAACCACATTATGCAAAGGAATGATGATGATGACCTCAGAATCAAAATATTACTAATAGACACGTAACCCACATGCTGATGCCATGACCTGCACAGCATAGGGTACTAAGCCGAGGGGAGCAGTGAGAGATGAAGAGAAGGTGACACAGAGACCGAGATTATTCTTGATGTCTGGGACCAGGTGGGACCACAGCCCGATGAGCTAATGGCTGCCTGGTGCCAGTGCACGCTTTATTTACAGTGTAGGGGGGTGGGGTGACGAGTGCCACGTGGCCCGTATGACCTAGGCTGAATGTGATGGTTTCATGATCAGAGCATGCGCAAAAAGGGAGGCTAAATAATGTAGTTGTCTCCTGGGGCTGTGCCATCCAGGATCAACAGTCTGGCTCTGCAGCAGTGCCCACATCCACTTTAACTATTTTTACAAATGAAAATACAGATGAGAGTTGTTTCCAACCACATTATGCAAAGGAATGATGATGATGACCTCAGAATCAAAATATTACTAATAGAGGGGAGATCAGAAGCCAGCTGGCATCATTTTGTGAGATCCCAGAAGTAGCTTTTCCATTATCTTTCTTACGGCATTCTGCATGAGTTATTGGTCCCCTCCAGGAGCAGCAGCCTGGCTTCTTTAGTTTACCTCCCAGGGCCAGCCTGTGAGCTGCTCTGGCTCTGCTTCTGTCTCTCTGAACATACAAGAATCTCTTGCATACACACATCACAAAGACAACATCATATGCACTCTCCATGCCATGGAGTATTTTTCATAGTGTGTGAGTTGTGCCTAGAAAGGCCATTTGGGTGTACCCCAGGCCAGCCCACTATCCATGGGCATTGCGTGGCACTTTATCAGTTTGGGGCTGCTCTTCTCGTGGATTCCGCCAGAGCCACTCTGCAGGAGTTTCTGCAGCTGTGTGACCCTTTCTGCATTTACTCAGTCAACCACGAAAGGTACTGATTGAGTAGCTATGTAAAAGAAATGGAGGGTTACATACACATAGATAACCTGTCACTCTCTTTCTTTTTTTTTTGGTACCAGGAATTGAACTCAGGACCTTACATTTGCGAGGCAGGTGGTGGCACCACTGAGCTAAATCCCTAGCCTAACTCTCTTAAGACTTAAGATTTAATGAGGGATAAGGGAAGCAGAAGAGATTTTATTGAATAAATGGTCTGATTCTTGAAGATCAAAATCCACATACCTGTATTCCTTCATTCCTTAAATTTATGCTTTTTCTTTTTTCTTTACTAGGCTTGCCCACCTGTCAGTATGGATGTCTGTGCTTTAAGAATACAGCTTTTTATAGGCCTGAATGCTATCTGTCATTTTAAAAATCATGTAGTACTTTTGACCAAGGCAGACCCTGAAGCCATTCCAGACAGAAGAGAATCACCCAGGAGGTTTCTGTAAGCATCCCCTTGCCCTAGATGTTCCTGCCAGCTTTTGAAATGAATTGTAGTCATTGTAACTTGTGTGTGTCTTAGTTTGACTTTTTAAAAATCAAAACTTAGAATGAGCAGGTAGCTTTTCTATGGTGTTCTTTTACAAGACAAAGTAAAAGAGGTTCTGAAGACCTCTATAATGTCCTTTATAATGGACCATGGAACTTTCAGGAGAAAATGATAAAGTATTTTCAGTAAAAAGGGGTGCTATTTTAGGTAAGAATTTTAAAGCATGCTTTTTTGTGTAATTAATGGGAAACCCAGAGCACTTTATGCTAATTCAAGCTACAAAGCTCTTTCACTGTTTTTCTTCTTTGATCCCCCTTAGGAGTTAGTTTTTTTTTTATCAAAAGATTGTTTTATGATAGTGCAAAAGAAATGAATAACAATGTGTTTCTCATCCGACAACATACTCATTATCTATAAGTATGTGCTGATCTAAAAATCAAATCACATTTTATTACATTAATCTGTAGTTAACTTGTAGTCTGTTTTCACACTGTTCAAAGTAGAACATTTACTCCTAGACTAGTAAGGCTTCTGTTTGATGGTTTTTGACCTCATGAAGGCTACCAGCAGGACAGACCCTGGGCACATGGACTTTCATAGCCTATAGGGCTTTTGTAGCCTGCTTTCTGAGCTTGGTCATTTGAGAATACTTGTGGAATGAATTGGAAGCAATGGGTTTATCTATACGTAGCAATTATATTAAATATAGTTGGCTTGTGTAGTACTGAAAAGTAATGCTCAATGAAAACCAACCAAATAGCTGGTCACTGAAGAAATCACTAAATGAAAGTGATTTCATAGTGACAGTAGTTTATGTCACCCAATATTACCACCTAGTACTGTCATTTATGAATAACACATCTTATCTTAACAGTTGTTAACTTTTGTTATGCTTTCAGTTCTAGAAAAGATACCAGTGTTAAGATCAAACCTCCTGCAGCTGAGGCTGGGTGGAGTTTGTATATTGTGAATACGATCTCACCAGTGCAACTATACAAAGAAATGGTACTTTTTTCAGACTTCTGATTCTTACTTGTAGAGATTGAATAAAATTGATGATCATAAGTTAATTATGTATATCATACATTGAGGATGCCGCAGTCAACCAACCGGTTTCCATTATCAGTGTAGTGGAGGAGTGTGTATCTTTCTTCTCACTTTCACAGCTTCTAACATTTGAGGAGCCACTAGAAATTTCCTTCACTAAAACTACGAGTCCTTTATTCAAACACTTATTCCTAAAAGGATCAGTGAAGCAGGCTAAATATCCATAACTCTTTCCCTTGACTTTGAACCCTAGCAAAGAGAAACATGAAGTGGAGTTAGAAAAACATAAATAAAAGAACATTTATCCTTACCTCTTTTCTTTCTTCGCGTATTAGCAGATTGCTCTAGGATGCAGCAATTGCTCCAGCAGCACCTATCAGAAGGGCCTGAAGTGGAGAAGGCTGACAGCTTCCTTCACATCACTGTCAATGATTTTAACTTTTTATTTGAAATAATTTTAAACTTACAGAAAAGTTGAAAGAATAAGAACAGTCCTAAGAAACTATATACTTTCCCTAAGCAGGTGTGCTCATAGTCAACATTTCACCCCTTTGCTTATACTCTTGCCCTTTCTCAACACAGATGTTTTTCTTTTCTGATCCATTGGAAGGTAAATTTGATACATACCTCACAACTTTTTGCCTCTAAATATTTTATTGTATGTTCTCCACAAATCAGGATATTCTTTTGTGTAACCACATTACAGACACATGGTTGAGAAAATTTAACCTAGAAATGATATTTATTCTGCAGGTTTTTTTTGTTTTGTTTTGTTTTTGTACCAGGGATCAAACTTGGACCTTGCACTTGTAAGGCAGACAAAGGAACCACTGAGCTAAATTCCCGGCTGATCTGCAATTCTTATTCTATTTTTTCAGTTTATCCACTAATACTTTATCAGCACTTTTCCAGCCCCTTCAGTCTAGGATCCAATTTGCAATTAGGTATTTTGTTTGGTTTGGTTTGGTACTGGGGATTGAACTCAGGACCTTGTGCTTGTGAGGCAGGCAGTGGCACTGAGCTAAATCCCCTCCAGGCCTGCAATCAGGTAGTATATTTAGTTATTATTTCTCTTTAGCCTCCTTGAATCTGTAATATTTCTGCTGCCTTTTTAAAATTTTATGATAACTATCATTTCATTTTTGAAAAATACTTCTTTCCTGTTTACATTCTTTTTTTTAAAGTGTTCTTCATTTTGGGTTTGATTATTTTTTCATGATTAGATTCAGATTATGCGTTCTTAGTGTTTTTTTTAGTGTATAATATCTGGAGGTGCATGATGTCCACCTGCTCCTCATTAGTGATGTTAATTTTGGTAAGCAGTTAAAAATGTTTCCTCATCCCCTTGCTCCCGCTGAGAATTACTCTATGTCCGCTTGATTCTGTCTTTTCAGTCTTGTTTAATTGAAGGTGTTAGACTTTGTCTAGATGATCTGACCACAATTGTCTGAAAATACTGATTGACTCAAATTAGCTAGTGATAATCTTTATGGGCCCTTACTGAATCATGCCGTAGATGTAGTGGACCCTAAACTCACAAGTTGAAACTCAGGAAGGGTTATTCAGTCTCAAATTGAGTGACTTAAATTGCATAACTTAAAAAGAAAAGTCAACTGTATCAAATATTTTCACTAGCTTTATCAAATTGGGACCAAATGATCACTAACTTAATTGTATGCTTAGTAATACAGTGTTATTTGGATCTTTAACTCTTTTTTGAAAACTTTTTTATTTTTTGGTGCTGGCAATTGAATGAAGGGCCTTGCTCATGCTGAGCAAGCTCTCTACCACTGAGCTACACCCTCAGCCTTCTTTGGTCTTTAAAACTGTTAAACAAGGTAGTGTTTGGCTGATATATGTGTTAAACTGGCTTACAGATTGTAGGGAAAGAAAACTCAGCAAAGGCCCTATTGAATGATGTTTAATCACATATTTACTGTAGTTATTTTCAGTGTTTAATATGCTCAAATATAAATGTCATTAACACAAGTTAGATGTGTTTAAGAATGGAAGGACTAGCGGATGTGTTTCTTCAGCAACATTAGCTGTTTGTCTCTCATTTTAGGTAGACTATAGTAATACCTACAAGACTGTAAAAACCCAGAGCTGCATCCACCTTCTCAGTGAGGCCCATCTGTTAGTGAGAGCTGCCCTGTTGGATACCAGTCACCTGGAACCCGGAGAAAAAGCAGAGCTTTTAGAAGCCTTTAAAGAAAGCTGTGGGCACCTTGGAGATTGTTACAGCAGGTTGTTAATGCGTCTTAAAACCTTGTTGCAGAAGTCGTCTTGAATTTTTTTGTTTTTTTTTTTTACTATAAGGGATTGAATTTATGACCTTGCGCTTGCAAGGCACATACAGTGCTGCTGAGCTAAATCCCAGTCCACCATCTTGAATTTTGGATGTTGTTATGTTGTTACCAGCATTTTTTTTGAATCTGATATTATAAATAGGGGAACACATGAAGGGAGATGGTTTATTTATTCATTTCTTCCGCAAACATTTATTTAACACATACTGTGTGCCATGCACTGTGCTGGACTTAGAGATACAGATGACTGTGACCCATTTCCTGTCTTGAGTCACCATTTACTAGAAGAGCAGTAAGTCTCAAGTGCATCAGTCTCCTTCCACTTAACTTCAAAATTGGAAGGCTTTTTTGGCCCTGAGGTACCCATTACCAGTGAAATATCTTTCAGGCCTATTACTTCATCATCTGTTAGCTTAAAGTGTAGGTGTCATCGGGCAGTCTGTGATTTTAATCTTAGTGCTTTTATGATGTCAGAAAGAGACACTAGAGTGAATAACAATTTTTGTTTTTGAGAATGTTATTTACAGATATTTTGATGTATGTTTCAGGCTTTCTTGACCTATGTGAATGATTGTAATGTAATAAAACAGACTTTTTCTACCTGTAACACCATTATTTTAGAGCCACATTGTCAATATTAAAATTCACAGTGAAATTTTCTTTTTCTACATTTATTAAAAACATACAAAAACTGCATTAATTGAATGACATGAAAAATAAAAGGCGTTTGTTCTGATTACTAATGGCACTAGAGAAGTATTTTGAGATTTTTGTCTTTGGAAAGCATGATCTATTTTATTATTGGTTATATGAAATATAAAGGTTTAAAATTCACAAACCTGAAGGATTTTGTTTCCTTCCGTTTAGGCTTGACACCCAGCATTCCCACCTCGCCTTGCCATACTATAAGATGTCTGGTTTGTCTCTGGCTGAAGTTTTGACCCGCGTGGATGGGGCAGCAGAGTGTGAACCGCAGAAATATGAGAGGGGATTGATCTTTTGTATTAATCACTCACTTTATGAAAACCTGGATGAAGAATTAAGTGAAGTGAATATTGTTTTTTTACTTAGTTATAACTAGTATTTTTAACTCCTCATTTTATTAATTTATTCTGTATCATATTTGGAAGTCAGTTTCAACTATTTTCGTCTTTGTTATTCTTTTTCTCAAAAAACCAACATGCTCTTTCCTTCAGTAATGATTACAGACCGTATGGGTCCTCTTGTCACATCCCGCACTGTGTAGACAGGGAGATGCAGTGATCAGAGAACTTGCTCAGTGGTGGTAGCATGGTTTCTGGAATGTGGGCCTTTCCTTCCTTCTCATTTGCAGTCCTTCCCCCACCTCCGGTGGCCCTGTTCTCCAGGTGTCCAAAGCTTCACTTAGAAAATCTTGGCCTAGTGACTTCAAAACATTATTAGGGAGTATTTTGAGTGCCTCGTGCATTTTAAATATAGCTGGAAATTGTGATACCAAAAGTTTTCTCAGATTACTTCACTGGGTATATTTTGATCTAAGTTGTTTTTTAAAAGTGCAATTTAATGAAATACTTTCTTCTGCTGATTTCCTGTTCAAATTAGAAATGTTGGTCACAACCGGGTGCATATTTCCACTGCTTTTTCTTCAGTATCATTTAGCAAAGAGATCATGTCGGGTCATCTCAGATTTCCCATGTATCCAAATCAACTCAGTTCTAATCAAAATGTGGTACTATAGTTTTATCTTTAATTTTAACATTTCTAATATCTTTAAGTGTGTCCGTGTATATTTAATTTTGATCTTTTGGCTGACATACCTTTCATTCTTTGTTCTTGCTCATCAAAGGAATTAGCAGCAAAAGTGGTTCAGATGTTTCACATAGCTGAGCCGAAACAATTGCCCCATATTCTCTGTAGTCCTGCTATGAAGAATGTGAATCCCTTAACTGCCTTGAGCTGTCTAAGGAAGCTGGACGCCTGTGGACTCTTCTCTGTCTTAGTGACACTGATGAAAGCAGCACTGGCTCTAAAGATGGGAGATGTTGACATGTACGGAAGTGAAATGAAAAGTCATTCACAGGTATGGTGCTCTGCCTGGTGTCAGTAGCAGGAGGATACAGGAGGCTGAAATCCAGAGGAGTTTTGGCTTTTTTTTTTTTTTTTTTGTACCGGGGATTGAACTCAGGTCCTTGCACTTGCAAAGCAGTGGCCAGACCACTGAGCTGAATCCCCGGTGAAGTTTGGCTTTTTTATAGCTCGTGCTTTCTCAGTTGTAATGGGGAACTGACAGTATTAGAAGGGAAGCGATCCAAGTGGGACTTTGGATGTGAGACATGAAAAAGAAGCAAGACTGATAAGTGACAGCCATGAACAGTCATAGATCCTTCAACTTAGTGTGAAGCGCATTCAGCACGCTGGTTGGTGCTGAAGAATATACAAGCTCTGCCCAGAGCCACAGTCTGATCTGGCATGAGAAATATGGTATGTTCACTGAGGAGAGCGCAGTGATATAGACTCAGGTATAGCAAAGAGAATGTTGCCTGTAAGCCTTCTTAGGCATCTAGTTGATAATCACAGGTGGCTTTACAGGAGATTGGATATTTGAACTGTGTATCAAAGGAAAAATGATTATTTCCCTTGGAAAAGAAATCCTTTAGGGACATGAGCCAAAGATGTTAATCTCTAAGGAAAGAAAATTGGAAGTGATGTTATTTGAGCTTTTTTTTGTATTCTGGGGCTATTCTAGGCCCCTTGCATATGGTATCTTCTTTAATTCTTACAATAATGCTATGAGGTAGATATATTTGTGACTATTATGCAGATGAGGCAGGAAAGACACAGAGTTTAACTTGTCCATGATCACACAATTGGCAGATGGGAGAGCCATAAGGGAGCCAAATAGCTTGCTTTCAGAATCTGCATCCTGTATTGACAATTTTGTTGCCTAAATGTGGTCAAATGCCCACAGTGAAACTGTGGCTATAAAGTAAGGGCTGAAGTGCTTTATTATTTTGCAAATGACATACTGTATTATAATGAAGAGAACATGTCAACATTAGGGCATCTTGTGTTTTGAAGAGTAGGGTTCTAGAAAAAAAGAATTTCTTTCTGTAAGTTCCTTAAGTTGAACTAAATATAAGGCTCTCTACAAAAATTGAACATCTTGATGTTTACTTTAATATTAGCAACTTCTGTCAGGCAGTTAATGATGTACTGCTTGGGGTTTATGAACTAGTCTTTATTTAAAAATGTGATTTAACTAAATTATTTGTAGCCTTATCCTGAATCCCAAATGTATAAGGATATACCTGCAAAGAGGATAATCTGAATGCAGTGTAAACTTCTTTTCTAAATTTCTTTTTTATCTGAAGATGAAGTTGGTATGTGGCTTCATTATGGAACCTCGGCTACTGATTCAACAGAGGAAGGGACAGATTGTTCCAACAGAGCTTGCAGTTCAATTGAAGGAGACTCAGCGTGGATTGCTTGTGGCTGCAGTTCTGGGTTTACAGAAGAACAACAAAATTGGAGTTGAAGAGGCAGATTCTTTCTTTAAGGTTTGGCACATTAAAAATTAATTTTTCTGCATAGCTTGAGCTATGCAGAATCATGCAAATCAGTGGAAACGCAGGGAGAAGAATAAGTGACATTTTCATTTGTTTATTGAAAAACTGACTTTGTAACATAAAAGCCCAAATACAGAATATTTCTAGAGAAACTTCATTTGTGCACCTGTGCAAACCAACAACTATTTCTTGTTAAAAATGTTTTAAGTTTGTTTTTGCCATGGCACTAAAGCGTTACTTTCATGACCCACGTGATGCTGTGGTATTCAGTCTAGCTCTAATTTGACCATTGCTTTATTTATTTGGGACACGAGGGCTGTCTTTCTGTTTTCAAGGTGCTCTGTGGTAAAGATGAAGATACGATTCCTCAGCTCTTGGTAGACTTTTGGGAAGCGCAGCTGGTGGCCTGTCTCCCAGATACGGTTCTTCAGGAGCAGGAGAAACTTCATTTGTGCACCTGTGCAAACCAACAACTATTTCTTGTTAAAAATGTTTAAGTTTGTTTTTGCCATGGCACTAAAGCGTTACTTTCATGACCCACATGATGTTGTGGTATTCAGTCTAGCTCTAATTTGACTATTGCTTTATTTATTTGGGACATGAGGGCTGTCTTTCTGTTTTCAAGGTGCTCTGTGGTAAAGATGAAGATACGATTCCTCAGCTCTTGGTAGACTTTTGGGAAGCGCAGCTGGTGGCCTGTCTCCCAGATACGGTTCTTCAGGAGCTCTGTTGCAAGCTCATATCACAGTACATTTGGAGAGTATCTAAGAGACAGCTTCCTGATACTATACCCTTGAGAACATCAGAGGATCTGGTAAGATAATAGAATGATATTTTAAATTAAACTCATACATTGTAAATTATAATTATCTGTCTTACTGTTAATGAGTTGGAATTGAACCTAGTTTTCTGTTACCCAATATCTTAACTTAGACTGGAGTTAAAAATACACCTAATACTCGTCTATTACCAAAATTGCCTATATTTAAGTAATTTTAAGTTCTGAAGAATGCCTCGTATTTCTCCCATATTACTTAAATAATAATACTTCAGTAGTCAAGGACTACTACAGGTGGAAAGGACACCACCAAGTCAGTACGTCCTCAGCAGAGAACCGATAAGTAGAGCATGAGAGAAGAGACTGCTTCCACCCTTTTAGAAAGGAGAAGAACTTCAGGAAGCCAGTTGGCAGGGAGGCTGCCTCAGAGGGCATCCATTTCCTGTCAGCTGCTCCTCAAACAGCAGTTCTGTAGCATTACATAGCCACCGTTTCTACTCTTCTTGCTCCCTTTTGCTCGTTCAGCCCTTTGCCGCGCATGGATGCTACCACACCTAATATGAGTTAACTGAAAAGCTTGCCAGCTTCTTAAATAAGGGTTGCTCCATGGGAACTGTCTTGAACTGATCGACTGATGGAAGGCATTTTGCCTCCCAAATGAAGTAGTATAATTAAAAGCTATTTCCAGTATTACTTTTAACTCTTTTTGAGTGTAATTAGCCTATAAGCAATGTAGCTCTTTTTGTTAGAAAGTACTTCATTGGAATGTTTATATTTTAAAATATAAGCAGATACTTAGTGCAGATTTTGAGGGGCAGAAACAAGGTGAACCTCAAGGGTAATAATACATCTGAAAGACTTCCTATCACTAGGACAGTGTATACCTCATTCTGTGATGTGGCAGAGGATTAATGATTGCTTACATTTTGTGAATGAGTGAGAAGTTTTGTTACTGTTACTATATTTTGTTTATGATAGTTTCCTTTTATGTTTTAGATAAATGCCTGTAGTCACTATGGCTTAATCTATCCCTGGGTACATGTTTTAATGTCATCCGATTCCTTAGCCAATAAAAGTTATACAGAAGACCTTTCAAAATTACAGGTAAATAAAATGCCATTTTAAAATTTAAGATCAGCAAAAAAGCAAGTGCTCTGTTAATCTAGAATGTATCATTTTTGGAGGAAAAGTCTGTTGTTAGGCATACTCAAGAGCTTTGGTGGAAATGGCAGCCTCTGCCTTGAGCTGCTGGTGGGGTGTGTGTGAGCTGAGAGGTTACCTCAGTGAGAGGTCTCATTGAGGGTAATGGGCAAGCAGGTGACGTGACTTGTCATCATTTTCAGGATGTGTTTCAAAATACTTTGTGAAATTGAAGTGTGGCAAGTATATAGTGGTGTTTTTACTGATGTGTGTGTATGTGTGTGTTAACATAATGTAGAACTTTAAACCAGGCCAGCCACATATGTTCTATAAGAAGACGGGTTGAAGTAGCCAGCTTATCTGGCTTTTTCTAAAAAAGGTTTTTTTAAAAATAGTGAAGCACAATTATAGGATTTAAATCATCCTGTTCTGACCATAACAGTGTTTCCGCTGAAAATGAGAATGCCTACATTTGACTTGATGGATTATTTTTGGCTTAATTGTGATTTTATTTAATGTAGTTCAGTGGCCCTGTGACTGAATATCATTTCCACATCTGTTTTGTTTGGTCTGCCCAATGTAGCTGACGACATGGAAAAATTAGAATTTCATATCAAGAATTGTAGTTTTCAAGGCCCTCAAAATTTGCAGCAGAGCTGGTAACCTGAGACCTTTATTGCTTCTGAGACCTGAGTGCTGGTGCCAACCAGTGGCCCCTCATGGGCAGGGCTCATGCCAATCTTGTCTGCGAAGCGCTCTGTTTGCTGTCATCCAGCCCAGAGGCTGAGTGGCTCCTGTCTATTTTTCTTATACTCAACTGCCTTTATGCATTTTAATTCTCCATTTAGGCTTCTGAGTTTGTAATCCCTGACTTAAACTTTAGCAACGTTATTGCTTCTGGAACCAAATGCCAAATTGGGGGTGAGTGTTGAGGTATAAAGTTTAAGAGGCCTTGTTGCTTAAACTCAGCTTCCAGACAGGGACTGTGTTTTCCTTAGAGGTGGCGTTATTTACATTTGTCTTTGACGAATCGCCAATGAAGATTCTTGTTATCTAGTATCCTTATGATACAGAGGCTTCTAAAGGCTTAGCCTTAGATCTGTTCATTATACAAATAACGCTTAAGTATTGACTGGAAATTTCATGGACAGCCTTGGGATCTGCCTCTTCTCCCAGAGTATTGCATAGTAATGATATACTTAAATTTGTAATAAGTGCCATTTTAAATTTCCTCTGTGAAGTTTTAAAGCATATTTATAATCATTGCTTGAAAAAGTATAATTTAGTGATCTTTTAAAATCCATTTCAAAATATTTTAAAAGGGTACATTCTTCCTGAGAATCTTTGCTACCAAAGCCTAGAAATGTTGCTGGGTATGATGGCACACATCTGTAATCTCAGCACTCTGGGAGAGTGAGGCAGGAGGATCACAGGGATCTTGGACCCCAGTACCGAAATGTCAAAGTAAACTTTTAAAAATTATTTTTCTAATTATAACTTTTTCTGTATTATTTGTTAGTCTTAATCATTAAGAAGAAAATAAGTAGCAAAGACGAGATTTTTACCTAGAGAAATGGGAAAATTCTGAATCACCTAGAGAGCTTTTCCAAAATTGTGTGACTGTCCTCTCCTCCCCTCCCCACAGATTTCATATGAATTTGTGTATTTTTCTCAATCATGTTAAAACTATTTGTGCTACAAGTAAGATCTATAAGTCATTTATATATCCAAAAGCTGCTATTTGGAAGGATACAGTAAATATCCTGCTCTTTGCCAAAATTATTGTGGCTCTCATCCTCTCTACCCCCATGTCCTTGCCAGCCATCTTTCCTTAAAATACAGATGTGTTGTCCAGTCAGGGAAGATGGATCTGTGCCTTCCAGCCCTGCAGACTTAGGACTGCGGGTAAGGGGTCTTGGTTGGAGAAGGGAATAAATATTGCATGTGTTGGGTTTAGAGAGAAGTCCATATCCAATACTGAAAGAAAATGGAATACTCTAAGAAACAGACTACCTTAATAGTATTTCAAATAATAACGGGGCCAGAGATTTAGCTCAGTGGTTCGGTGGCCTGCCTTGCAAGTGCAAGGACCCGAGTTCAGTCCCCGGTACCAAAAAAACCAAAACAAAAAAACCAAAAAAAAATCAAATAATAACAGTAACCCTTGGACCACTCTTGAGCTAGTGAAATATGTGCTATTTAGTGTTTCTCAGCTATAGTATTCATTATTGAACTTTTAATTTATGTATAAAAATAACTAAATGCTCTTAAGTAATCCATTTTTATACCAAGTATTGACTAGTTTCCTTTTTTAAAGTGTGTTCTTTCTTCCTGCCTCACCTATTTTTCCAGTATATCAAGGCTAGCTATAGAAACAATCTGTTTTCTTTCTTGTTGGGAGATCCTGTGAATGAGTATCACTGTATTTCATTTTTGCTATCTTATTGTCAGGAAATATGCGGATGAGTAATTTGTTAAACTTGCTCAAAGAACAGATACCCACCTTATTCTATTGGCTATTCCTTGATAGACATTTGGAATAAAATAATCACGCTGACTGGGAACAGATAGTTCATGTTCCTTGTCCTCCTGTAAGTCTGAGAACATGCTGTAGCAAAAAAGATACAGGGAGAAGAAACCAAGACATGACTCTCTGTCTTACAAGGGAAAATGATTATTTTTGTATAAACTACTATATACAAATTAAAGTAAAATAATATTAAAGTTGCTTAAAAGTAAAATACTAGTGAAGTTCTAAATAGTGAAATAATAGCTGCTTCTTGTCATTCAGTAAATGAGGTAAAGAGTATTGGTAAAAACAACGTTAGTTTTTTTAAATGTTAAATTTTTTTGGTTGTTTATGTAGTACATGCTTCATATGTATATAAATTTGGAAAATGCAAAAGTATGAAAAGAAAACAAAAAAACGAGCTTTGTCCTTCTGTCCAGTGAGCTAATCTGTTTCAAATGTAGTCCTCTTCCAGACATATTTCTTTATGTGAATCTATATGGATTTTATTAAAGTGATCATATGCTGAATATAATTTTGTATTTCAATGTTTTGCTCATTATTTTATTACACTTTTTCTTCTAGCTGTTGAAATAATAATTTTGATGACTGTTACATCCCACCATATGAATGTACTATAATTTAACTCATTTAACTTTTAAATACTTGAACATTTAAACTATTTTTGATTTTTCAATATTTTTATGATGAACATTGGAGATAAATCTTTGACTACCACATATTTATTATTTCTTAGGATAGGATTTTAAAGAATTCCCATTAGTTTTAATTTGCAGTCCATCCAAAGCAAATGAAATATTTTTAAATGATTGTTTCAATTAAACAGATGTTTATGTCTTTAAATTAGGTGTGGATTAAAGATTAATTAATTCTTCAGTCCTCTTAGATTTGCTAAAAACAAACAGACCATATGAACGTGTTCTAAAATTGCAGTGTTCGTTGTTTTTGTTTTTGCAAGTGGGGGTTAGTATCCTTTTTTAATATATGCTATGTGCGTGTTTTAATTTTCAGACGCCTCATTCCCTGACCTATCACTTTTCTGTTCGCAGTCTCTTATATGTGGTCCTTCATTTGACGTAGCTTCCATTATTCCCTTCTTGGAGCCACTCTCAGAAGACACTGTTGCTGGCCTCAGTGTCCATATTCTGTGTCGCACCCGTCTGAAAGAGTATGAACAGTGCATAGACACGCTGATGGAGAGATGTCCAGAGGCAGTCATTCCATACGCTAATCATGAGCTGAAAGAAGAGAACCGGGTATGCTTTTTCAAGTATGTTTTTAAGCTTGTTCAGTGACTGTCAGATTTGACACTCTTGATACTTCATGTTTAAAATGGGGACGATTTATGCCAGTGCAACTTTACAAAACTGTGTGGATCCAGTGAATATATAAGCTTAATGCTGTATGTTTTGAGTACTGTTGATGCTGTTAAAATGCATGGTGATGACATGTTACCACCTTTAAAAATTTTTGTTTGGGGATTATGTTAGCTTTCCCATTACTGCATCTCTGATTTCCTGGAGTTTCCACTGTGCCTTCAGTTTTACTTTCAGAGCTTCATGCATTGTCCAGTCAGACTCCTGGCTTGGCCTCCCAGCCCTTTCTCTGTAATCTGGGTGGGCATCTCCCTGACTCCACAACTCTGCATTCTGTATACCAGTGAAACCAGCATCTTGTGATGATTATGCCAAGGTCTGCTATGAACAGGAGCAGTAACCAGATTCCTTAGACCACGGCAGGAACAGCCTCTCAGAGCCAGGATATCTGAGCACAGTGCAATGAATTCTGGGGAACCATTTCCCTTGGGAAGCTTCTTTTGAGCAGAGGTCATAGAGACTCTTCTCAAATGAAAAATTGACACTTTTGTATCCTGAGCCTAAAGTTTCCGAGATGTCCTCAAGGCATCTGTCCCCAAAGTGCTTAGTTTCATTTTATTTCATTATTTTTTAAAAGTAGGAAGAATTTATTGAGAGAAAGATAGCTTCTGTCTAAGAGAGACAGAAGGGGGCCCAGAAAGTGTGTGCCCCGAAAGTGGGTTGTCCCCACTTAGTTTCAACTACACCATCTTTAGCCCCAACTTTTCTTATACATGCTTCCTTTTGGACCAGAATCTAAGATTTTCAATTTTTTCTGATCTGCTTTTTACCTCTTATTCTCTCTATATGTCTGACTAAAAGCAGCCACCAGTACCCATGTCACAGCTGACTGCAAGTGGGGTCCTGAAATTTCCTCTTCAAGCAATTAATCCACCACCTTTACCTTCAGTCTCCCACACTCAAAAGACATGGGTGAACTATAGACAAGTTTTTCTGCCAGAGTGTAGCATACATGGCTGCTAGTTCAATTGATCATAAAATCCTTGGTTGATACTGAAAACTCCTGGCCTTTCCAGACTGTTCTTCTAAGCTCTGACTAGAATTGCCCATCAGGCTGTGCTTATGGCATTTTCGGATTTCTTCAGCCCACTTCAGACTGCTCTGTAAACCAGTTCTAAAGGCTTCTGAACAACATGGTCATCTATGGTTAGAGTAACAAGCCCACTTCGCTAGTGTCAGTTTTTCACAGAGTTGGCTTTCCCATAGCTGGGACACAAGGCCCAGCAACCGCAATTTAAGAAAGGAGAGGTTTAATTTGGCTTGTGATTTCCAGGGATTTAGTCCCTAGTTGGCTGGCCCCATGGCAGTAACATCGTGGTAGAAGAGAGGAATGGGAGAGCAAAGCTGCTTAGTTTCTTGTGGCTGGGGAGCAGAGCAAGAGAACAGTGTCAGAAAGTAAAGGGTGAGGGACTACATCTGGATCTCGGGGTCACACCACTATGACCCTCCTGGACATACTCAGAAGTGCACTTTACTGATCCTCTGGGAGGGCCTCAGACCAATCAAGTTGCTAGTCCACCTTCGCTGTCACAAAGGTAGTAACTTAAAGACTTGGGGAATGTAACATACAGTATTTTCTATATCATGTGTTTAGTTTAGAAATTAGCACGTTTTAAACTGAAGCATTTTTTCTTCTTTCCTGCTTGCCAGCTAAGATATGATAGCAGGACGTGCATATTTCTTTTTAAAAATAGCCACGTACATATGTGTATTCCAAGTTACAAACTTGACTTTTGCTTCGGTTTAAGCAGAAGACTGGATGCTAATATTGCTTCTGTTTAATGAAGTTGAGTGCTTTAACCAAATGATGCATTTTTGTTCTTTGCTTTCCTGCATGGTCTTCTCATTGGAGAGCTGAGTGTAAAATGCATCAAACTAAAATTTGTTTATTTTTTTCTAAGACAGACTCTATGGTGGAAAAAACTTCTGCCTGAACTTTGTCAGAGAATAAAGTGTGGTGGAGAGAAGTATAAGTTTTACCTGTCGTCATTAAAAGGTAAAATTATTTTTTTGCTTGGTTATAAATTTAAATTTTAAACTTGCTAAAGCCTTGCTTTCTCTAATTTTTTAATGTGATTCTCAAGTAGGACAAAGAAGGTTTAGAGAATCATCTGGAGAGCTTATTTCCAGCATTTCCCCCTCCCCAAATGTGAGAATTCCTTTATCTTTTCTGGTCACAGAGCTGACACTCTTTTGAAGGTCATTTTTAAAAACACTTAAGTTATCACAAGAGTAGAAACTCACAGTTTTAATATTTTAAATGTGTATAACCATTAAGATAATTGTATCTTGGGCTGGGGATTTAACCCAGTGATTCCACTGTCTGCCTTGCAAGTACAAGGTCCCAAGTTTGATTACTTCAAGTGGGAATTTATTAAGATTATGGCCAGGGATTTAGCTCAGTGCCACCAAGCCTGCCTTGCAAGTGCGAGGTCCTGAGTTCAATCCCCCGTACAGAACAACAACAACAAAAAATTGTGGGTATTAAGCATAATTGTAGATATTAAAGAATGATAAGTTCTTTAAGAATTTAAAAAGTTGAAAGTCTCTAAATTGTAAGGTTGTTTTTTTTTTACAGTATAGGTAGTTATTTGAGACAGACACTTTTTAATTTATTTTTATTTGTATTTGTTTTTGGTACTGGGGATCGAACTCAGGACCTTGTACTTTTCAGGCAGGCACAGTGCCACTGAGTCCCCAGCCCAGCATAGGTAGTTATTTGAATTTTCATAAGTCATAGTCATTGACTAATCTTGATAGATATATCATTTTCATTTTCTGTATTATTATTATTATTATATGTTAATATTGCTAGTTAATTGTTGGCCTGACTACAGAGAGCATGGTTACATTCATTGCAGCACACATAAAATATTAGAAATTGGCAGTGTTGGGTGGAATTGTATTTTCCAGCTGAGAGAATAGGTTTTTAAATATTAGGCAGAGCCAATGGCAATGAAGAATTTGAGTTCCATTTCTCAGACATCTTCCTGTTAGTAGCTGTCATACATTGAGAAGAGCCCAGGATGAGTCTGGAAAATTGGAACTGAACTCTAGGTCTGCCTCTTACCAAAAAACCTGTAACAAGCCAGTTTTTTAATATGCTTGATCTAATGAGATGTTCAGGACTCACTCTCAAGTAAAATACTGGGCAAAAAAAGAAGGTAGGGTGGTAAATGGTGGTTAGGAACATAGAATATGTTTAGGAACTTGGATTTCTTATGCCTCTAATGCGACATTTTCCAACCTTTGCAGTTTGGCAGTTGGAAAATTGTTCAGGTATGGGGAAGTTTCCTGTTTTACGATGTTAAATGGCATCTTTGATTTCTACCTGTTTGATCCAGTAGCACTGCCAAGTTATGACAGACAGAAATGTTTTCAGACACTGGCAAATGTTCCCTAGTGGACAAAACTGTTTTAGCTGAGAACCACTGCACTAATGTGAAAAGGGTTAGTGGATGGCTTACTTATTTAAAGGAAGTGTTTGTTACTGCTTTTGTAATAATGAACTGTTTTTTTTTTAATTGTAGTATGGTAAATTCCAAAAATAAGATTTAGAAAATCATTTAAATCCCATCAGCTGGACATAGCTATTTTTACCAATTGATAAATAATTTTAGATATGCTAGGCAATTTTAAACTTGCATATTTATATTGTAGGTCATTCCTGGTTAGCTTTTAGATTTGGATAGTTGCTAAGTGATTAGGCTAAAAATTACTTTAATCTTTTCTTAGCCTTAATTTTCCCAACTGTAAATCAGGCACATTACCTATAAGAGATTACTATAATCTCTTTAGAATGGAGCTTAGATTAGATTAATCAGAATCTTAAATGATTTTTGGAGAAATTAAATTAGAAGTTACGCACAAAAGTACTATATCAACTTTTGAAGTACTCTACAGATAAAAGGTTTTGACCTTTTTCTAGGAGGTATAATCTGCAGTAGCCTTCCTTGTTGGGAAAAGAGAACTAAGCAGTGGTGAGATATCTTTTGGCTCTCTAAGCGCTGAACACTACCCCCAAAGTAAAACTTGTGTATTTAAAATACTATCTAAGGGTCTACATTTAGGTAAGTGAACTCACTTCAGAAGAAATCATCAGTAATTCATGTTTTTTACACACGTTTTGTAAGCTAATTTTTTAAAAGTCCTCTTACATGTCAGATGTACTTTGTATTTTAATTTTCACAGGAATCTGGAAGCTAGCAGATGAACTAACACATTATACATGACACAATAGGACTTGGGACTGAAAATGATTATCTTAAAGTCACTCACCTAGTAGGTTGTAGTGTCTGGATCCCTTCCCAAGTCTGTCTTACGCCAGAGCTAGGGATCTTTCCAATAATCACTGCTGCTGCATTCACTAACTTTTCAGCAACAAGGCCCGTCATTCCTTGGTGTAAAGAGTAATTTGGATTTCTGGATCTTGGAAATGACTTAGGGTGAAATTTGTATTGTACTAACTCTGCAGATAGAGTAAGTGCAGGGCATCCAAGGATCTCATGGGGTAAGGCCCTGAAGCGAGGATAGAGTTGTGAGACTAAATGCATGTTTATGGGGAGTGTGGTTCTTAGGTGTCACCCTTCTTCTCTTGGGAGAGCACATATCTGTTAAGGAGTAATAGTATCACAAAACCACATAATTATCTTTACAAGAATGTTAGAAACATTGAAAATGTTTGTTTATTAGAGCATGTTTGCAATTTAGAAGAAAAGGTCGTGAAAATAGATTTGTGCTTAATAATATGAAAATTTCATAATAAAAAGGTGCTAGTTTTTGAAAATGTTATCTAACAGCTAATGGTTTTTCCTGTGCTAGCAAATAATCTTTTTATGTTAGCTACAGTATAGTACTAACATTAAAACAGTATTCAAATGATTCTGTTTTTCTTCAGAGAATAGAAGTCTTTTGAAAAATAATGTAGTAATCTAGCAATGAAATAGTAACTCCAGTATAATAAAATAAATTTTATAGGATTTTAGAAAGGATACATTAAGACAGTATGAAATCATAAAATCATCTGTGGGTTGAAGAGGCTATTTTCTTCTTAGTTCTAACACTTTATTGTCTGAATTAGTTTTTAATTGGGTGAGTAAAATGAAAATTGATGACAGACTGATTTTCAATTCTAATTCGTGTTTTCTTTCTGTTAACAGAAACATTATCAGTTGTTGCTGTGGACCTAGAATTCAGGGATTTCTTGAATGTTCTCCCAGAAGATGGCACTGCAGCATTTTTCTTGCCTTATCTTCTTTATTGTAGTCAAAAGAAATCATTGACATGAAGGTATAATTTGAAAAACACCACAGTATATGAAACTGAATTTTTAAAAACTTGGTGCCAGATAAAAATACAAGCCAATGATTTTTTACAGGTGATTTCAAGATGTTTATCTTACCATGTAGTGGGAACTGTTGATTTCTTAATTATAGCATGAGTCTACTTAATTGTACAGAATGTAAAAAAGCTTCAAATGGAAAAATTCCTGAAAGAAATCATATGATTTTGAAGGTGGATTCAACTTTTATTCCAAGGAACAACATTGATTCTGTTGTTGGAGACATAGCAATAATTTTCATCCTGGGAACACTTTGAGGGAATTTCTGCCCGTGTGTTTAAAATGTTGCTCTATGAGTGACTATCCATTTATCTTCTTGATTGTTTTCAGATTTCTCTACTAGGTTACTTTTCTTTTTAAACGATTCTGTTTGAGAAAGATGGAAATGTTTTGCTATAGTAAAAAATTGAAACATTTTCTTGTTACTTTTAAAAAAAAACTCATCCTGTGGGGCCAGGGATTTAGCTCAGTGATGCCAGCTGCCTGCCTCAAAAAGGGCAGGGTCACGAGTTCGATCCCTGGTACCAAAAAAAACAAAACCAAAACCCAAAAAACTCATGTTCTGTTTCTCTCTGAGTCCAGTGAAGTAGATGTTTACAAAGTTGACTTTCTGTCTTGGCTATTAGCATGATTTGTTGAGTACATGTTTTTTTCAGCCAAAGCCTTGTTTCCATTTTTTGCTTTTATGTCAGCTGGAGTATATATGAAAATAAAGAACTATATCATCATAATTAAACTGTCTTCTCTTTCAGCTTCTTGTTAAACAATCTTTTTTGAGTCCAGGTTCAGGTCAGTAATATGTCTACTGAATCCAGTTCAGGTTGACCAAAACTTCTAATTGCTTGGTGTCTGACCCAACAGTATTTTGAAGTCTTTCTTCTGGTGGCAATTTCTTATTTTATTATCTTAATTTTTTTTACCAAATGTAATATGAAAGCATTGTTTCTCATCTTCGTGTTTCATCTAGTTCTAGACGAGGTCTTTTTGACCATGGTTTCAAGGGTTCACCAAAACTCAGATTGGCATATTTTTGTGTTACTGTTTTTATTTCACCACCCTGCCCACTGGTGCATTAGTATGTGAATAGTATGTTAGGAGGATTGATGAGAGGTGATGATTGGAGACATTGTAATGAACCTTAATAATGACCCTTTGAAGACCATCAGGACAATATCTGGTCATAGGGTTTTTTTTAATGCAGTTTCTTAGTGTCCTAATAATGGTAGCATGAGTGGCCTCTATTAATCAGTTTTGTTACTTATTATGCAGTTGTTTTTCATGTATAGTCTGTTACCTTTCCATCTGCAAAAAAGTGCATATGCCCACAAATACACAGAGCTCTTTAAAGTCTTTTGTTTTTAATGTTTATAGCCATTCCATATAGTAAATGTTCCATTCAAAATGGTTATGAACCATTGTTTTATCTTTTTTTCCCACTTATCACCAATTTCTTTCATCCAGACTTGGTTTCTATAGAAAAAGAAATTTTAAGATCATTATTTAAAGTAGTGTATTTTATATGGTTTAAAAGATTAGTAAATTGTGCATAAAATGTATTCTGATTTAAGTGTTATTTTGTTTAATCATTCTTTTTTTTCCCCTGAGGAAATTCTTTTTTTTTTGTTTTCCCCCGTCATTGAGTTTATTGATACATTTTAGGTATACTCTACAGTTACATTCATTATTGGGATCTTGTACCTTTACATGACAGGTCTCGGTTCTCATTTTTCCCCCTTGTCCCTGCCCTCCCTTCACCCTCTCCTCCCCTCCCTCTTTACAAACACTTCATTTCCCTTTTTTCATTTTCTCATATTTTTTTCTTTTCCCTTATTAGCTTTCTCTTACCCTTCCCACTTTCCCTACACCTTTATTCCCTTTCTTCCTATTTCACATTGTCAGTTAGTATCATTAGGATCTTATGTACTATTGTAGTTTATTCACACCAGAGAAACTATTCGGTATTTACACGTGTGAGTTATTTATTTCACTTAGGAGTATATCCTCAATATGCATCCATTTTCCTATGAATGAATCTAATTTCTCATTCTTCGTGGCTGAGTAGTATTCCATTTTATAGCAAAACCACATGTTCTTTATCCAGTCTCCAACTGATGGGCAAATGGGCTGTTTCCTCCTGAGGAAATTCTTAAATCATTCATTTCTCAGAAGGTGCTCAATGGCTTTCTGATAATCATGTTATAATGTGGCATGTCAAGATTAAAGCCAGTTTATCAAAGTGTTAGCATAATTACTTCATTATTTTGGTTAAATGCATGTAATATAACTTAAGTATTAGACACCAATGATAATACTAAAGAGTTGATCTCACAGAAGAACAAAGTTCAACAGTATTCACTGGAGGTTTGGAAGGGCAGCGGGAACCAAAGGCAGAAATAAGTTAGATAAGGTCCATCAAAGCACAGTTAAAAGGGAGGAATTTGAGTTTTCTATAAGTTAATAGGCCAAATATAGTTTAAAATGAGCCATGACACAATTAATAGTTAGGCAGTGGTTTCCGTAGTGTAGTGGTTATCACATCCGCCCTCACAAAATTCATACTAACAGAAAGAGACAAAAATTCCCAACACATAAAAACAATGTTTGAAGAGATGGAAGCACTTGTTATCCTGCTTTCCTCATTGCACATGGTACAAATGCGTCACATTATCTTACTATAATATACCCTATACAGTTGTACAAGTATTAGTTTTTAAGAATAATAATACTGACGATAATAGGAATTTACCTGGGGACAAATGAAAGCATGTTTAGGAAGAGAAATGTTACTGTAATATGATATTTCATAAAGTAGTTTTATTTTTCAGTGCTGTTAACTAGTACATTTATGAAATATAATATTAAAATGGTATCTTCTAATATCTGTCAGTTTATAGGAACAAGTTCATTATTATCATTGGTGTTTAATCATTCCTAATTCATTTATATTTTTCTACTTTTCATATGTTTAAAATCTCATTCTGGTGTTTCTTTATTATTTATTATTTCCTTCCCACAAGATTCCTATTAATTATAAAGGAGAAAATAGTAGATTTGTAGTGGATAAACCTGTTATATACCACTGTCACCAAAGCTCAAACTTGATGAGTACTGGAAAAAAATCACTGTCTTGTGCCTCCTGACATGGAGTAATGAGAAAAATGCATCACTTCTGTGATAGTCTTGCCCAGAATATGAATTCTGAGGATAATCTGAGGAAACTTTAGAAGAACTCAAACTGAAGGGCCTTCCAGAAAGTGACTGCCCTGCATTCATCATGTCCGTGAAAGACGAGAGATCGAGGAACTGCCAGAGAGCCCCTGTCATCCCAGCCCTCTGGGAGCCTGAGGCAGGAGGATGCGAAGTTCAAACCCTGCCAGGGCAACTTAGCAAGACCCTGTCACAAAATAAAAGAGCTGGAGATAGAGCTCAATCCCCAGTGCAGCAACACAAACCCACGTAGACTGAAGGAACCATTCCAGAGTGAGGAAGATTAAGGGCTGTGCCAACAATAAGGCGAGATCTACAATTTCCTTTATTTCTTTTAGGATGATTAGTGAAATCTGAAAAATATTTAGTGGGGTTTTTTTGGATTTTTGTTTTTTTGGTTTTTTTTTAGTTTTTAATCATTTTCAGTTTCTTGATTTTGATAATAATTATATTGTGGTTATGTGCTAGAATCTTATTCTTGTTTTTAGGAAACCTGGGTATATATAGTTGCACACACAGACACATCTGTGTATGTATCGGGGAGAGCGGGAAAGGGAGGTAGAGGAGAGAAGGAGAAAGCAGCCGTGGCTGTGTGAAAGTTGATGTGTGGGCAATCTGAATGAGGGGCCTTCAGAAAATCTTTGTTTCGCTCCTGCAGCTTTTCTGTAAGTATGAAATTAGGCGCAAAGAAAGTTTAAAAAATTCACCTTCATTGAATTAATGCTATTAGGTATTCACCAAAAAGAGTATTGTGTCAGATTTGCGTACTTAACTAGAAGTATAAATGTGTAGTCTCCACATGTAAGAAATTTAAAACCAGGCCTGGGATTTAGCTCAGTGGAACCTTGCTTGCCTTGCAAGTGTAAAGTTCTGAGTTGATCCCTGGTACAAAAACAATAAAAAGTAAAAAATAAATTTAAAACCAAGCAGGTGTTTCTTTCTGTAAGTGATATCTAAAAGGTTATCTAAGTGTCATAGAAAAGTCACAGTTTAGAAATGTACTTTTATATTTGCCAAAGTCAGTTTCAAATGCTTCTTTTGGTGAGGGAAATGAAACATGAAATTTAATAGGAGAAGCTATCTACCTTTCTTTTCTGTTTTGTTTGTTTGTTTTTATTTTGTTTGTGGAGGCAGTTGTAGCCTGACACCTAATATTAGGAGATTTTCCCCTCATGTGCTCTCTTGTCTGTCATGGTAGGCAGACATTTTTCTGAGATTCAGAATTAATGTAGGTTTTCTCAGCGTTATCCACCTTTTACTAAAGATAATTCAGACTGATTCAGTTGGCTCCCCATTTCTCTGCATATAGCTCCAGCTATCTTTTCTCCATTACTGTGACTTACAAATCCAAACAATAACTTTCCTTTTGTAAAAGTCTATTTCTCTTAAACTTTCTTTCTCTGTTATTTATTTATTTGTTTGTTTGTTTGTTTGTTTGTTTGTGTTGACAGTTGAACCAAGGGCCTTCTCACTGAGCTACATCCTCCACACTATTTTAAACTTTTGAGACAGGGTCTTGTTAAGCTGCCCTGACTGGGCTTTATTTACAGTCCTTCTGCCTCAGTTTCCCAAAGTGCTAAGAGTATAGGTAATTTTTCCTAATGTATGTTTCCCTTCACATTTGCTTTTTGTGCTGTAGTTTTTCTGGACAGCTTTAAAACAATAGATTCACCTGTGGCATCGTCTCCGTGCCAGGTGTTGGCATGTGTGAATTCCCCAAATGCCTCCGGGTTCTCTGAGAAAGCATCCTTTTGTGTGGCTTCCCTGCAAGCCAGTGTCCTTTAAAGACTATTTATAGTTTTCATTCTCAGCCCTGTGACTCTTCACATTAGTCAAGTTGTTGGCATTAACATGTTCGCAGTGGGGCCGTGACTCGTAAGTCTTGCTGCCAGCAGGCAGCTTTGCAGCCCGAGTGGTCCATATGTGACTCTCCGGTCAGGTGGTGTGAGACAGGTGGCACCAGGAGGCTTACAAGCCACCCAGTGGGAGACTGATGCATACGCCACTGGTGGTTCAGGCTGGTGGCAACGTGTTAAACTTAGTGGCTTATTTGCCTTTTCAAGTCTTGATTATTAATAACCGCTCTTTGGAATATAAAGGGCTTTGGTGGAGGTAGTTTTCATTATAGAAGATTTGTTGTAAGGTCTAGGAACAGAAATTAAACTTCATTTGCACTAAGAATGAATCTTTTAGTGATTTTTTAAAATCTTGAAATATATTCATTTATATATTTTCTCCCACTTATGTATTTTCTTTTATCCTTATTTTGATGAAGAAACAGTTGTTTTCTTTACATAACTTTTCTGTTGGATTGGCCATTTCTAGTTGCAACATTTTCTGAACTTAGAAACACAGGAAAAACCAAAACCTACATCTGCGAGGCAAGAATTTCATTCTTTATACATGATCCACAAAAAGGCTTTGCATTTTCCTATATTTTTAGTGCATGTGTGTGTGCACGTGCATGTAGTCATGTGGGGCGTTGTCGCACGAGTTGGGGACCAGGGAATTCAAATTCATTTTTCCCGTATCTGTCACAAACAGTAATAATGTCTTCCCTTCCCTGAAGCCATAGAAAGATGCTGCTCTGCCTGTTAACATACAGTTATTTGGGATTAACCTTGGCTTCTCTTAACAGATGAGCTGCTACCTAGAAAAATACTGACATTTTCTGTTAAGAAAGAAGTTAAATTCTAAACGTGCCTTGGAAATTGTGTGTTTTTTCTTGGTAACTAATGTGACTACTCTTTCATATCAACTTTAGTTACAAGTAAGCCACATCAAGAGGTGCCTGTATTAGCTTAAAGACTGCTGGCTCTTTTCTAAGTACCAGTTCTCAGGAAGTGAGCAGTATCCTTCTCTAGTTAGCAGTAAAACTCCCTAATGGAGGTAGAGGGAAGAAAGCATGACAGCAGATTCACAAATGCTTCGTATGTGGGGGGAGTACTTAGGCAAAATAGCATCTGAGTTATGTTCATAATACATGACTCGTAGAATCGCTGAGTGTATATTCACCTTCATTTGGCAGAACAGTGTAGGTGGTCTCCATCCCAGCATGAATGTGGTCAGTCACATGGCAGTGGAGTAACCAGATTCCAGGTGTCTTGGGAAACATTTCAAGGGTTTGGTATGTTCCGGGAAAAACATCAAAGACATCAGAGCTATAAATGCCCCTGTGCTTAATTAGAAAAATGAAAAGTATTATATAATATTTATAAAAGTTCACCCATATAACTCTTTCTTTGTCTAGCTCAGGGATATTAGAAAAATTGATAAATCTGGGTTTTAAAAAAATGAATCTGCACATTTCTGTTTAATACAAACAGGTATGTGGTCCGGGGCTGTAAGGTTTCATTACTACGGACCGTCATCCAGTGGTTATAAAGGACAGAAGATGAGATGAGAGTGAATTCAGGAGTCTGGACCACTTGTGGCCTTCGGTACTTTGACTCTGGTTTGCATCTTTGTCAGAGCACTTGAGCTGCACACATAGACGAAGTAAGCTGTGACCCCACTTCAGCCCTGACCTCAGTGCAGATCCTAGACTATCTTGCCTGCAAATACAGGGACAGCAAAAGAGGCCATGGAGAGAAACCAGTAAGAGGGGCAGTTCAGGCAGATTCTCATCTGGAGACAATAGTAGGATGTATTTCCAGGAATCAAATTGAAACTCCACTAAGAACATAATATACTTATATAAAACAAAATGCACATTATAAAATGAACTTTCTGAAGTATGCTTATTTGGTAGCTTCATTTTCTACATTAACTTAACGGTAAAAAATCATTTCCAAAAAAGCCGTTGGTTCCTGTGCAAATCAGCACAAAATCAGGAATAGAAGTAGGATTGAGATCTAGGGACTTCAGTTTTTTGACACCTAACTGATGATTCTGCTTTCCTTGGGGCACTTAGGACACCCAACCCAGCCCAGACAGGTAAAGGTTCTGCTGAAGTCTTGTTGTGATCTCTGCTCTCTGGTTCATCATTACATGGACACTCCTCTCCCCATTAGCAGTTCCACTCTGATGTCTTACTTAGAATGTGGGAACAGAACTCCATGAAAACCTAGTAAGGACTGTGAATCCAAAGAACCCAAGGTATAACAAGAAACAAATTGATCTAATCTTTGCAACTTTTAATTTTTTATAAACATATCTGAGGAAATGTTTTCTGCGTGTTATAATACATCTAAATACAGCAAGCATGACTGCCATGAAAGCTCTTACCTTATATTGGAAGCTGTGGCCATGAAAATGCACAGAATGCAGATCTACTTCATTGCCCATGCCTAAGAGATACCAGGTGACCTCATCCCCCACATGCATTGTGAGGCCTTGTAAGTTTCCAAACATTCTTCCATTGATAGCTGGAAAAAACAACATGACCTCATATCACCTTTCAGGATATTTTAAACCAATAACTTTCACACAAATACAATGAAGTTCACATAAGGAGTCTTTTTGAAATAATACACCTTGTTTCACTAAAAATGGAGGAAATAAAGATTGCAGGTCATTCTAGTCACTTTGCATCAGAAGCCTTGAATCTTAAAAAGGAAGGAGATTTGGAATTGGGAGAGAAATTGGTAAGTGATTTTAAACTTAGTTCCCTTTTGAACAGGGCTCTACCTCGCAAAGTGAGGAAAAAGTAGTTTAACGTGAACGAATAGTCTCCAATAAAATTTTACTTGAAAGAAGAAAAATGGTTTTAGAATCATAGGTCATACCATGCATTTTATTGCTCTCTATGAATTCTTCATTTTCTTTGTTTACTTTCTCAGGATGCTCAGAGTATGTTTCAATGTTGTCTTCTAAGTACCAAGATTCATTCTCATCGAATACTAGAAACAGAAGGGAAAGTTCCACTTTCCTTTGCGGATTGAATACCTTGATGTAAGGTTTTCGACAGACGATCAGTGAGCCAATCAATCCACTGTAGAGGTCCTGAAAACAAGTGAAAACATCAGTCATCCTTACAATGTAAAGAAAGATTTCAGAGAACTGGGATCATATCACCCCTGATCTCGGGAATTTGGGAGGGGCTGGTTCAGTAGTAGACTTGGCTGATGATGCCAATTTCCAATTTAGCAACTTCTCACTTGAAGAAGTTAAATTGGAACCGGTGGTGAATAGGGCAGGTGTGTGATGTGTAAATGAAAATATGTGCAGGTGCCAAAAATGAGCTTAGCTAATGAGCAACGATTTAAAAGAACCCCAGATAAAGAGCACTGCTTTGTTTATCCCATAAACTCATGTACTTGTGAAGCTGTGCTGAGCCCTTTGCCAGTTGCTAGAGTTCCATCGAGCATGCAACAAGGCTACTGCCCTCTAGGAGCTTAGTTTTATAGAGGACAGAAGAAATAGAAGCAGAGGCACCGTGAGTTCTTGGCCAGCCTGAACTGCATGGTGAGACCCTGTCTCAAAAAGCAAACAAAACAGGAAACTTGCCTACAGTGGAGTTAAAATGCTGACGGACACAGAGGAGGAAGACCACAGCTGACAACATCTATGAGGAGTGTGGCTTGGCTGCATGTCATTGATGACAGATTAGGTCTTTGAGTGTTTTTGAGATGTATCTCATCAGGAATTTCAGATTTCACCTTATATGTCATGGGTAGTCATTGAAAAATTGGACAGAAAATGACAAAATTTGCATTTTAGTACAGTCATTCTGGTGAAGTAAAGACTTGGAGAGGGAAGAGACTTGAAGCTGAAAGGGCAGTAGTTGAGGCAAATTTCAAGAATCAACTGTGTGGATGGAGAGAAGGAACAGACTGAGCTATAGGAAAGGTAATTGCTTGAGAAAGTCAAGGGGAAGGAGGTGCTGGGTAATTCGGACTTCCTGCTTGAACAGATGAGTTTTGTTTCTTGTGATGCTGTTTATTACAACAGGAAGCACAGAAAGAGGAAGAAGAAGATCCCACCATCTATTTTACAGTTGTTAAGTCTCTGTGACAACTCCTGGGGCAGATGCCCACCATGTATATGAACAGGATGAGCACTCAGAAGGGAGATTTAGACCAGAGATTTAATTCTACAGGACAGTCTGAGTATAATTTCTGATTTGTAGTTATTGTGTGTTATTTTTGGCTTTGAACCATTTCATCAAACAATACCTTCAGCTCTGATTGCTGGCCTCAGCTTGCTTGCTATGTAATGAACTCTCAATTTACGTGCCTCAGTTCTTTCAGTTCAACATATTTTCATATCAAAAGGGAAATCAAATATTGATACTTAATTGCTCAAATATTGATACTTAATTGCTCAAAGTCTATACAATCAGTACCCATAAGTTAGTTATAACTTTCTTCAAAAATAGGCAAGCTGAAAAAAATGAAAGAATTTGCAAAGGAGCTTACTTTCCGGGAGTTTTAACAGAGTTGCAGCACAGGAAAACTCTAACCTCGTCTTCCTTCAATTGTGTGTCTATTTTGGTAATTGTCACAAAACACAAATGATTTAAAGTTTACCTTAACTCGGTCCACAGTTGAATAGTAAGCCCATGGGATACAAGCCATATCCTCTGGTCCGGCGCCAGACCTTTCTGGGATTTGCCATATGTAAGTTCGAGTTTCACCTAAATTGAGTGTTAATATATCTGGTTATATTTGGTTTATATTTGATCTTGACAACCAAAGACCCAGGAACTGGAAATGTCAGAGTGCTTTTTTTATTTTAATAATAGTATTCAAACTTCAGGAATTTAGTTTTAAAATAAATCAAGACATTTTTATTTTTTTATTTACTTATTTTTTGGTGTGTGTCAACTATGAATTAACTGGTCATGCCGCACCTGCCATGTCACAAAGCCATGAGGTGGCCAGCCATCCAAAATAATGTGAAGAAACTTTGCAAACACAATTTTGTCTACCTGCTCTCTATCCCAGTCTGTCACACAATATGCTGCTCTGTGACCTTCTGCACACAATTTCATCCTGGTCCTTGACACTTTGAAGATGGCTGGTTGGCCCAACCTCTACCTTGCCGAGACCCCGCCTTATTCCCATGTGCTCCTGGCTCTGCTGCAGTCTCAGCTCCGTTCCAGTCACCTTCAAGCGTCTTGTGCAGCCTTGACTTTCTGCCATGTCGCTCAACCAATTCTTCCTACACTCACTGGCCACTCTTTATGTAGGGCTTTTCATATTACATATGGAGATAACACTGTCAGGCTTTGACTCAACAGTCTGACAAATCTTGACTGGGGAATCAAGCAAAACATGAAGGATGTCCTCAAGGGGTATAGACACCTTTTTCCTCAAGCCCTCGTTCTTAGCTGTTCCCAAGTCTTTACGCTTCAATCAAAATATGTGACATTTTGGTTGATTTACTACCTGGACATGTTATCTCTCCGTCTCTGTCTTTACTTAATATTGTAAGCTGTGAACCTTCATTTCCTTTTCCTCCCCGTCCGCACCCTGCTCTTCCAGCAGTGGTCAGTGCCCTGAACCCTGGACTCATCCTCGGTTTCTCTGTCCCCAACACTCCCTAGTGGCCAGTGTGTCAGCAGATCCTTTTTGTCACCTTTAAAACAGACCTGAAATACGACTTCTTGCCATGTGAGCTCGTTTTATCCTGTTCCAAAGCTTGACAATTTAGGTAATTTGTTTTACTCAGATTATTGCCGTAGTTCAGTGACACTACTCCCCCCGCCCAACAGTTACTTATCTACACCTTATCCAGAACTGTCCCTTAAAAAGTGTTCCTCAGGTCATCACCCTTCAGCTCAAACCCTCACAAAGGGGATTAAAATAAAATCTCAAGTATCGGGTCCTTGCTGCTGCACCCAGCCCCTGCTTTCCTTGCTTCCCATCTGTTAAAACACTTCCTTGTTCGCTCTGGCCCTCTTGGTGTTTCTCAGACACATCAAGCCTTGTCTCGAGGGCTTAGAATTTCCTCCCATAGATACCAGAACTTCATTTCCTCTCATCAGTTGGGTGTCTTCAAAAGCGTCACCACCTTCCTCCAAGAAGCCCCCCTAACTGCCCTGCCTATACTACCCTTGCTTTTCTCCCGTGTAAATCTTTTCCATAGCATTGTTTTACTACTCAGCATCTTCCCTTAGAAGAGCATGGGAGCCACAGAGCAGGGATTTTTATTTCTGTTCCCCTAAATTTATAATAAAGTTATTTTTTTCTCAGTTGGCATATTTGAGAACTGCTAAGTCATTGAAAAATGGTCTTTTTCTAGAAGCCAACTTTACAACTAAGAAGAATACTATTCTGATTAAAGAAAAACACATATAGGCTGGGGATTTAGCTCTGGTTCTGCCTCCTGCCTTGCAAGTGCAAGGTCCTGAATTCGATCCCCGGTACCAAAAAAAAAATAAATAAAATAAAATGAAGAAACACACATACAATCCACACAGTTTCCACTCTATGTTAAGTAAAAGTTTCCTGAGCACCTAGGACATGCCAGACACTGGACAACATATAGGGACTTTTAACTATTAAGTGGCAGACCTCGCTCTCTGGACGGGTCTGGGACAGAGGCTAACAGCCCTGTGCATGCAGTAGATGCTTTCTGAGATGCGTTCTGCTTGAACATGGAGGAGCCTCTCCCTGATTCACCCCGCGGTATTTGTGGGTGTCCAGTACCTTCCTTTTTTTCCCCCCTCAGAGCTCTCCGATACACTGTCTCTGTCTTTCCCTCTGTCCCTCCCTCCGTCCCATCTCTTTCCTCCTTCATTCTTTCTCTCATTTTTGAACCCAGGGCCTTTGCATTGAGCTACTCCCTCACTCCTTTTTTTAAAATTTAGAGACAGGATTTTATTAATTCACTGTTTCCCAGCTGTATTCAAGCTTGCTCCAGACTCCCAGAGTTCCAGAACTACAGCTGTGCACCATAGCACTGGCTGTTGCATGCAATAAGGATGTGCTATACACAGGAATACACAGACTAGTCCCTGTATTCCCTATCCTACCACCTCTCTCTTCACTTCCTCTAGTTACACTTGTTTGGAATGAATACTTCTGTGAGACTAGCCATTTGTGGAATGACCACAAAGTGTAAGATGCTTCCCCACCATGAGTACCTGGTAGTGTTGGAGTAACTGTAGAATCCTCCGTTTTCACCCCATGGGCATGTATGGAGTAGGGCCTTGTTGCCATGTTTTTAAAGACAATTTTAATTTTGTCTCCAACATCTGCATGAAGTTGTGGACCTGAGAACAGTGGAAAAGAAAGAGCAGTTTATTTACCCATCAGGTTGAAACTTCTTCCTAATAAAGGCAAAGATCGGGTAACTTTCTCAGCAGGAAGGCTGAAGTGTTTTCTTCCCTGTGGCTTTGCACTGTTGCAGTGTTGAACTGATGGTCCCAAAGGATCTGGGATAAAAACCCAGGAGACAGCTCCCTGTAAATATGAGACTATAATCTATTATCCAGGGTTCTGGGGGAGGTTTTGGCCTGATAGTCTCCTGCAGGGTAATGGTCTAGTCAGGGCGAGCTGGTCCCTGAACAGAAGTCATTTTGCAGGACTCACATTCCCAGCATTCAGAATTCTAGACCTTCTTGAGTACCAGATTTTGCGGGGGGGTTGAGAGAGGGTCTCACTATGTAGTTGAGACTGACCTGGAACTCACTATGTAGCCCAGGCTGGTCTCGAACTCACAGCGATCCTCCTGCCTCAGCCTCCCGAGTGCTGGGATTACAGGCATGCGCCACCATGCCCGGCTCCAAGTACCAGATTTGAAAGTATAGGGCTACCTCTGCCTGCTAGTTCTGCCCTCTAGTAAATCTTAGCTTCTGTTACCCTGTAACAACGTCCCTTTCTCTTAGGTGTCTTACTCTAGGGGCTGAAGATAACCAAATCCCTGGGGAATCTGATAGTTAAAAGCAAGGGGTTGGGGGAGGGTCTGTCTCCTGAACTTGAGGACTTTCAAGAAAGTTTCCAAGACAAATGAGATATTCTTAAAGTGGCTCTTGAAAAAAAAAAGGCAGCTTTCCTTTTGCCTTCTGTGCAGTAACACTTTTTCATATATATATA
>NW_022900949.1:68981218-68991304 GCF_012274545.1 Fukomys damarensis | reverse complement strand
TAGTCTTGTCATCAATCATTTATATATTAATTTTTAAAATAAGTGGCTGTGTATTTTGCTGTTATTTTGGTGGGGTGAGATAATGGTGAATTTGGTCAAGAAATTCACCTGGAGGTAGTTTCCTAGAATTTAAAAAAAAAAAAAATCTATAAGAATCAACTTGATAAACACCATACACACAATTTCACAAACTGACAGAGACAAGCAATATTTTATTAACGATATTCTTCAATAAACATAGTTTTGTTTGTTTGTTTTTGTGGTACTTGGAATTCAACTCAGGGCCTCTGCTCCGAGCCACATCCCCAGTCGTTTTTATTTTATCTTTTAAAAATTTGAGACGGGGTCTTGCTAAGTCACTAAGCTGCCCCAGCTGGGCTTGAACTTTTAATCTTCTTGCTCCAGAATGCTGGGGTTACCGATGAGCACCACCATACCTGGTTTTAGCTCATATTTATTGCATAACTGCATTTAAAAATTTTGGATTTGAATTTTTAAAATTCAAAAATCTCCACAGAGAGATACTGACTGTTGCTACACAAAGCAGCACCTCCCCAGCCTGGGCCCCATAAAGAAGAGCTGTTAACCCACCTAGAATACCCAGGTGTTCTTCTGCAGCTCTTCTCTCCACCGGAACTGTGAACGTGCTGTCAGTGTACTGCCGATATATAGCTTTCTTGTACTTTGAGCCTATGTAAAACTCTCCCTTATCCAAGAATGCATTTGAAGTGCTGAAAAAAATAAAACAACCTCAGGTTAGTATTTATTGTAATGAAAATGGAAGCTAAATCAGGATTCAAGTTTTAAATTTTGAATAAAAATATAATTATTTAAAGAGTGACTGTGGTACTTTTAATCAGTTTCCACTCCAGTAAGAAATAAAGAGTTTATAAATAGGTGTAGTTGTGGGCTGGGGATTTAGCTCAATGGTGACGCCACCTACCTCACAAGCACAAGGTCCTGAGTTCAGTCCCAACTACCAAAAATGAAAAAAAAAAAAAAGGTGTAGTTGAAAATGCACCTAGTGTCACAGTGAAACTACATGAATCTTGGCCCTGACTGCTACTCACTAGATTAACCTAGCTTGTCATTGCCAGTTGGAGCCTCATTTTCCTTGCCCCTAAGATGAGCTAGTTGGCTGGATCATCTCTAAGGTTTCCTTATTGCTCTAAAATTGTAAGAGTCCAGAGTTAATCAATGGCATGTTCTCTGGTTACTGCAGTTATTTCTGGTTAATGGGAACTGAATGGTAAATTTTTCCACCCATTCACCTTTCCTGAAGTTTTCCTTGACTCCTAATGGCTCCTGAAGCCTTTTAACCATTATATCCCAGTCACTGAAATAAACTTTTATCCTTTACCCTGCAAACCACACTCAACTGCCACCGTCAAACAGGGCCTAACTATGTAGGTCACCAGTCACGTGCTTCCCCATCTGCCCATCCCGCTGTGTGACTGAGGGAGGCCCCCTCTCACGCCCATGAGGTCCTGCATGATGTGAGTGAGATGACAGAGAGAAAGTGCTTAGGAAAGAGCTCCTGGAAGTGTAGGTAATGCTCCTCTAAACGGGTGTTTTTGAAGCTCCAGTGACCATCTTTTACTTACATTTATTCATACCAAATTACTTTTTACTTTTCCACAATGCATGTCAATGGTTTCAAACCATATTTATCTATAAGTACTTGAAGAAAAGAGCTGTGCTCTGTTGTCACATATTTAAAATGTGAAATTATTATTTGGTTAAAAATAAAATTTTGGAGGAAAAAATACACCAAAAATAATTGATGAAGAAAATAGTATATCAGCTGTGAATTTGGTTAATTTTGGTTAAGTTTAAAAATCAATGACAAGAGAAGGGCACAGGAATGTGAGAAGACAATCTAAGAGAAAAGAAAGCAATTTTACAGAAAAACCACATCTTCTTTATCCAGTCTCCAACTGATGGGCAAATGGGCTGTTTCCAAGTTTTAGCTATTACAAACTGTGTTGCTATAAACATAAAGAATGAGAAATTAGATTCATTCATAGGAAAATGGATACATATTGAGGACATACTCCTAAGTGAAATAAATAAGTCATACGTGTGTAAATACTGAATAGTTTCTCTGGTGTGAAAAACTATAATAGTACATAAGATCCTAATGAGATAATGGACAATGTGAAATAGGAAGTAAAGGGCTAAAGGTGTAGGGAAAGTGGGAAGGGTGGGGGAAAAGAAATAAGGGAAAAGAAAATATATGAGAAAATGAAGAAATGGAAACAAAGTGTTTGTAAATGCGGAGGGGAGGAGGGGGTGAAGGGAGGGCAGGGACAAGGGGAAAAAATGAGAACCAAGACCTGTCATGTAAAGGTACAAGATCCCAACGATGAATGTAACTGTACTGTATCCCTAAAATGTACCAATAAACTCAATGAGAGAAAATAAAAAGAAAAGAAAGCAAGAAGAATGACTTCAAATAATCGAAAGAGAGAAATGAAAGTTCCTGTGAGAGAGTCGAAAAAAGCAGAAATGAATGAGAACAGCTCCCCGGAAGTGTTCTGCTGTTGCTTAAGACACAACTGTTTCATTTTCTAAAAGCGTCATTCTTTTCTAAAAGAGAAACCTAAAATTTCAGATGAACAAACTGGAGATCAGAGACCGGAGAATTACTTTTGCTCCTGTAAATGATGCAACTCCTTTTCCCATTCCCTGTGTGGCGAATAATCCCATTCCATCTCGACCGCTGCGATGTAGTAGGTCCTTTCTCCCAGGTAGAGAGCGGAACCCTCCTTGGACAGTTGCTTGCATGGCTTCACAGTGTATTTTTGTTTCATGCCACCTGTGTAGTGGTCCGTTGTAAGGCACTCCACATCAAAAGTCCCTGGAGTGGTAAATTAAAAAAAAATGCCACCCTTTTCACTCAGTGCTCTCCACGGCTCCTCGCCTTACCCAGAACCAACAGCAAAGTCCTCATCGTGAGGGTGGATCACCTGGCTACTCTGATCGTGTCACCCACTGCTTACCTTGCTCCAACCACGTAGGCCTCTTTACTGTTCTTGGAACAAGGGTTCTTGTTCTTGGAGCCAAGTGTCTGCCTGTCTCAGGACCTTTGCCCTTGCTATTTTCTCTCCTACCTGGAATATTTCTCAAATGTCTACATGGTTCATGCTCTCACTTTTGTCAGGTCTCTCTTAACTAACACCTCCTGAGAGAATCCTGACCTCTTTCCCTGCTCTACTTCTCTTTGTGTATTATAATCACTTAACCTACTGGTCCATGTTTTAATATAGTTGCTTATTGTCTGTCTTGTATTAGAATTTCAGCTCCATGAGACATTTTATCTCTCGTTCATTTTTGTATTTACATTTGTAAAAAACATTTGAAAAGGCAACACTTGGTCAATCTTAAATTTTAGTGACACATAATTAACAAATACAACCTCAGACAAATCAGCATGTTCTTACATTTTGACTGAAATGCATTTTTCTTTGCTTAGTGTGATATATTTGCTCCGAGTCGGGCCTTTGGGTGAATCTGAATTTGCATGACTACATTTCTAGAGTAAAATACTCATCTGCAAGCAGTCCACAAGCCAACACTACATCTAGGCTACAGAGATATGATGACAGATTTAGACACTGAGCCTCTTCAGGAGTCATTTCCTTCCTAGTTCACTTTCCCATCCGTCTTTAAAAGAACCACAGTGGAAAAGGGGGACCTTCTTGGGGGTTCACCTGTGGAAATGGAGGAAACTACATCACACTCTTCTCACTCTTTTCCCTCCTTCACCCTCCAATAAATAGAAGACTGTCTGGGGTAGACTTCTGCCGATGGTGGTGGCCCCATTTGAGTCTTTCGAAGGGAGAAGGGGCACTGGGAAGTCCTGGAAAGGGCTAAGTTTATCACCAACAAAAATCACACAAATAGACCCGACAGAGACTTGTCTTCGCTTTAAAGAAATATACCTTCTGTGTCGGGGTGCATGAGGAGCGTCAGACTTGTTTGAGGGAAGAGGTTCGCTGTGTCTCTTCTTTCTCCTCTTGACAGATACGTGTTTCCTGAGAAGTATATCCCGTGTAAATCAGCCTCATTTCCAGCACTGAACAAGTACCACACAACTGAGTCTCCTCGGCACATGGTGAGACCAGGCTGGTTCCCATACATGAATCCATTCATGGCTGTTAAAATCGGGAAACAACATTTTGAAAGTGATTTATGTAATGTCTTTCTGCAGAACAACCTCCTTGACTTTCCAAGCCAATTTTAAATTTTAAAGGACTCGTCCCAGCCTGCCCAGCTTTCACGTGCCAGCCGTGTCTCTGCTGTCCCCAGTACTCCCAGAGCAGCCCCTGACTGGCTTCACAGAGCAGAGCCGATGGTGTGGTTCCTGGAGCTCTGTGCCCCTGTCCCTCGTTCCCTGGAGACGTCACTGTGCTGCCAGCTAGAACAAGATATTCTGGCTGTTGTTCTCAGTACTTTCCGTGGCCATATTTGTGAACACCTAAATCTATAAATACTAACGGCTTTTCCTGGACCTCATAGGCCGGGAATGTGTTTATTTTTCTAGATGAAAAATTCTGACTCATCTTGAATAACAGGGAAGAGTATGCACAGGAAATTTTCTCCCATTGTTCTTTCTCTAACAGATAATATCCTTGATGCCTCCAAAATGCAAACGTGCAGAACTAGAAGTATTTTGAAGGTTGAGAGTAGTGTATCTAGGATCAGGCCAGCTTTTAAAATAAGCAGAAAGACTCTCATACAAAACAGCATCAGTTTGTAGCTCAAGTTTGTATTTTTTTTTTCTATTAGCTGGAGTAATTTTTACCATTGTCCATTAATAGAACGGGCCTTTTGAACAATGAGCCCACTGTCTCGAGACCCTAACCACATTTTAGAATTACAGTGAGAAAGGAAAAAAAATCTAACTCTAGGCTTCAATTAAATAAAAGTCTCTGGGTTTGTCTTGAGCATGGTGGTTATTAAATGCTCCCAAATGTTTTTGAAATGCAGTCATGGGTGAGAATCATGTGAGCAAAGATCATATCTTTTTATACACTGAGTAATAAAATGCACTTGTCATTATTCAGACGTGAATGAGGAGTGTGTCTAACTCAAACTGGAGCATACATCAGAATCACACAGAGGTTTTGTTAAACACAGTTTTCTGGGAACTATTATCCAAGTCTGAGATTTAGGAGGTCAGGATTGGGCGCAAAAATCTGCATTTCTGACAAGTCCCTACATAATACTGAGGTTGCTCCCCAGTGACCTCACTTTGAGGGGCACTCAACTAATTGGTGTGTCTTGTATGTCTCATTACTTTGAGTTAAATAAAGTGATGGGTAATTGACTGACACATTAAATAATCAGTGACGTCACCCTTGGCATGACTGTATTTAATTATGTATTGAAAATTAATCAGTAATCAAAACTACTTGCATTTTGGATTAATTAAATTATTACCTATGCAGTACTGAAATGACTTGACAGATTAGCTTCCTGTACTTATAGTTAAAGGTACAATACTCACAGTGCATTTTATTAGACTCCTGAAAGTCTGCATCCTCCTTATTCACTTGATTGGGTGCGGTTGTAAACATTTGAATATTACCATCGAAGAGTAAGCTCTCATTCTCATCAAATACTGTAGGAAACAAATAGAACTCCTTGTCTACATCTTTCTGTAAATCAAGACAGAACAATGATGAGAAGGCAGGATGCGTAAAGCAGAAGACTTACATGTACACAATGCTGTCTGTGCTCAAACAAGCTTAAGGAGGAATGAGAACAGACGTTTCAGCTCGTCTTTGTGAAGTAGGCTTATGAAACATTCCAGTTGACCACCCAAGATTACATTGGTATCTGTTGAGTGGGCTTTGGTTCAGCATGGTAACCTGAGCCTCTCTCTGCATCTGAAAGTTCTGCATCTTCTCTCTTCCTGCCCCACTGTGATACCAAGTGAAACCGCTAAAAATCATTAAAATAGGGGGAAATTTGTGTAAATGCTGGAAGTCAAGGAAGATGCTATCCACATTCAGAAAATTCTTAAAAATTCCTGTAAGGCAGAGCAGGGTGAAAGCAGCAGTTTGAGAGACCCATCATCCTAAGTGGAGAAATAACCTGCCAACAAACTGCCACCCTCCCCATCAGCTGGGCAAAATTATTACTCTCTCCCCTGCCCCCTGGTTAAAATGATGATGATGATGATGATGATGATGATAAGGAGGAGGAGGAGGAGGAGAAAAAGAAATACTGTCTATGAGATAATCCAGCCATTCAAAAAAGCCAATTCGTCTAAGGAATAGGAGCATATGAGAAATCATTAGAATATTATGTCTTTCCATTAAGAACATTCTTTCAGAGGAAAAACATGATTATCAAAGTGAAAAAATCCAACTAAAGCAGAGGCCTAAGGGTTAGATTCTACAGAGAGCAGAATCAATGATGAAGGAGATCTAAAGAAAGCTTCCATGAATCAGATGAAAAGATTTAAAGATGAAAAGTGTATACATGTGACTTTAAAAAGATAGGTTATAAAAGGGGAGACGTAATCCTAAGAAACAGTAGTCAAGATGTTCACCACCATAAAGAAAAAACTAGTGTACAGACTGCAGAGCTGCATGAGAAACAAGACAAAATTGACAACACAGACTTCTAATTGAGAATGTCCTGGTAAAAGTTTTGAATTTCAGAAGCAGAAATTCTTCAAGAGTCTGTATTAAAAATATTACCTAAAAGAGGCTTTTATAAAATTTATAAAATGTGACATCCTGACACGAGCTGTTCCCTTTGTTTTCCCTGAGATGTCTACAAAGCTGCCTTCTTGGAATTTAGATCTCACCTCCGATGTTATTTCCACCTTCTCAGGTTTTCTGTTCACTGTCCATTATTCTGTGTTTAAAGCACTTGCCACTTTCTGAAGTTATCTTCATTTTGTATGTATGCTTATCTCCCCACCCTCATTTTCCCTTGCACCCCTGGCACATATACTGGGATATAAATCCTGCTAGAACAGGAAACTGGCTTGTCTTATTTAGTGATGAATGCTATGCCTAGTACAGGATGTCTTTTGAACAGTTCAAATGCAGTGTCTCGTAAATAAATATTTATAATAAGCTAGAAATAAAGAGCAACTATTTATCTCCTATTGGAATGGCAAACCAATTCCTCTAGAATATTTCAGAGATTCTGAATAATTTCTTTTCTTTTTGCATTGCACTGTGTACTCGTGTATTGTCTCAAATCTGCAATACACAATGCAGTGTAAAAAGAAAAGAAATTATTCAGAATCTCTGAAATATTCTAGAGGAAAGCTATTAGTTTGAAATTTGAAAAAATAGGGAAAAGATCAAGTATTTGTCATTTCCTTCCTGTATAGTGTACTTCAGGGTAATGGCATAACTCACTGTACAGGGTAACTGCAAATTCACTATAGGAAGTTTCTGTTTATAGAAGAATTCTGGCTAGCAAACACAGAATGATGGAATCAGAATATTACATTATATAACTTTAATTAGTTTAATGCATCTAGGAGATGGCTGTCAGGGACTGATAACATCTCCAACTGAAAGACAATTATACATTATGCATTCTGTAACAGGAATACCCAGTGTCACAAGTGAAATAGTTTTGCAGAAAAGACTCTAATCTGAATCTAATTAAACCTTTGATTCTAGCCACTGACTTATGGGAAACAGAAGCAGAGAGACAGAAATAGGTTATAAGGCATCACAGGGTTGAAATAAGTAAAATCTAGACATGGAAGCCAGACAAATGACTCTTGCCACAGAAAAATTGCAAGAAAACAATCTTCACAAACATGTCAAATGTAATATGTGTAATTATTTGGATACTGATTAAAATAACACAAAGCAATTATAAGACAATCATGGAAATGTGAACGCTGATTGGATACTTGACAATATGAAGGGGTAATTATGATGTACATGATTATTAAGACCTGACAATTGAAATGTGGGGATTTAAAGGCACACAATAAAATACTTTAGAGATAAAAACAACAATGAGGTTAAAATGGTATTTCTGTTTCTAGGTCAAAAGGCCATGGTCTGATTTTATTATAAAAATGTCACAGGTCCCATAAACAATTTCATTTCCAATTTAAAGCAAAAAAAAAAATTAAATTTCCAATTTAAACAAATATTACGCATAACACCCTCACTGCCTCAAAACCTAGAGTTTTCTTTATGAAAATTCAAAGAGATTGACAAATCGTTTCCATTTTTCCCTGATTGGATTTACCTGTCTTCCATTTGCATGTAAACTTCCTTTCTTGCATATTTTGATTGGCCCAATAAGCCCAGTGAATATGTCTTTGGTAGGATTCACAGCAGAATAATACATCCCAGATAGGCACACAGGATCTGCATAAGTGGGTCCCACTTCTTTGGGAACAGTCCATTCATAGGTAAAGGTTTTCTTGGGTTCCACATAGGACGCAGAATGAGGAGGTACCCCTACAAGAAAGGTCACATAAGAGGTTAAGTGTACTTTCTAATGCAGTCATTCAAACAACAAAGTAGTCTGGATTAGCCTAGGATCAACCACTTCTGGGTTTCTAGATATGAGTTAAGAATGCAATTGTAGCTGGGAGGTGGCACATGCCTTTAATCCCAGCACTCGGGAGGCTGAGGCAGGAGGATCGTTGTGAGTTTGAGACCAGCCTGCGCTACATAGTGAGTTCCAGGTCAGTCTCAACTACGTAGTGAGACCCTGTCTCAAAAAACCAAAAAAAAAAAAAAAAAAGAATGGAATTCTACTTGTGCTCCTGTATCAGATTAACAGATTGGTGTGATTTCCTCAGGAAGCCTCCTCTAGAACCATGTCTAGGGTTGGTGTCCCTCTCTGTGCTGACACTTGCCCTGAGAATGTATTATAAATGCCTTTAATACTAAGAGAATAAACTCTACTTTAAAGTCATAGTGATAAGTAAATGTAATATTATATTTCCAACCATACTTTATATATTACATATGTACAGATGAAAGTGGAGGAATTATATAAAAATATAATGGATGTCCACAGAACTATAGGTAATTAATGTCTTTATTCTTTTCTTTATTTAGAAAAATATTCAAATATTCTAAAATAAACATCTGACCCTCTTATAAGACTCTTTTAAAAATCAAAGTTACACAAATAGTACTCCAGAAATACAGTTGACATAATCCAATTACGTTCTTACTACCAATGTCAATAATCATCCAAGGAAGGCAGGATAAAATTCCTTTAACCAATTAGAATTGGTAGAAGAGATTTATTTGCTTTTTTGGCATACTGCCTGAAAATGATGTGTGAGCCGTTTCCTGGGGAATTCCTGCCGGATGCTGCAAGTGGCCTGTGAGGTGGGTTCTGAACAGTGTTGATCAGTTAGAGCTCCGTACTCACTTCCTGTTGAGGGGTTGGAATGTGGGGCGTAGTATGTGCCCTCATTGTCCTTGCTGAATCTCACCCCAGTCGGCTCAATACTGAGGGGATGTGGTCCTTTGTTATGAAAGGTGATCTTGAGGGTGTCTCCCACCTCTGCCCATATGACAGGACCTAGAGAAAAGGAGAGAAGGAGTATACTTCATTGGTGCATAACACACAGTATCTTTGTGTTCTCTGGCAAATATCACTGCAAAAAACATGCTGATGGGCTGCAATTGGAAAACTTAATTTTTCTTAAGTCCATTATTAATCTGAAATGGCAAGATTGGACAAAGGTTAGGACTTTTTGCTCCAACTTCAGGTTAATTAAATTGGTTATCATTTTTCCAAAGGCAGTTAATTAACTTTATACACTTGAGAAAAACTACACTGTCCTCATTGTGTCTTCTGTTGGCTAGAAGTACACTGTTTGTCCCAAGAGTCAGGAGTCAGAGGGTGCTTTAAACCATGACAGTGGGAAACAGGGAAGTTACATTGTGTTGGATGTGAAGGACAATGGTGTTTTGGGTTTTTCATCACTAAAATTAATATTATTTCCAATTACATAACAAAATCTAACTATAATACAAAAATATTTTATGTAGTATGGAAAATAAGTGGATCATAACAATTTAGGTCCCTATTTCTCTCTCTCTCTCTCTCTCTCTCTCTCTC
>NW_022900949.1:68944911-68980950 GCF_012274545.1 Fukomys damarensis | reverse complement strand
ACACACACACACATACTTCTCACCTCTTTGAAGTAAAACAGTAATAATCTGAAGTCGGCCTGGCTTTCAACAATGAAGATTTACTGTTGGTCATTCATATTTAGAAAGTAGCTATCCTCTGCCTTTTACTGATGTTTGATGCTCCAAATGCCCAATTTCTGCACAGAAACTATGTCACAGGTCCTGAAAGCTCTGTTGTTTCTGAGGTTGGGGTGTTCCTGGGGGACAGCAGTACGGCAGCCATGTACATGTGGCACAGACTCACCCAGAACGCCAAGATGTTCCTCCTCAGGGCCTCTTTCCTTCTGTTTTGTGAAGGAGGCATCTGTATATTCACGATAAACCAACTTTTTATAAGACCCACCAATTCTTGTAGGACCTTGTTCAAAAAATACGGCCGAGTCACTGCCAAAAGCAAAAGGGATTGAGGCTGGTGTTGAGGTGGAACGGAAAGCGGGTATTCACCTAGGGTACTAGTTGAAGAGAAAAATTCTGGCCAGCACCTAGAGACAAGTTATCACCCATGGCTTAACGCTATATCCATACTAGTTGCTCAAGAAGACACAGACAGTTCTGGTTGCAGTTTGATGGATGCTCTGGGAAGGAGTAGAGATTCACAGAGGAGGATTCACTCTTCCACGGGGAGGGAAATATATTCAAGAGGGCCCATATCAATCCCTGACAGTTGATAGATTTTTCTTTTTGTGTGTGTGTGTGTGTGGTACCGGGGATCGAACTCGGGTCCTTGAGCTTGCGAGGCAGGCCACTGAGCTAAATCCCCGGCCCTAGTTGATAGATTTTCCTACAATAGGGCCCTTTCAACCATTTTCAGAATGTTTAAAACACAGTAGCTACTGTTGCGTTGTAGCACTGGCCAGGGGCTCAGGAGCTTTCTTATTTACTAAAATTCACATGGCAACACAATGAAATTGGTGTGATTTCTCCATCTACAAAAACCGAAATTCAGAAAAGTATTTGGCTTCCCAGAGTCACCCCACTCATGTCTGCTTTCCTTTGCCAGTGTGTTGAATGCTTGCCCTTTCTTAGCTGGGACCCCTGGGATGTGTGGATGTGACAACCACAGCAATCTGGATTCCTCCTCATCCGCATGGACCTTACTTACACCTGCCAGGGGACACGGACTATGAACCAATCAATGTGATGAAAAGGAATAAGCACAGCACGCGAGGGAGACACTCCTCCTGGGGGAAGACGTGACAGAGGCCTGCGCTGCAAAGGCTTTCCAGACGGAGAGGTGTTTAAAACTAAAGGAAAAGCAGAGTTTGAAGATACCAGAGCGGTTGCCATGGAGCATTACACAGAGGGAGCAGCCTGTGAGAAGGCTCAGAGGGGAGAGCGAACGTGGCACGCTCCAGAAAACGTGGCAGAAGCTTGGCATGCAGGGCTGGCAGAGGAGCGAATGAGGTGTGGAAAGAAGGGTGGGACAGCAGGGCTTAGCTGAGCTTCTGGTGCGCCGTTCCACGCCAGTAAATGAAAGATTTAAGCATTCTGGGTTCGTGTTTTAGGAGGACCCCTCCGACAGCTGTGTGGAGACTATTTCGGAAAATGCAAATCTGCAAGAGGAAGACCCATCAGGAGGCTGCGTTTGTAATTTGAGTGAAAGGTGCTGATGGCTTCAGAGGTACTGGCAAACAAGATAGAAGTGCACATCTTCAGAGGTATGTGAGATACAGGGAGGCCGTGCTTGATGAGGAGGGAAGAGGGGTTGGTGAAGGAAGGGGCAGTCAAGATCGGTGCTCAGGTTTCAGACTTGGGTATTCGGATGGATACACGAATAGATAGGTGATGCTGGAGAGGAAGAAACTCAGTTTTGCATGGGAGCAGTAGATGCAGACTGAGATATTACGAGTTGGACAGGCCTCAACCAAATGGAATCATCCCCTCCAAATTTGGGACACAAATCTGAAATTTACAAGACCCTTCTAGGTTAGATATACAACTGAAGGAGTAACACATCTGGATGTCACTGTAGCCTGAAGCTAAGTTTAAAGGCAGAGAACAGAGCAGATATTTATACATCAGTGTTCATAGCAGCATTAAGAGCCAAAAGGGGGAAGTAACCTAAATGTCCATTAACATATAAAGTACATACACAGATGAAGTATTGTTCAGTTTTAGAGAGGCATGAAATTCTCATATGTGCTACAGCATGAGTTGTAAAGAGGGAAACATATTTTTATTGGTCCATTTTTCATTAACTACTCTGTAATCCCTTATTCTTAGGCTTAGCTCTGTTGACTACTGGGTAAGCACACGCAGTCTGCACAGAGTCACTCCAGAGGTAAGAGTCTCCTCAAATCCTGGGAAGCCAACAGGCTAAAAATAACTAGAGAGACCTACAGAGGGAGGAAGGGATGGAAAGAAAAAGCAGGGGAGGAAAACAAGAAGTGTGGGGGAAATAGATTAACCAGATAGACTGTAAGCCCCAGATCCCAGGCCGTGAGGGGAGCCGGGTGGTCCTGTGAGCTAGGAATAAAAACACAGCTTCTCAACTGAGGGTTGCCTGTCTCTGTGCCACTCCTGCAAGAGCTCGGATTGAAAGCCTCACTTTTACTGCCGCTGGAGTCCAATTCCTTTGTTCTTTTTGTGGGGGGTGGGTGGACAAGTGAGAGCATGTCTTACAGGGTGAACCTTGAAAACATGCTAAGTGAAATAAACCACCCACAAAAGGACAAATACTGTATTATTACACTTGCATTAATTGTTTAAACGAGGCAAATTCATAAGGACAGAAAGTAGAACAGAGCTTATTAGGGGGTAGAGGATGGATAAAATGGTGGGTAATGAATAGAGTTTTTCCTTGGGGTGATGAAAACATTCTACAGGGCCAGGGATTTAGCTCAGTGGTTCAGCTGCCTGCCTTGCAAGTGCAAGGACCCGAGTTCGATCCCCGGTACCAAAACAAAAACAAAAACAAAAAACCGAAACATTCTACTTATGGATGATGATGATGATGATGATGATGATGGTTATACATTATTAATGTACTCACTGCTGCTAAACTGTATAAGGCTGTTTTCAGAAATGAAAACAAATGAATTGATTTCTAACTTTATTTCATGTGTTCTTAGGACTCTGTTAAGCATTTGATGATATTTGAACATATACTTTTTCATAGACTCACAAGTTATAGTTCTAAAGCTCAGACTATTATATGAAACACATTAATAAGTATTCAACAGTGTAGTATTCCATATCAGGTGCCAATTGAAATTTTAATTGCTGAATCAGACTTCTAAGTTTTTGTTTTGAGGGGAACATGTTTTGAAAGAATAGTCTTTTAGGAGAATTACCTTTCAGGAGCTGTTAAGTTTTCATTGGTGAAAATGTCCGTACCAGAGGGAGCATAGTTCCAGACTATTTCCTCAGCAGCGATGTAGTAGTGTCTAACATTTTCCCCCACGATATCATTCTCTGATGAAGACTTGTTACAGTTCTGAACCTGGAAAAAGGCCTGCAGACCAGCTGCAATGACACAGAAGGAGGCACTTGTTAAGGGAATCAGTGTTTCTCTTTCCTAATTGCCCTGTTAACACTGCTGATGAGATGGTGGGTGAAAACTGAAGAAACACATAGGGACAATAATAGAAAGTAGGGTAAACAGCTGAAAATAAAATACTAATGGGCAATTCAAGTTTTGAAAAGTATATAATGTTTTCATGTATATATATAGCCCAGAAAAGAGACTGTGAGCACACATGTTTTCAGCATGCGGTACCAGCTTCTGTGGGTTTTCACTCAGGAATTTCTTTTTTTAATGGTACCAAGGGGGACTGAACTAGGGACCTTACGCTTGCGAGGCAGGCTACAGAACCACTAAGCTAAATCCCCTGCCCAGGAGTCTTTTTGATGTGCGCAAAAGACAAGTTTACAGATAAATGAAGAGGACATATTTTTGATGTATTTTGACATATTTTAAGGTGCAGTGGGAGGTTGTGGAGGAGGAATAGCATGATTATTGTTCTCCTTTACAAAGAGTTGTGCACCTACTGTACTGAACCTCTGTGACCCAGGTCCTATTTGATAAATGCCATCACATCTTCAGGTCAAAGTCACATAGCAAAAGACCTGGGTTAAAACGAATTTGCTCAGGTGATCAGTATCACAAATATGTTTCAAGAACAAGGACTTTTTTTTAATAATCTTATTTCACATTATCTATCATACCTTTTAGTCTTTATTTACACTCTCAGTACCTCACACTAGAGAAACTATTCAGTATTTACACGTGTCCTATTTATATCACTCAAGAGTATGGCCTCAATGTGCATCCATTTAGCTATAAATATCCCTAATTTCTCATTTTTTATGGCTGAGTAGAATTCCATTTTATTAAATAAAACACACACATTTTCTTTACCCAGTCTCCTGTTGATGGGAACTTGGTCTGCTTCCAAGTTTTAGCTGCTACAAATTGTGCTGATACGAACATGGGTATACATATATCACTATTTTATAATCTTATATTAAGAAGGTGGAGGAAAAATGTATCATGTTAAGGCATGGCATAACCAGATATTAACAAAGAACAAAGATGGTCATAGCTGATTTGTACAATATTGTATATTTTACACAGCTAGGAAACTACATACAATGCTACACTTTCAGAGCAGGACCAATTATTGTTTTCTAGAAATGAAAACCTTTTAGATTTCATTACTTTATTAACATTTCAGTCTTTTTTCTTACACATACATCATGGGAATAAAACTAAGATACAAGTTTAGAGCTCAGATCATTCCAAGATATTTTACTTTGAAATTCTCATTCCAAATAATCACCATAGTAGTACAGCAACTATAACACAACTCTTTTTCAGCTGGCCCCTAAGTTTGGATAAAGGTGTCCTACCTTTCAAATGGTTTAGATTCTGACAGCTAAGCATCCATATTCCAGGGTTCTGGGCCACCATAAAAGCATCCACAAGGGTAGCGGGAAAGAGATTGATTGTATCAACACGGTAATTCTTGTTAGTCAGCGCTTGTCCATGAAAGAAAGCTGCATGCACGTCAACTTCATTACCCATGCCAAAAAGATACCACTTCACTCTGTCTTCTGCACACATGGAGAGCCCTGGCAGACTTCCAAAGGTGTATCCATTCACAGCTGTAAGGCAGAGATCGTGACCGATAAATACTACTGCCTGGGAGAGTGATGGTTACCTCTATAGAACCAGAATCAGTTTGAGGTGGAAAATACCCGGCACACACAGCTATTACTCTCTTCCATACCCATGTCAGTTATATCAGCCAGGAACTCTTTCATTTTGGAGCTGAATTCAGGCTGAGGATTCTTATCAGTCCATATCAGCCAATGAACACAACACTGGAGATGAAACCTATCTACTCTCCTTGCTATAAACTATACATATTGGTTATATGGATATGTGTTTGTAAATGCAGACATGTGTGTATACATGTACATAGACACAAGACATGAATACGTATAGGGCTGGAGATTTAGATCAGTGGTTCCACCACCTGCCTTGCAAGCGCGAGGTCCTGAGTTCAATTTCCAATACCAAAAACCAAACAAACAAGCACCCATGAATACATACAGAGAAAAGATTGTTTTAGTAATTAGTTCATTGTTATTCACATTACTAGGGTAGTACAGATGATTTACATTTCTTCTTTTTGCTTCTCTAAGATTGGAAGACAAGCAAGAACCTGAGTTCAGTCTCCAGCACCAAAACCAAAAAAGATTGGAAGACAAAATTGGAAGATACCTTAAGGAAGAAAAGCAGAAATGCAGAGAAAGGACAGCAAGGACCAAGGACAAGAACCACGGAAACCTAAAAGTCAAGAAGCAGAATGACCAATGACCCTTGGAAGGACATTAGAGTCACTGTTCAGACTAAGTGGGCCAAGAAATTTCCCGGGTGGGAATCATTTCTGGGCAGGACTGTGAGTGCACAGATGTGACCTTTGTGCCAAAACAAGCCTACTCAGACCAGAAGTTTTTATCTAGCCTCTATTTCTGTTAGCGCGTAACACAAACGGGATGGAAAGCACATCTCTGGGCAGATATAAGCAATAACCGGAAACAAAAAACATGTAGTTTGTTAATTAGGTTTTCCACTTTGGTAGTGTAGTTATTTTTGTTTTCTCAGTTTCTGAGTAACAAATACTTATTTATTTTTCTTTATTTGTTTCTTTCTTTATTTTGCAGTCCTGGAAATCGCACCCAGGACCTTGTGCATTCTCAGCAACTGCTCCATGCCTGAGCTACCTCACCAGCCCTTTCTAAAATTTTATTTTGAGATAGAGTCTAATTACATTGCAAGGCCAGCCTTGAACTTGTGATCCTCCTGTCTACACCTGAGTAGCTGAGATTACAGGTGTGTGTCATCATACCCAGCATTAAAGATTGTTTTGAGGAATTTAAACACAAACATAAGCCATACTTACTGGTTTACTTAGTTTTGAAGGATTCTACTCCTCTTACAAATTCTGAGAGATAGGTAAATTTGCTAAGTTCATTATTTTGTGTCTCAGAATTAAGAAAAAAAAATCTAGTCTAGCAAAAAGATATATCTAGAAGATATAAAGTGAAGTAAAATATAAAAAAGAATGCTGGTGAAGGCAATGTGCTGCTAAAAGGGATACCTTTCAGAACTAGTGGCTTAGAACAGTTTTCTTAAATATAGTTAGATATTTTACAATATAAATTTAAGCATTTAGTTGAATAATCTTAATTGGTTGGCTCAAATAATTGCTCAAATGAATTTGGAGGATAAATATTTAAATGTAGCCTTCACATGCATTTCACTGTGGGTGATGATATTTTAGCTGATTAGTTTGGGAACAAGTTTGTTGTGTACCTTTACCTGACGTAGTGTTTGGTTTTGACCTGTTTGGACAGATATCAAATTACATGTCTACTATGCTTTATCAGGACCTAGTTTGTAAAGGATTAAACACAGAAGAATTAATTTTTAAAATTAGTGTTAACGATGCAGGATATGGTGGTGCAGGCCTATAATCCCAGCATTCGGGAGGCTGAGGCAGAAGGATCGCTGTGAGTTTGAGACCAGCCTGGGCTACATAGTGAGTTCCAGGGCAGTCTCAACTACATAGTGAGACCCTGTCTCAAAAAACAAAACAAAACAAAACAAAAAACCCAAAAATTAGAGTAACGCATTTTCTGTAATCTTACAGTACATTCTGTTACTCTCCTGGAAGTCTTCGCTGTCTTTGTCAACTTTCTCTGGTTCCGAGCAGTAGGTTTCAATATTGTCTTCCAGGTACCAGCTGAGATTTTCATCCACCACCGAAAACATTACCACAAATTCTTGGTCAACGTTTCTTTCTTTTTCCTTATCTAGAGAATCTGAAGTAAAAATATCTAGTTTAGTAAATCTAAATTTTTAAGTGTGTGTGTTGACTTTTCAGGTGATTTATTTTGAAATTATGATGAAAACACTTTTAATTAATTAAAATTTTAAAATTAAATTAAAAATTCTTCAGTATTTAGTTTTCTAATAAGCCATAAATCTGGACTAATCCCTCCTGTTTTATAGACATGCAAACACAGGGAATTTGATGCTCTGGGTCCTGTACTCGGGAGACACTTCTAAATCAGCATATTCGTAGACTACATAACTATTAAGTTCTTCTTGGAAAATGAATAGGTTGGTTTTCAAAGCTATGCCCATGTTTTCTAGCACATATAGCCACAAACTTAGACCCAACAAATCTTTAAAAGTAACTATTAGTAATTCAAGTAAACATTTGAATTTCAGGCTCTTGAGCTACATTGCCTTTTTTGTAATGGGACCAATAAATCCTATGAGACCATGTTTACCAGTGTAATACAGATAATTCAGCTCTATCACCATGTGGGGCCATTTATGGAATTTTCATATGTGGTAAAGTCATCTGTCTCTTCAGTACCACAGTGGGAAGTTAAATACCGAAGATCTATGCTCCAAAAGACCTTACCTCTGAAAGCTTAGCTTCCTTTCCCATACAAAGGTCTATTTCACTTATCCCTCCAGCTCCTACTCATCCCTGCTCTTGCCTTCATTTTTTTTCTAGATTCATCTTCTCTATCCCTTACTCAATGTCAACACAAAAGAATTTGACATATTTTTAAAACAAACTACCCTGCCTTGTAGGGACATTGAGTAATGCGAGCAATAGTAAGAAAAATGTACCTTTTTTACAGATTATGAAGGGTCCAATGAGTCCTGAAGCAATATCTTTTGGAGCATCAATATGGGAATGGTAAATCCGAGTCACACAATTGTTGTCTCCCTCACCAGGGCTCTGTTCTTCGTTGGCATCCAATATATACGTATACCGCTCTCCCGGGAGTACTTTGTCATCTGCTTTGTGAAAGTCCGTGGTGTTATCGGGATAGATGGCCCCTGGAGAGAGGGTGCAACGGAATCATGAAGTGAATGTTTTTGAACTTAACAGTCCTTCAATTCTTGTAGCAAACGTTCAACACTTAATAGAAGCCCCTTGGAGATGCAGCGACGTCCTATTGGAACACAGAGAAATCCGAGGCTAAGAATTAGAGATGTAGACGCTTTATGGATTTTTATTATTTTTGATACTAGATTGAGTCTTCAGGGAGCAAGAATAGATACTTCTGGGGGATCGTGAATATTGGTTTGCAATTTAAAGGACAACTTGTGCCTTGGGGCCACCATGGTATAAAAGGCCAAGAAAAAGGACTTCCCTTTCTTATAATTGGCAACTTCTTATATAATATCAGATTTTGCCTGTGAAGTGACCATTGAAATTCAAAATTTTTTACTGTGAATTTTGGAAATTGTGAAACACAGAAGTTGGTATGAACCTCCATGTTTTTCCAAATCGGTTAAACTTTCCATGTTCCATTCAAACTCAGTTTAATCATGATAAACTCACAGCCAATCTTGTTTCCTCCATAACCTCCCACACTCTTATCTCCAGCAGTGTTAAATGATTTTAAAGCAAATTCCAGAAATGGTATTACATTCATAAATATCTGAGTATGATTTTCTACAAAAATGAGAGCACTTTTGCCTTTGATTTGTTTTAAGAAAGACGCAAAAGCCCAGTATGGTGGCACAGGTTTGTCGTCGAAGCGTCTGGGAGACTCGGCAACTTAGTGAGACTCCGTCTCAAAACTGAAGAGTAAAAATGAGCTGGGTGCATAGCCCAGCGTAAACGCCCCGGGTTCAATCTCCAGTACAAAAAAGGAGCGGGATGAGGAGGAGTAAGAAGGGGAGGAAGGGGAAGAACAGAGGGGGAGGAGCAGGAAAAGGAGAGGGAGGAAGAGCGGAGGACAAGGCCACTGTTATACTTTGAAAATGAATGCCAGTTTTCTAATGTGACGTGACATAGCGAAAGGGAAAAAGAGGCGACAACTACTCATCTGTGCTATTAATGTAGTTGTTTTGTGTAGAAAAACAAACAGAAAAAAGATAATGTAAACATTTACCTCCTAAAACAATTCCTTTTATAAGAAAACTAATAATCAGTCTAGTTTTGTGTTAATTTTCAGAACTGACCTTATAATTTCAGAGAACTGTATCATGACTTTGATTTTTCTTATGACCATAGTTTACGTTTATTAAGCTATTATTATGTACTTTTATTGCTCCGATTTTATAGACAAAAAAAAAAATAACCGCTAAAGCATAATTTAGGTATCTTGGTAAAATCTTCCCTCTGCGTTAAAAGGCGAAGCTGAGTGTGGCTATTAACTGTGGGATGTTCCTTTGGCAGGAGTGGGAAATGCCTAGCCGATTACTAAAGCACAGTGCTAGGTATGTCCCTGCACAGCTGACATGGAGACCAGCAAACAGAGGTAAGAGCCACTCCAGTTGATAGGTTTGTAACCTGGATAGTATTAAAAGGGAAGGAAGTGTGCCCATTTTGAAGATGTCCAGTCTTCTGGAGCAAGTGCAGCTTTCACACTGTCACCTCTGCTTATCGGTCTCCTGATCTCGTTTCTTCAGCCGTTCCGTGCAGACTTGCACCGGTGACTCTCTAGTGAGCTCTCAGGCCTTCTACTTTGGATTGGTGCCATATCCTTGGTCCCTCTCCTTCTTCTGCTTGTTTGGCTGAGAGATGCTGGATCTCCTATCTCTCTCGCACATAAATGGCTGTTGTGGATTTTCCCACCTCTGATCCTGTAAGCTTACCTAATAAATTCCTTTGCATAATTATATGTATGTTTACTATTGATTCTTTTCTTCTAGAGAACCCTAACTGATACACTGAGACTCAACCTTGGCCTATTAATTCAAAATCCTCATGCTTACCTATAACAAAAATCATCTCTTGATATCATCATCAAGCACAAGTGTCACCAATCCAAAAATCTGAAACCAAACCACTCCAAAATCCAAAATTATTTGAGAATCAACATGAACACTCATTTCATGCACAAAATTATTGAATATACATATTTAGATCACCTTCAGCCTATGTGTATAAGGTGTATATGAAACATAAATTGTGTGTTTGCACTTGGGTCCTATTGACAAGATATCTCATTATGTATACGCAAACAGTCTAAAAATCTGAAGAAAAAGAAAAACCTTGAAGTTTAAAACACTTCTTGTCCCAAACATTTGGAATAAAAGACACTCAGCCTATACCATGAATAAGATCACAGGCATCAGATCTCACCTTTGTCTGTCCTTTTTTTATTGCATATTTTGAGACAGGGTCTCACTCAGTCACTAAGTTGCCCAGGCTTGCCTTGAACTTGTGAGCCTCCTAGATCCTGGGATTACAGGAATGTGCCACCGTGCCCAGCACAGTAACACGTGCCCAGACTTAGTAACTGCTAAATCTGATATTCAAGCAACTCTTCAGTTAATTGTGTCTCAGATGTGACTTGGGAACCATCTAGCCACATATAATATTTGGCTAACGTATGAGATGACTTGTTCTATCTAAACTATCCAAAATTAGGATGGAAAGTGACAGCAGCAACGACAAAAACACGTGTAGGAATTTCAAGGATAAGACATGTCCATTCTGAGTCCTTTCTTTTCTCTATGGAGTTTTGCCTACTGTAGGCTAAAATGCATAGTCTATTTTCTCTTATTCTGATTTATATTTCTTCTTTATCTTATTCTTATTTATATTTCTTATTTGGCTGGAAAGAAATTAGACCCTGGAAGAGACCACATCTTTCACTGACTTTCACTGTGTGAGTCCACCCAGAAATCTATGACATTCACACTTTACACAAACTTGCACAACCAGGAGAAACACATTATAAAGATGAACCAAAGTACTTTTTGATGAAATGCTGTAGAGCTAAATGACATAGGTACAGGTCTTGTCTAAAAGGAGAATGTCATGGATTAGACCTACACTGTCCTTCAAAGGTTTTATGCAGTCAGAGGAGGGGTTTGGGGAAGGTGATCGGATCATGGAAGAACTACACTCATCAGTGGATGAATCTGTTGAGTTCATAGCTGGATGTGCTGTTGGGAGGCAGGGCCTGTAGGAAGAGGCTGGTCACTGGGGGTGTGACCTGGAAGGCCATATTCTTGTCCCCAGGTTCTCCTTTTCTTTCTGCTCTCTGGTCACCTTGGGGTAAGCAGTCCTCTCCCACCAGGCCCTTCCACCATGTGGTTTCCTGCCTTGAAGTCAGCTGACCATGGACAAAACCCACTGAAACCATGAGCCAAAGTAAACCGCACCTCCTTTAAGTTGTGGGTGTCAGGTATTACGTCCCAGCAACAAGAAAGTGACGAATACTAATATTTGGTTACTCAAAAGTAAGAGGAAATTCCAACTCCAGCACATGCTGAACTTACCTTCATGCTCCTTATAGTAGGTTATTCCATGTGCATGAAAAGTGTAGGGCCTAGAGGCAAAGTTCTTAAAATGTATATAAACCTTATCTCCAGTTTCAGCTTTTATAATAGGGCCTAAAAACCCTAGCCAATCTGGTTTTTCTATAGTTGCACTAAAGGTTCCATCTGTGTACTGATGATAGAGGGCTTTCTTGTATGTTCTTCCAATTCTGTCTGGACCATTTTGAAGATAGATATCATACTGCTCCCTGAAAAAGAAAAAAAAAGAGACAACTTTATCAGAAGCCATCATTTCTGGAAATTATATTATGACTAAAAAATATTAATAACCATATCACATTAAATGTTTTCCTACTGTAGGGAGGCCTCCAAAACTGGAATGGAATGCTGGAACTTACTTTAATTCTTTTATTTATGTGAGATGTTTCATATGAGGCATATGGCAGAGAACTATCTGAAGCCATCAGAAAAATGTGGTACCTATTACTGGGTAAATTTCTCAAGATTTTCTTATAAAATAAAGGCATTCTGGAATAATGTAGAGTAAAAATTAAAGTGAAATATTATAATAAAGCAGTTAAAGTTTTTTTCACTATGGGATAGCCTTAGCTACAGGACAAACCTGTGATTATAAGGAATCATTGTGAATATTTGACATCAAAGTTTGTTTGTAATATATGCGTACGCATTTTTTCTGTAAAATTTAGTAACAGTTTATTATTCTATCATTTTTATTTCTTTTAATATGTTTAAATGAACATCAGAATTGATGCATGCAATATGAATGGGTTTTTAAATTATCTTTGTATTTAAACTATCTCTGTTTTTTGTTTTTCCTTTTAACTCTGCACTACAGCTAATAGTTGACATTGAAAGTGTATGATGTGAGTAGTGTCAGTTAGTAGTTGCTTAAAAGTTTCCTAAATATATAAGCCTAGTAAATAGTAACAAGGAGAAAAAAAGATAAGAAAAGAACAAAAATGAACTTGGTATTTGAAGTTAAACAGATCTTTAAATTACTGACTTTTACTGATAGCTCTAGATAACTCAGTGGTTCCTATCAGTGAGCAATGTGTTGTCATTTAGAAAGATGCACTTAAATCCTGGGTTTCAGGTAGCCTCTCTGAAACCAAAGTCTCTTCTACTTGAAGAAAAACTGCTTGCACTTGGGATGATCTTGAATGTGTGTGTGTGTGTGTGTGTGTGTGTGTGTGTTCTTGTTTTTGTCTCACCAATTTTGACACCTTATCGTTGTGGGGCCAAGAGGCAGGATAACAGGCTTGAAAAATAAACTTCATCATGTTTCCTTGGCTATAAGCTCATCAGAAATAGTGAAATATAGTTTTGTTTCCATTCCTCAATACAAGAGCAGAGCTTGTCCAGGAGCTCTTCCTTTTCACTGCCAGAGTTTAAAGACCTTGTTTTCCAAATGTCTAGATGTCTACCCTAATGTTTCTTAAGTTTCAATGTACATGATTGTCTACCAAGGCAGCAGGTGAAATGCAAGTCCTGGAGTGCACCTCCTTGATTCTAATTGCATGTGTTGGTTCAGGCGATTTGTGCAGGGAATGTCGTAGCTCAGTGGAGCCATGCCTGTCTTGCAAATGCAAGGTCCTGAGTTTGATCCCCAGCACCAGAAAACAAAGCAAAACAAAAATATACCTGTCTGGGTCAGGCAGGCTTCTCTGAGCTCATGGGTAACCTGAGTGGGGAAGCTTTCAAGACTGAAAGTGAAGACAACAGTCCAGATCCCAGAGGTGGTGAAACTCTTGATTCCATGAGACAGAAAGGTGGAAGGTTCTGTTTCTAGGCCATATCCTAATAATGGCCTGATCTCTGCTGGTGGTAGCTGCACAGATTAAACCCCTGTGGTCAGGGTACATGGTTGCTTAGCAGTAGTCCTGGAGCTGAGTTTGAGCAGGGAAAACAGGTATGCTTAATAACAGAGTCATATTTCTCTGAATGCATATTGATCAATTGATTAAAGGGCTCTCTATGATGAGTGTCCCATAGTTACCACCATACATGAACAAGTTCAATTTTCCAGTGTTATATTTTGTATCTAGATGTTCCCCCCAAGGCTTCATGTGTTCAGAGATGGGGCTTTTCGGAGATGGCTAGATCTAAGGTGTATGAATATGGATTAAGGGTGTGTGATAAACAAACTGGTTTAGCGTAGTTCTGGTTATGGATAGTGGAGGTCCCACCTTGGTTGTGGGGGACACAAACCAATAGATTTGTAGCCTGAATGGAATAGAAAGCAACAGAAAAGAAGGCAGCCTTGCTGCTTGCTGCTTTCTGCCTACCTTGCTTTGCCATGAACTGTTTCTCCTCTACAATGGCCATCTGCCATGCTGCTTTACTTCATAGCCAGTGGACTATAGACTTAAACCTCTACAAACTGTGAGCTGCAAAACACTTTTCCTCCTTTGACTTGCAGGTGTTAGCTATTTTGTACCAGCAACAAGAAAAGTAGCTAAGACATCCAGAATTGTACAACCACCAGGATTCCCAAAGCAGGCAAATTATTCACTAAAAAATGACCGAGATAATGTTCCCTTGCCCCCAACAAACTTACGTGAGGAGAAGCCCAAGCTGGAAGTTAGAAAAATGAAGTGATATTCAAAGTAAAGCAGCAAAATCATAGGTGTGTTTCCTTTCTCCTATTTGTTTTTGCCTTCTTACTGTTGGCTACAGTTTCCCAGTATGTTAGAGCAAATTCTGCCACCACCACCCCAAAATTAAGGATGGTTCAGTGAGACTGCAGGACACGGGAATGCACAGAAAAAGCAATACCCAGGCATGAACTCAACCCCAAGCCCACAGAATTAATGTGGGCAGGAGGTGTTTTAATACATATAATTCTTTAACAACAGCAAAACAGCAAGGCACCAAAGAACATTGAATTGAAAGTACAGATTCATCTAGTCCATTCTGCTGACACAGGTCAACAGAACTATAATTTCTTTTCTATTTTTTGGTACCAGGGTTGAACTCAGGACCTTGGGCTTGCAAGGCACAGGCGGTGCTACTGAGCTAAATCCCCAACCAAGACTGTAATTTCAATCAGATACATAGCTGCAGCTGCAAAGTCTACACAGAAGAACTCCATACTGGCCCCTCCAGAAGAATCAATACATTTCATATGGGCATGTTTAAGCCCCTGAGTAAAGTTTCTTCAGTGTCTGGACAACCTCCTGTTTCTAGGAGAGTACTCGGACAATATTATTTATTTATTTATTGGTAGCAGGGATTGAACTCAGGTCCTTGCGCTTGCGAGGCAGGTGGTGGAACCACTGAGCTAAATCCTGGGCCCTTGACAATATTTAATAGACACTTTGTGCTCTATCATGACCTGTTAATTCACATCTTACATAGGTTATAGTTTCAAAATAACCCTCACCTTCTTAAGGCTTTATTTAAATAGTTTGAATTTTTCTGAATTTCTAAATGTGACTCTATAGCACTTAGGAAATCATTGCATCACATTTCAATATACTATGGAATGCTTTGTCAAAATGCTTTTATGCATTAATTATTTTCTGAATTAGTCATTTCCTAAACCAGGCATGATAGCATACACCTGTAATCCCAGCACTCAAGAGGCTGAGGCAGAAGGATCACAAGTTTAAGACCAGCCTAGGCTACATAGTGAATTCAAGACCAGTCTGAACTACAAAGTGAGACCCTGTCTCAAAACATGCATACATACATACATACATATTTTCTAAAATAGGAGGAGAAATTGCCTAAGCTTTTTCACTCATTTTTTTTCAAACCGAGTATGACTATTTATTTACTAGTATATGTTTGCAGTACTTAATGATAACATTTCTTGTGATTGGTAAATGTACATAACACATCTTAACTCTTTTCACATCCCTTACCTTCTACCCTATCAGCCTCTTCCACTCAAATTATACAAAGACTTTTTTAAGGTGGAAAGATGTGTAAAAATTACTTTTAAAGTAATTGAGTTGAATTCCAATACAGTATAGACAAAATGCTTAATATTTGGAATTCCTTTTTTATGGACTGCAGTATGAAAACTGGCTTTTCCAACTTGCCTTTTACTGTGAAAAATTCCCTTTCACCGACTTTGGAAATATTTCACATCATGTGGTTTCTTGGGGGAGGTCTATTTGCTTATGATCTGTCTCCAAAACAACATCAGAAGGTCATCGGGGAATGTCTATTTAATTTCAAGAGCACAGCTTGAGGACAAAGGGTCAGTTACTGGAAGCTTGCAGGAAGTTCGCCAGTCAGCTATTCAGCCACAAGAATCTATTATAATTGGTCTTTGAACCAAACAAATAATTCATGTTAAATTGCAGTTTCTCCTGTTGAAAACTGTAATATGCTTCTTTCTACTCATTATAATAGATATGTTTCCCTCCCAGTAACAAAATTTTCTATTTTTGGTATCCCCCCCAAAATAAAAAGCTAACTGGGCTGGGGATTTAGCTCAAAGGTTACACTGCCTGCCTCACAAGTGCAAGGACCCAAGTTCAATCCCTGGTACCAAAATAAATAAGTAAATACATAAATAATAAAAAGCTAACTCCCATAATTTATGGTAGACTGAGACCCAGAAGTAAGTTTTTAAAGATAGGAGATCTTTCTATATGCTTTAGTAAGATAATAATAATACTATTCCTCTCATGAATTCAGAATTTACTCAAATGGTCTCTGTTTATGTTTATACATAGTTATGAAAAACATGAGTACTATAGCTGAAAAGTTTCTGGATGTTTGGCTTCATTAATTGAGAAATAATGTGTTAGACTTTAATTGCTGCATGACACAATCACACAGCACCTTGAACTAATGCCCATTTTAACCTCACAGTTCTATGATTTTATTATTCTGATGCCTAATGACTGCATTCTCACCAAGACATAACAAAGCTGAAATCAAGGGATTGCTTGGCTCAGCATTTGTCTGAGGCCTTATGGGAAAAACCACTTCTTCGACCATTCTGGCTATGGGGAGAATTCAGTTTACTGATGTTGTAAGATTGAAATTCCTGTTCGCTTGTGCCTGGCTTCTCTCTCCATTCCTTACCTACCTGAATGCTTCCCAAGTGTCCTGTTCCACCATCCCATCAGCAACAGCGTGTGAAATCCTACTCACATCTTTTTGAATCTTCGACTTTCTCTTCTGCCACTAGAGGACCCTACTTTTAGATGAGGACACTCAGACAGTATCGCTAAGGTCAGCTGTGCCACTAACTAAAAGAAACCATGGGGTGCTAGCTCATCCTACTCAGGTTCTGCAGACTCAGAACAACACATCTTTTGGGGACTGCCTGCTATACACAGCAGTCAGAAGGAAATAGGAACTTGGCAGAGATTCAATCTGGGGTACATAGCACCAACTTACATGAAATATATATATAAAACAAGGCTTGCTTCACCAGTGCAACACGAATGCGATACCTGATGATCAATCTTTCATTTTCACTATTCTCAGGCGAAATAGAAACTATGATAATAAATTGTAGAGCTTGAAAAGTATGAAATATTGTAGTCATCTAATTACTTCCTTAATACAGGCTATCATCTTGTATGAAGCATTTGTACCATAACAGCTACTGCTTACTGATTTGTATTCAGCAACTTTAGAGAATGAGTCACTGTAAGTGAGTTTTCTAGATAATTTAACCTAAAAAATATACTTCTTTAAGAATCATTTAAAATTTTTAAAATTAACTTGGGGGGGACTGTTAAAAATCATTACTTGGGAAGCCATCAGACTTACATCCCTCTAATGCCTTGGGTTCTAATCTAGGTAAACCAAGAAACAATTTAATATAAACAATTAAATGAAATTTAAACTTAAATAATCAGAAACCATAAGCAAAGCAAGCCTCTAACTGGAGGCTTTACCAACCAGAGACTCTAAGGATCTTACACTTTAATCAGATACGTTTTCTTAATCTTGCTTCCTGAAACACCTCATAAAATTCCCTTCTCTAGCGCTTCCCCACCCTTAGGTGAACTCCCTGTGACTGCTGCACCCAGATTCACAAATTACTGAATGCTGAAAAAGACCTTAAAAATTTAGTGTGCCTAAGTTTTCCTTTTAATAGGGATAAAATAAATGCCTTCAGTGCAAGGTTTTTCTCTAAAATACTTTCTATGTGAACCTGTTTTCTTAAACAGGATATAATAGAAGGTCACCTTTCTGTTCATAACAGTAGTGAAGATGTGTTTACTGGGCACATTGCATTCTGATCACCCAAGATCACATTTATTTATCGTTGTATTGGACGTTGGTGTGGCCTTAGTTAGTTGTCTGTTTCCCTGGTCAAGATTTGGCTATTTTGCTTCTCTGCCTTTGGGTCTACTCATAATGACTCCCTCATTGTATCATTTGATTTTCAAATCTACAATGGGCTGGAAAACTAGGTGACAAAATTTGTAAAACCTGTGCAATTAAGAAATTCACCAAGCCTGAGTGAGAGCCTACAAAGTCAAGTATAAAAGGGTTTGATAATCTGTTCTTGGGGTTAAAAACATTTTCACCAGCTTCCTAGAGGTCATTGGGGAAAAAAGTAACCTAAAGATAATAGTATTATTCTTGCTATTATATAATCAAGTTAATACATATTTAACTGATGCCTACTATGGGCCAAGAACACCCTGTTGTATTTTACTAATTTTTATGTAGGTAGTCTTAATTTTTGTTATGTATTACAGAACTATTATAAGTAAATTATAAATAAGAACTATTATAAATAAATTACTTTTCATCTACCCCACTAGAAGGAAATAATATTGGCATTAATAACAAAAAGGTAAACTCTATTTTCTTAGCCAACAAAGTAAAAATAAACATAAGCCTTTATTTTTTTGAGTTCAGATATTCACAAATATTAATTTAGTGTCTCCTATGTTCAAGGTACTAGTGATCAAGCGGTGGTCATAAGAGATAGAGTTCCTGCCATTTCAATATATATTTTCCTATATGCAGTCAGGAAAATTCTAACCCAAAGATGACTAGGGGTAAAGACAACTAGTACATCTTGTAACTGTTATTTTTTGAAACCTCCAGAACTTCAAGGTCAACACCCAACTTAAACCCCGTTCTCTACATAACACTCATCTTGCACTTATTCACATCTTATTCTTCATATTGTTTATTTCTACTTCTTTTTAGCCATCACATGAGAAAGAGAGCCAACTCTTTGCTACCATACTCATCCATGCAAAAGGTTTAATAAAATATTGACAAAACTGTAAAGCTGTGGTCACCGCTCAGGTGTACGGGGAAAAGAAGCACAGACCATGTGACCAATCCTACCCAGGTTCTGCCCTAGGGCTGCTACTGAAGCCACAGAAGATTGTGCCTCAGTGACAGAAAGAAAGCGGAACTTCAACTGGAAAACGCACCCATTGGCTTTCCTTAAGTATCCCTACTAAGTAACAATGGTATAAATAAGTTTATACTCACTTAGAGCCTCCCTGGAAGAGGCAAGCCACGAGAGTATTTGAAAATAAATGAATCCCACCCCCACCATAATCTTACCAATCTCCTTCACTCTTCTGCTCCCTACTTTCTAGAATTAGAGCCTGCTTTACTGGAATATAGTTGGGGAACTGGCTTACACTTAGATTATGCCCATTAAACTAATTTAATTCTTGATCGTGAAGAATGGCAGGTGGATAATGGTGGCATGGAGTAGGACAACACATTTATTTATGTATTCATTTAATGCAATAATAGGGATCAAACTCAGGACCATGCACATGCTTGACAAGTGCTCTACCACTAAGCTATACTCTGAGCGAGGCTAGCACTTTTACTTTTTTGTTTGTTTGTTTGTTTGTTTGTTTGGTTTTTTCACTGTTCAGTGAAACTGACTTGGAACTCACTGTGTAGCCCAGGCTGGTCTCAAATTCACAGTGATCCTCCTGCCTCAGCCTCCTGAGTGCTAGATTACAGGCGTGCGCCACTACGCCCAGCCAGCATTTTTACTTTTTAATATGTTTGACTTCTTCCTTAGAAATAAAAATGTATTTAACCAGGATAACACTGAATCCATACAAAATAATGTTTCTAGTGATGCTGTGAAAATATGGCATACTCCTAAGAAGAGAATAATATTGTTAAAACAGGTCTCCAAAAATAACAGTTACAAGATGTACTAGTTGTCTTTACACCCAGTCATCTTTGTGTTAGAATTTTCCTTACTGCATATTACTAACTTAATAACATAGCAATTGGATATCATTGTCAGATATGCATTTAGTTTTTGCATGAAAAACTTCAACCATATATAAAGTTAAACAGAATGGCATATACTCCTCAATAAGAGTCAATAGTTATGATATTTGGCATGTTTATTTAATTATGTTTCAAAGATACAGTCACAGCAGCTGCTGCTCAGTGGGATTGTTTGTATTTAATCACCATGAAAATGCATTTGTTAATATAATGAATGTTGGCTTTAAATGCATAATTTCCCTTTGGTGGTCACTATTTCATTAACATTATTAAAAATGATGGCCTCAATATAAAGTTCCATGATAAAAACTTCAAAGGATACCTGTATATTTTGATTTATTATAGATAGTGAATATTGCTTGACACAAAGGGACTTTCAAACCAAACATGAAAGCATACATTTCAACTACATAGTGTTTTCTGAGGGCCACAAAAATAAGTATCTAACACTTTTTGGTGCATATATATGATTGCTTAGTTCAGTTCCATGCTGAGTTTTTCATGCATTCCCTCTTCAAACAACCCTATGAGATGTGATTCTTCTCCCCTGTACAGAGGGGGACTCTGACGCGCTGAAAGATGAATTCCATTCATTCACTGTGCAAGGTGACCCGACAAGTATTAGTTTGTTAAAGTTGTATTTTATTTCTATCAATGATATTTAAAAGGATTTAAAAAATTTCATCCTCACCTTTAATAAGCAGCATATGGTTAATATAAATATAAATATAACAGTCTATATGGTTTTTATTTAAATTAAAAATCTGCATCATCAGACAAAAGGAATGCTGATGGGAGATGCCGTAGTGACCGGCCAGCCAGCACTGTCCCCCAAGACCAACAGGAAAGGATTAAGTTCGCTGTCTGGGATTTAGAATATAGAGGAGACTGATTAAAGTATCCTGGGCTTCAAGCCTATGCTTTGCCATTCCTGTGTATAACAAATCAAAGAAATATTCCATCTTACTGGCTTTATGTTTAAATTCATAATTTGTAGATTTCAGTCCATAAACAATAAAAATAGTGACTTACTTGTCAGCTGAGATAAGTGTCTTTTCCTCATTGTCAGAGGCATAGTTCCAAGTTGTCTCATTAATTCCAATGTAATAATGCTTATCTTTTGCCCAGGCTGGAGCACTATATAAAAACAGAAAAATGCCAAGCACAGAAAGCTTCATTTTCTTCCTCTCTTGGAGCCCGAGAAGCAATGAAGTAAAATCAGAAGCAGGCAATTTTATAAATAAGGCTTTCTTCCTTTATTTGCTTGATTGACACAATTTAAAGTTGCGCAAGAGTAAATTGTATCGTTAAAGCAAATAACATTTTCCAATTCAGTCAGTTTCTCATAACCCAGGGAGAGAAATAGAACTGTCTTTGGTAGCCAGGCTTCTCTGACTACAAATGAAAAGTCAACAGCTATTGTTGGACGCTAGAGTATGCAAAACTCTGTGCCCTCTTCCTTTCACTGTGGAAATTCCAGGAGGCTGAAGATCATCTCTAAATGTCCCCTTTGTTCCTCCAACAATAGGATGCAGTACAGTGTCCTGCATGTGGCAATCTTTTAATAAACCAGGCCAAAGATTATGTAAAATAGGTTAAAATGTGCAGTTCTGTGTTGTTTCTAAAAGCCTAACAAACACTTGTAACCTTAAGATCTGAAACATGATACTTAGCATGCCAAACCTTAGTAATTTAAACAAAAGAATTCTATTTTGAAGGAGTTGTTGACTCTAAACTTTAAGCACATCAGCACACAAACTTTGTCAGGGATTCTGTACTGCTCTATGGTGATTTCTAGTGGAGCATAGCAGTGGCTGACAATTTTGTTTCAATCATCAAAGAAATCAGCCATACTGGGGTTAGCGGGGTGCACCTGTTTTCAAAGCTACTCCAGAGACTGTCACCGGGAGTTTGAGGCCATCCTAGATAACACAATGACACCCCCCCCTTACAAAAGAAAAATAAAATGAACCTATCATCAGGCAAAACATGATCTCAGTAAATAGAAAGTACCCTCGTTTATTACCCGGGAATTTTTCTTCGAAGTGTGTATTTTAGAGCGGAAGACTTTTAATTAAAACTGTAATTGAAATGTATTGAGGTGTATAAAGTGATTTTTTAAGCTGAAGAAAATCTTGATGAAGACAAATGATATTCTGTGTTAATATATTTTTCTGGGATAACATAAAGCATCTATAAGTATTTGCCAATGGCTGTTGAAATAGGTTGGTATGGGCGAAAGAACTCGATGTTTGGAAAGTCATTCGTTTAAGGAGTATCATAACAAATATTACAGCCCATCTCTGTCATCAACACAGTATATGAAGCAGTCAGTAAAACACTCAAAGTGTTCTCCTGGAGTTTGTATTCCACTTGGGAGCAAGTGACAAAATACAAATGAAAAATGGAATACACAGTATCAGGGGTAAGAGCTATGGAGAAAATAAACCACAGAAGGGGAATAGTGAATGCTACAAAAATAGCCAGATAAAGATCAGAATCTGATGTTCTCAAGATTTAGTTTTCTCATTTGTAAAATGTGAGCCTCACAAAAGAGTAACTTAGGGACACACATTATGGCACCAGAGGAAGAGCTCCTTTCGCCATCTAGTAATAATCATCTCTATTGTGGGGGTGCTGGGATTGAATGCAGGGCTTTGGAAATGCCGGGGAAGCTCTCTGCCACTGAACTGTACCCCAGGCCTAGCTGGTAACATCTTCACTAAATGGCCTGATGCAGAAAACTGAGTCACAGCATCTCATGCCCAAGCCTTCTTCTGGAACTGCCTTGAACAACTCTGCTGTTTTGACCACTAAAGAGGACCAGAGTGGGGCTCATGTCCAGACTCTTCTGACCAAGCCCTGTGCCTGGCAGGAGCTACAAAGGGGCTCTTTTCTGGAAATGGCCTGCATGGAAGGGGCATCATTTTCTGCAGGGAGGGGGACACGTTTCTAATTGGCATGAAGTCACTATGAGCCAGCAGATATCCTAGGGGTTTCCGTCTCTTTATTCTGGGCTCAAACTCAGCACTAGCGCTGTGGGACTGAACAATAGTGACCAAAGTATAACAACCAACTCCAAAGTCACTTCTTGCAGCAAACTCCCCTGGCCAACCATCCCACAAACGAACTAGCTCAAATGATGCTCACAGCACCCTCTGAGTGGTGGTGAGGGCGACTGGATCCACAGCAATACCCTGATTGGGCCTGGGAACCCCTTAAGGTATAGTGTAAGAAGGGTCTTGAAATCCATATTTCTGTCTTGCTTTGTTTGTTTTGGTTTTTTCGGACAGGGTCTCGCTGTGTAGTTCAGGCTTGCCTTGAACTCATTAAGAGTGGCTGGCTGTCCTCAAACTTGCAGCAATCCTCTGTCCTCAGCCTCCCAAGTGCTGCACTGATACACCTGGATCCTTCTGTCCTGCTTTGTGGCAATCACTGTTCCCTGCAAAAGCCACGTGACTGCTCTGTGACAGGAAGTGGGGAGAATTCTCTGAGCCTCTGATTATTGAAATGAGGGAGAAGTCACTGGGGACTACACGAAACAAGCCCTTAGCAGAGTCATTTAACAGCTGCAACCCTCACTGCTCTGCTTCCATTGGAAGTGGACTTGGGATAAGGCTCCAGTTGAGAATTTTCTGCCCTCAAGAAATGCATCACCAGAGCACAGCCTGGAATAAGACAAAAAAAAAAAAAAAAAAAAAAAAAAAAAAGGGCTGGGGCACCAGAAGAAACTCAGCAGAGCACTAAAAGAAAGAGGTGTTTCTATTGCCTATCTCTTAGTTGTGTCTGTCAAAAAGTTTTTACCTCAGAATCCCAGGTTTAAAAAAAAAAAATCCCAGGTTTACCTTTTAGTTTATTATAAACAAACACTACATGTCTAAGTTAACTGTGTGGTAATTGGAGTAGAGCTACATGGCAGAAGTTGTACTCATTTTTCACTGTTTCTTTTTGCTGGTGGTGTCTTAAAGATTTCTGTACTGGATAAGTCTAATCTGCATTTAGCAACTGAGATCCTGAGGCTCGTAATGGCTAAACTCAAGCAAGCAGCTTTCTTTACTGAGTGCTACTTTGGTTTATTTCTCTCTGGCTGGACGGACTTTCTCGTACCTTCCACATTCCAGTTTGTAGCCCTGGTTTCTTTCTTGTTGGCTCATGAGAACTGGTATTTAACCTCTACTCAAGGCCAGCAAAATCGCTAAGAAACAAACCTCTACTTAAACCTATTCTTCACTTAGTGACTGCTGGAGACAGAATAAAAAAGCAGGTCATTCTGTCCATGACCAGTCAGACTACTTTGCTGAAAGGTGGTTTTCTTTTTTGTCACAGGAGGTTGCATAACTCTGGAATTTTATGGCAAGTGTGGTCACACACAGAACTTTGATAATGAGTACACTGCCTTGCCCTGGCACAGTGTGAGCCTAGCTGATCCTTTTCTCCTCTATCAGTCAATTCACAAGTTTTAGGGAATGATTTCTCAGATGGGTCTTTGGTTACTCAACATCCCGTAAGCTTTCCATTAGTAGGTCATAGCCCTTCTCAGCAGCTCCTGGCATGTTACCCAGTCACAGACAGGAGAAGAGGGAAAGCTGACTCTAATCTGCTGGGAGACTTGATGATGTAAAAGTCTACAGCACTATGGGAAAGGGGATTTTCTTTCTTAATAACATAAAGATTTCAATTAATCCTTTCTTCTTGTTCCCACACTACCTTGAATGACATGGGTGGGCATGTGATTTATTTACAGTGAAACAGAACTGCAATAATAGAGTTCTTCTTTAAAAGATGAAAGAATAAAATAAATTTAGAGAAGATTGAATGCCAATACTCCTAAAACTCTTTAATGAAATTAAAAGGGAAACAGCACTTCCAAACTCATTCCTGGAAATAAGCATTACCCTGATACCAAAACCAGAGACATTGCTAACAAAAAAAAGAGAAATACAGGCCAAACTCCCTAATGAACATAGATGCAAAAATCCTCAATAAAATATGGGCAAGCAAAATGCGACAAATCATCAAAAAAAATTCTATACCATGACCAAGTAGGACTCAACCCAGGGATGAAGGGAGGATTCATATATGGGCATTAATACATGTAATATACCACATTAATAGACCCAAGAACAAAAACCACATGATCATCTCAAGAGATGCAAAGAAAGCATTTGACAAAGTATATTCATGATTAAAAACCCTACAGAAAAAATTGGAATAGAAGGTTTTTATGTCATTCTGGTAAAAGTGATCTATGAACTATTGATTAGCCTACATCATACTAAATGATCAAAAACTGAAGGCTTTTACTTTAAAATCAGGAAAAAGACAAAGATGTCCACTATCACCAATCCTATTCAATATAGTTCTGGAAACACTTGCCAGAGCAATTAGACAAGAGAAAGAAATAAAAGGAATAAGGATAGGGAAAAAAAAGAAGTTAAATTATCATTACTTGTAGATGACGTAATAATCTACATGGAAGATCCCAAAAACTCCACCAAAAGATTCCTAGATTTAATAACCAAATTCTGTAGCATAGCTAGATATAAGTCAACACTCAAAAATCAATATCATTCCTGTACACGAGTAACAAACTCACTGAGAGATAAATTGGGGAAATAATATCTTTCACAATAGCATCTAGAAAAATAAAATATTTAGAAATCAATCTAATGAAGGAAGTAAAAGACCTTTACTTTAAAAGCTACAGTACTCTAGGGCCAGAGGTTTGGCTCAGTGATTCTGCTGCCTGCTTCACAAGTGCAAGGTCCCAAGTTCGATCCCAGGTACAAAAAACAATACAAAATAAACAAATAAAAAAACCTACAGTACTCTAAAAAAGGAGATTGAAAAGGATATCAGGAAATGGCAATATATTCCTTGTTTTTATATAGTCAGAACCAATGTAGTAAAAATGGCCATATTTCCAAAACTGTTACATAGATTTAATGCAGTCTCAATCAAAATGCCAATAGCATACTTCATAAAACTAGAGAAAACAATTCTAAAATTCATTTGGAACCAGAAGAGACCTCAAAGAGCAATAGCAATTCTGAGTAACTAGGGCAAGCAAGAGTCACCACAATTCCCAACTTGAGGTTATACTACAAAACTACCATCATAAACCAGCACGGTACTTGAACAAAACAAAACAAAAATAGACCCATTGATCAAGGGACCAGAATAGATCAACTCCAAAGACACTCAACTACTTTATCTTTGACAAAGGGACCAAACACCTTCACTTGAAGAAAGATAGCCTCTTTAATAGATTGGGCTGGGAAAAATGGCTGAAGATTAAACCTAGACCCATACCTTTTACCATTCACTAAACTAAAATCAAAATGGATCACAGATCCAAATATTAAATCAGGAAAACTCTGCTGGAAGATAGAATAGGTAAAACTCTTGAAGAGATGGGTGTAGGCAAAGACTTTATGAACAAAACCCCAATAGCACAAGAAATATTACAAGGAATCAACAACTAGGATCATATCATATTAAAAAGCATTTGCACAGCAAAAGAAATCACCAAAAGAGTGAAGAGACAACTCACAGAATGGAAAAAATGTTACCAGTTACTCCTCAAAGAGCTAATATCTAGAATATATAAAGAACTCAAAAAACATCAGGCCCCCAAATTTAAATACCCAATCCAAAAATGAGCATCTTAAACAAACACTTCTCAGTGAATTGCAAACAGTGAAGAAGTATAAACAGCAAATAAGTATATGAAAAAATTTTCAACATCACAAATCATTCAAGACATTCAAATTACAATACTGAGAGTCCATCTTACTCCAGAAAGGATGGCTCTCATTAGGAAATCAACTATTAACAAATGCTCCTGGGTCTATGGAGAAAAAGGAACCTTTCTCCACTGTTGGTGGAAGTGTAAATTGGTACAACCAAAGAGATGCAAAGAAAGCATTTGACAAAGTATATTCATGATTAAAAACCCTACAGAAAAAATTGGAATAGAAGGTTTTTATGTCATTCTGGTAAAAGTGATCTATGAACTATTGATTAGCCTACATCATACTAAATGATCAAAAACTGAAGGCTTTTACTTTAAAATCAGGAAAAAGACAAAGATGTCCACTATCACCAATCCTATTCAATATAGTTCTGGAAACACTTGCCAGAGCAATTAGACAAGAGAAAGAAATAAAAGGAATAAGGATAGGGAAAAAAAAGAAGTTAAATTATCATTACTTGTAGATGACGTAATAATCTACATGGAAGATCCCAAAAACTCCACCAAAAGATTCCTAGATTTAATAACCAAATTCTGTAGCATAGCTAGATATAAGTCAACACTCAAAAATCAATATCATTCCTGTACACGAGTAACAAACTCACTGAGAGATAAATTGGGGAAATAATATCTTTCACAATAGCATCTAGAAAAATAAAATATTTAGAAATCAATCTAATGAAGGAAGTAAAAGACCTTTACTTTAAAAGCTACAGTACTCTAGGGCCAGAGGTTTGGCTCAGTGATTCTGCTGCCTGCTTCACAAGTGCAAGGTCCCAAGTTCGATCCCAGGTACAAAAAACAATACAAAATAAACAAATAAAAAAACCTACAGTACTCTAAAAAAGGAGATTGAAAAGGATATCAGGAAATGGCAATATATTCCTTGTTTTTATATAGTCAGAACCAATGTAGTAAAAATGGCCATATTTCCAAAACTGTTACATAGATTTAATGCAGTCTCAATCAAAATGCCAATAGCATACTTCATAAAACTAGAGAAAACAATTCTAAAATTCATTTGGAACCAGAAGAGACCTCAAAGAGCAATAGCAATTCTGAGTAACTAGGGCAAGCAAGAGTCACCACAATTCCCAACTTGAGGTTATACTACAAAACTACCATCATAAACCAGCACGGTACTTGAACAAAACAAAACAAAAATAGACCCATTGATCAAGGGACCAGAATAGATCAACTCCAAAGACACTCAACTACTTTATCTTTGACAAAGGGACCAAACACCTTCACTTGAAGAAAGATAGCCTCTTTAATAGATTGGGCTGGGAAAAATGGCTGAAGATTAAACCTAGACCCATACCTTTTACCATTCACTAAACTAAAATCAAAATGGATCACAGATCCAAATATTAAATCAGGAAAACTCTGCTGGAAGATAGAATAGGTAAAACTCTTGAAGAGATGGGTGTAGGCAAAGACTTTATGAACAAAACCCCAATAGCACAAGAAATATTACAAGGAATCAACAACTAGGATCATATCATATTAAAAAGCATTTGCACAGCAAAAGAAATCACCAAAAGAGTGAAGAGACAACTCACAGAATGGAAAAAATGTTACCAGTTACTCCTCAAAGAGCTAATATCTAGAATATATAAAGAACTCAAAAAACATCAGGCCCCCAAATTTAAATACCCAATCCAAAAATGAGCATCTTAAACAAACACTTCTCAGTGAATTGCAAACAGTGAAGAAGTATAAACAGCAAATAAGTATATGAAAAAATTTTCAACATCACAAATCATTCAAGACATTCAAATTACAATACTGAGAGTCCATCTTACTCCAGAAAGGATGGCTCTCATTAGGAAATCAACTATTAACAAATGCTCCTGGGTCTATGGAGAAAAAGGAACCTTTCTCCACTGTTGGTGGAAGTGTAAATTGGTACAACCAATATGGAAATTGTTGTGGAGATTCCTCAAAAAACTAAAACTAAAGGTTTCATTTTATCCAGCTATTCTTCTTCTAGGTGTTTTTCTGAAAGAATTAAAAGCATCATACCACAATGATATATGCACATCCATGTTTATAACAGCACAATTTGTAATGCCTAGTCTTGGAAACAGCCCAGATGACCACCAGTGGATGGACAGATTTTTAAAAATGTGGTCTTTATATTCAATGGAGTACTATATTGCTATAAAGAAGGATAGAGTTGAGGAATTTTTAGTTAAATGGATGTACCTTGAGAACATGATTTTAAGTGAAATAAACCAGATGCACATGTTTTAATACCACATTGTTTCCTCTTGCATGAGAAACCAGAGGAGTAGATAAGAACAAAAATGGAGGATAGGTGCTGGGAAGTTGGAAGGAAATGTTCAAATAGACAGGGGAACTGGGAGCGGGGAGGAGGAAGGGAAGGTAGGAAATAAGGATAAAAAAAATAGAAAGATTGGAAGAAAAACAACAGAAACAAAGTTTTGTACAGGGAGCAGGGAAGAAGAACGGAAGGGAAAGAAATGAGACAAAATGAATTAAGATATATTATATACAGGTACAAATTCCCTATGAGGAATGCAATCATTATGTATGTAAAAAATGTACCAATAAATTAATTTTTTAAAAAATATCAAATAAAAACTTACTGGCTCAACTTGATTACATAGAACTTTTTTGTTTGTTTGTTTGTTTGTTTGGTACCAGGGATTGAACTCGGGTCCTTGCGTTTGCAAGGCAGGCCACTGAACCACTGAGCTAAATCCCCGGCCCCATACATAGAACTTTAATGGGTGACTTTCTTGAAACAATCTTCTCTCCTGACATCATCAACCCCACTTCCTCTTGTTTCTCCTCCATGCTGGAATGTCTGAATGAGTTGTTGCGCTGGACCTTAAGTTATATAAAGTATTTAAGAGATGACAGAGAGTGGCCATTCTCTTGAAGGAAGAGCTTAGTGCTACTCACAGTTCCTATAGAAACAGTAGGGCAGAGCGCCACACAGGGCCATTTGTTGAAGCACCAAGTTGGTCAGAAGGCACCAGCAGGAGCAAGGCAAAAATAGGACACAGCCTCCCTGGGATTTCTGCATGCAAGGTAGGCAGGGTAAACAGTTTAGGATTGGCTAATTGAATAATCCCAATGGGTTTAGGGGCATAAATGCTGTACCTAGTTGCCTGGTACCAGGTCCTTTCTGTGTTGAGTTTGGGTAGGAAAATATTTGCTTGATCTGTGCGAATTAGATAAGGAGATTGTTGGGAGGATATGAAAGATAGGCTCACCAACAAGTTCTTTACCAAATCTAGAAATTAGCTAGCTCTAGTGTCTTCTTGGCGAGAGAATGTTACAACATACATAAAATATTAAAAAATTTGTACATACTGCATATTAAAATAACCTATATACAACTGTGTCAGCGACCTTGTCTGCCTTCTAATTAATCATAAACAGGATAGAACTTGACACATAACTTGATGAATAGAGAATGAATTAATAATAGTTGCTAATGTTTGTTAGATGATTACTCTGTACAAGGCACAGTGCCAAGAACTTTATAAATTTTATTTTATTTAAATTTCATAACAACCTATTCATTAAGTAGGTATATAATTTTCTATTGTTGCCGAAACAAACTATGCAAACTTAGTGCCATAAAATAGCCCAAATATATCTTACAGATCTATATGTCAGAAATCTGAAACACATTTCATTGGGCTAAAAATCCAGATGTCTCAGGGCTGTGTTTTTGTTTGTTTGTTTGTTTTTTTGGAAGTTCTAGGGGAGAATCCAGTTCCTTGCCTGTTGTAACTTCTAGACGTCACCTATACTCCTCAGCCCAAGAGTACCTCCCCTATCTTCAATGCCAACAACGGTGAGTTGAGTCTTTCCTACCTTATATCACTCTGATAATTTCTATTTCCTCCCTTCATTGTTTTAAAAGACCCTTGTGACTCCATTGAGCCCACTGGGATAATCACAGATAACATCCTTTTTTCAATGGTAGTTGACTAGAAACCTTAACTCCATCTGGAACTTTAATTTTTTCTGCTAGGTAAGGTAACAAACTCAGTTTCTGGAATTAGAAGGTGAATACATTTGAGGAGTGAGTGGGGGTCACTGTTTTGCCTGCAATATACTTCAGAGAGGTATTGATGATGATGATGATGATGATGATGATGATGATGATGATGATGATGATGATGTTGACTTTATAGATGAAAAAGAGGTATTGATGATGATGATGATGATGATGATGATGATGATGATGATGATGATGTTGACTTTATAGATGAAGGAATGAACCTTTACAGATGAGTCCTATAAATAGGACCTACAGGCCCTGATTCAGGATCTGAGGACAAGAACACGGCTCCGGGCCCCGTGAGGCAGAGCCTCTTAGTTTCTCTGGGCATTGATTCTGTTGAGGTCTGGTTGTCATTTGAAAAATTTGAAACTTTCACCTTAACAGTATACTTAAAGGTGGCTAGATTTATGGTGTTGGAAAATAATCCAGTATGATAATGTATTCATTTAAAAGTAAAGAAAGAGTGACAAAGAATTTTTTTTAAGGACATTTGATACTTGTTTATGCATCTACTGAGAAAATCACATTATAGAAGAAAGTTTTCTTGATAAGTACAGAATTGGAGCAAAAGAGTGGATATTCTTATCTTCCGTTTCCCTTTTTTCCCCTTCACTTTTTGCACTAACAGTATTTCTGCCTAAATATCCAGTCCTGGTCATTAGACTCTGAGCATCTTCCTAGACCTGGTGCAAATGAACATCCCAGTGCTGTATTCTTGGACCTCAACTCCCTGTTTTTGGGAGGGAAAGCAGACTGCTCCCTTCCACTCAGTTCCATTCACTAAATCACACTTAACAATCCATCAAGTTGAAGTCGATGGCTGCGTTTTTAAACATATAAACGAGTGAATGAGTTAAACATTATTTTTGGTGAGATTTGAACCAGACTTACTTTTTGCAAAGAATATTCCAGTTTTATCAGCAGCATGTATGAAAGTCTCCAACTTGATGCTTCTATGAAGGACTAGTTACATTCATATTTTATAAGCTCTTCTTAGTTTCTATATCAAAGAGCAAAATATTGTTTATTAATTTTGTTTCATAGTATTATCAGTATACTTATATTTAGAAATTCTCTGCTAGAGACACATGTTGAAGTATTTTTGGGTGAAATGACATGACGTTGGGGGATTTGTTCGATAATACTCCAGGTACTGATGTATTGTACAGCTAAGAAGTTACAAAGTAAAAAGAATAAAGTATGGCTTTGGTTCCAATTGCCATGAGAACCTTCTGTTTAATCAACCCCTGCTGATACATACTCTTACGTATTATCTGAAGTAAAGGCTGTTAGCCAACCCACAAGACATTAATAACTCTTCCCTTGCTACTTCCATTATAGGATCTATAAAAATTCTTTTCCATTCTCTCTTGTAGTTAGGAATATCCAGGTAATTGAATTTCACCAGTGAGACATAGACAAAAATTGGCTGTAAGATTACAACGTACTTGAAAGAAAAAATAAGAATTATTTGCCAAATTAACTAGAAATGATTATATTCAGATAAATTATAATGTTTATATAAGGACATTTGACCTGTTGTACACTTACATGATGTTCTATACCAGTCATTCACTCAAAGATTATTTTGAGATGATCAAGATACCCTCGATTGTACTTAGAGAAAAGAAAAATTAGTCCTGATGGTTGAGTCTGTGCTTTCTGTCAAATAATGAAATATTAGAATTAGAACTGAAGAGCAGAGTAGTAAGAGGAGTAATTGACTAATATCTTTTAGAAGTTCATCTCCTTGTTATGGATTCAGGACTGTACAAATCTGATATTTATGACTGTATCCATCAGTGCTTACTGGAGAAACAAATATAATACAAGATATACAAATATATCTAAAAATGTACAAGACTGGCTTACAATGGCTGCCCACAGAGTCAGATGTGGAAGGGTGCAAAACGTCTGTCGTGTGTGCACTGGGGACCCGAGGGACCCAGGTGAAGGCCTGGGGCTCTGTGTAGTGTTCCTTTTGAATCCGTGTCAAGAGGCTGAAGGGTCTGCAATGGAAGGCTGGAAAGTCTACTCCGGAAGGCGGAAGGGCCAGTGCTGGGACCTGAAGAGTCTACTCTGGAAGCCGGGAGATGACATCCAAGGTGAAAGTGAAGACTGGCTCTCCTTTGAGGAACACAGAAGCAATCCTTTCTTCTTAATTCCCCCTTTGTGGCATTCTGTCGCTAAACCTCCCTAGGGTGGGTCTTCCACACCCAGAACTATGCTGAGCCAATTTACTTGGGTATTATTTACCCAAAGGGACATAATCAACTATTATAATGACCTTCCTTGTGGAGACTATCAAATAACAAAACATATCCAAAAGATTTGGAAACCTGATATTTTATGACCATGTTAGTGAACACACGAACTCTAGAATAGAGGGTCTGGAGGAGAAATAAGTCCCAAAACATTCTAGTGTTACACAGATCACAAAGGAAATGTCACATCCTTCAAGATGTTAGCCTCACCTGTATCTCATATATCGGAGAGCTCTGTGTTTCAAAGAACAACTAGTGTCACAATCCCTAACAATATTGCTAATGACAGACGTTGGTGCTGTGTAGGACGTCGTTTCTCAAAGTGCAGCTAATCACGAAAGTTTATGATTATGATTACAGGAACGAGACGGTAAGGGTAACAGGAACTCCCCAGGCACCTTTGGCCAACCGTGTCTCTCAGGGTTGGAGCTAAGGGCTGAGGACACATAATAGCTAATTTCTCTCCTAAGCAGAGAGTTTAGGAAACCATCTCTCTAAGTTAGTTTGAGTTTGAAAGATGAAGCCCTAGCCCTGTCCTAAATGGATGATGAGGTGAGAAAGAGGAAGATGGACAGCTTGGCAAACTAAAAGGAGAGGTATTTGCAGCTTTGGAGATGCTAGAGACTCTTAGTGATGTGTGGTAATTGAGGACAAGGGCACCTAATGTCAAATGGTAAATGTTTTCACTATTTGTATTTTTTGACACTTTCACTAAAAGCCTGTGACTCGGATGACCTTGATTTTGTGTTGCTTAAGAGTATCAAAGGAAATGAAGTGTGTTCCATTTTTGGATTATACAGAGAGATCAGAAAGGAGGTCAAAGGCAAGAGGGATAACAGAAGCAGGACATCAGTGCTGGGGATGAGAAGAAACAGGTTCTCAAGACTCCTTGGAAGTGACGGACAGCAGACAGTAGAAACGCTGGGTCACCACACCATGCAGAATGGCAGTCCACGGCACTTTATTGAAGATTAATCTTGTATTAAGGTGAAATTAATGCATGGCATAGGGTACATTTTTATACGTCAGAGAATATAGAGAGCGATATGAAAATTTTAACTATGAATGGACAACATCAAAGCTGTCATAATACAAATAGAATCACTTATGTGAAACCATAAAAGCAAGTCAGTATATAAAGCTGAGATGAAGGTAGGGTTTTCACGCGATTGCCTAATTGTAACTAGCACAAAAGACTCTGTCAGAACCACAACCTTATGCATAAAGAAGCATTTTTTCAAAGTCATCTGATCAGCAACAGTTTGTCCAACGTCAGACTAAAATCACCCTAGTTGTTAATCCTTGCGGGAAAGAACTATTGTTTCAGAATATTTTATATCATTTTCCTCATTTTTTGACCTTTAAAAACTTTCCCTTGCTTCAAACTCTTTGAGTACAATCACATTCACATATTCCCGCTGCAATGCACTGCCATCCCAAATAAATATCATTATTCTTTGAAGAATCTTTTGTGATGATTGTAATTTATGTTAACAGTTTCCAAGGAAACAGTGCAAATAAGTACCTGCAGCCCCGACTTCCAGGAAAGGACAGCTGTAGGGAATACGGGGCGGCTGGCTGGCTATCAGGGCCAGGAAGTGACTTTAAAGGGCTGTTCTGCTGCCCTGGAGACACAAGTGCTAACGGGGTGCATCCTGCTGAAATAGTTATATCCAGCCTCAAGGTGGGGCGCTAGATGAGATCTCCCGAAGCAGGTTTAGAGGGAGTGGCTGCAGTTGAAAGCTAGTGACGCCAGGCACTGTGGGATAGACAGGATCCTTCTTAAGAGAGGCAGTTTCATGAAGCCATTAAGGGTATAGACTCTGGGGTGAGAATCAGTCCGTGCATTCAACTTCTTTTTGTCCTGATTCTAGGCATTGTACCTAAGGACTCCACCCTGAGTTGCATCCCCAGCCTTATTTTATACTATCTCATTTTTACTCTGAGACGGTTCTTGCTAAGTCATTAAAGTACCCAGGCTGTGTTCGAATTTATGACCCTTCTGTCTTAGTCTATCAGAGTGCTGGGATTACAGGTGTGCACTACCATGCCCAATCTAAATCCAACTTCTACTCCCTTCCGGAGGAAAGTGCCTTACTAGTACTTCATTTTGTTCCCCTGCAGCTCCACACAACAATTAGCACGGTTATAGGTATAGTAGAAGCATTTGCTGCACTGAATTATCTATTTGATACTGTCAAAAATACTGTGAAACCTATAACCAAATTTTAACCTCATTAACTTTTTTTCTAATTTTTTAAATTAAATAATAGAATTTATTGGTACATTTTAGGAATACAGTACAGTTACATTCATCGTTGGGATCTTGTACCTCTACATGACAGGTCTTGGTTCTCTTTTTTTCCCCTTATCCCTGCCCTCCCTTCACCCCCTCCTCCCTTCCCCATTTGCAAACATTTTATTTCCATCTTTTCATTTTTTCACATTTTTTTTCCCGTATTACCCTTGCCCTACCCATCCCACCTTCCACTTTTGTTCTAATTTTAAATGTCTTTAATATAAAGATTCAAACATAATATAAGTAATTGTATTATGTAGGCTTTTGCCTCCAAAATACAGGGAGTTTTGAAGGAAGCGTAGGGAGATCACAGTGGTTAGAGCTTGGGTTGTGTGTACTGAAAGTTCACTACATTATTCCATCTACTTTATTCTATAAAAGTTCCTATAATCAAAGTCTTTATGTCAAAAATTAAAGTTCAAGAGGAATAAACCTTGTTTTGTTTTTTTTTATTGAGTTTATTGGTACATTTAGGGATACAGTACAGTTACATTCATTGTTATTTTGAAGGACGTAGGGAGATCACAGTGGTTAGAGCTTGGGTTGTGTGTACTGAAAGTTCACTACATTATTCCATCTACTTTATTCTATAAAAGTTCCTATAATCAAAGTCTTTATGTCAAAAATTAAAGTTCAAGAGGAGAATAA
>NW_022900949.1:68935859-68940007 GCF_012274545.1 Fukomys damarensis | reverse complement strand
AAAAAAAAAAAAAAAACAAAAAAACAAAAAAACAAAAAAAAAACCAAACCTTGTTTATTAAAGAGTGGTAAAGTAAACAGCTGAAAGCAGAAAGATAAAATTTTAAATACTTATGATAAATTAGAGAAATGATGAGTCAAAAGTACTCATAAAACACAACTGTAAGGCAATACGACTGATGGAGTGAGAGGATTCAGACAAGAGATGTAAAGAGACTGACTAAAAATGCAGAAAATAGACAAAGATATCACAAAGGCAACAATTACCACAAAGCCACTTGACACCTAGTCCCACACTGCTATTTTATAATATTGAAGGAATGATAGATTTAAAGGCCACGATTTTCCAGGTCCTATTATAAAAAATGGTTTCATCAAGGGGTGCTTTTTAAGATACAAAGCAAAAAACTTGAAGAATCACACACACACACACACACACACACACACACACAATTTATCTATTGGTTACAAGAAAAATAAGGGGTAAAGATAAGTAGAGCAAATCATCTCAGGTTCTGAAACTCTTCACCGTCAAGGCTCCTGCCACATGCACCTCACCATGAAATGCTCAGGACAAGCACGCATCACCTGTGTACTGTTGGTGGTAAATTCTTTTGAGATGGATCCTTCCCCAAAGAAATTATCAGACCAGTGCAGAATATGGAAAATTTTCCAGAAATCCACAGGCTTGGACCCTTCAAAAATGAAATGCTATGAAAGATAAGAAAAAAATCACCAAGAGTCTCTTCTGATTTTTAGGAAAGATACAGCAATGGCAACCAGCTGCTGTTAGGATTTTTTATTAAATCTGGGATCAAAAACCACACATGGTTATAAAGAGTATTCTGGGGAAACTGGAGATATTTGAATGAATTGTTAGATCCTAATATAGAATTGTTTGATTTTCTAGTGTGATGCTATTTTGGTTGGGGTGGAATTTGTCTTTATTCTTAGAATGGGTATTTAAAAGGAAAGCAGCATATTTGCAAGTTACTTTTAGTTGGGTTCAGAAAAAATACAGGAGAGAGAGAGAAAATGTGGTAAAATCTATATTAGTGTTCAGGATATTTTTCTTTTATGTTACTTCCAATTTTTTTTAAAAAAGTAAAACTGGGATGATTATAAGCATCCGTGGAATAACATTAGATGAAGATAAGAAAAGTGCTCTTCCATCAGCATTTGTCAAATAACTACGAAATATAAAGGTAATTATATAATTATTTGCTTCTGCCTCATATACTATTGATGCTCTGTATCTGTATTGATGCCTGGGCTCGATCTTTCCCTTCCAGTTCCACCTTGTCATGCTGCCTCAATAGAAGACACTACATAGTTGAGGGCATAGTTAAGTGCAGCTTCCGTGGGACCTGACTGTGTATCACAGCTGTGCTCGTAAAAGTGAGCTATGTGCAGGCCAGTTTTGTACTTGTACCAGTCAGACACCAACTCACTTCGTTGCCAACACGCAGTATCAGAAGTTAAAGTAATTTGATTTTGAAAACTTTTAAAGTATGAATGTTTTCAGAGGCTGTATTTTAAAGAGAGCTCAAGGATGTTGTTAAGCAAGACTGTGATGGTTAAGCTTAATTATCAACTCGAATGACTTGAGAGACATCTAGATTAGTAGAGTATACTGCGGGATGTGTCTGAATGGGCCATGGAGACCTGTCTTTACAGACTACGTGTGGTCCTTGGTCCCTTCCGCTCCAAATGGTCTGCTCCTGTCCTCTGCTCCCTAGCTGTTGTGAGTTAAGCAGCCTGCTCCGCTCTGCCTTTTCACCATGATGTTTCTGCCTTGGAGCTAGCAGACCATGCACTAAACGTCTGAAACCATGAGCCAAATTAAACCTCTTCTCTTTTAAAGTTGCAAGTATTGGGTATTTTTTCCCAGCAATAGGAAAGCTGAGCAAAGAAGGATGGACGTGTCTCATTCTAGTTTTTCTTTCTTGAAGAAATGGAGCGTTGACTTTATGTTAACATAATCTGTTTGGACTGGAATGTTTCACAGGTTGATAGATACTTAAATATCTGTATATTTTAATTATATTTAATATTATCACAGGAGATTAAGACTATTAGAAGAGTATATTCCCATTTAACTTCTCTAAGTGAGACCTTCATAGCCTACTGGTTGCCAGTAGAAATGGCCATTTGCCTGAGGCCATTTGGAAACCCTTTCTAATCCTTTTGTGGTGCGGTCTCCAAATAATAAAATGATACCAAGTGTCCACAAATGACATTTTCTTGGTTCCCAATCACTTTCATTTGTTTTATGTTACCTGTGACTGCTTTTGTTGACAAAGTCTGAGTACAGTACAGCTATGACAGAGATCTCATGGCCTGTAAGCCTAAATTGTTTGGTTTCTGGCCCTTTACAGAAAACATTTGCTGACTTCTGGCGTACGTGATCTATACCACAGCTCTTTGTCTTGACAAATGTGAACCTTCACCTGTTCCACCGTGAGGAACGGTCCGTGGGCTATAGTTGGTGTGTCAAGTGGACATTCCTGTGTATTTGTTTGCTAAGGACAAAATTTTCCTCTTTCCTGGCTACTTTGTTTGGTTCTGAAGAGCAATCAGATATTTTCTCCACAACACCATATTTTTTTCTCATTAAAAATTTTGAAGGAGAACCAGTGGACTATTCTGGCTTTGGTGTTTTCACAACAGATGACCAGAGCATCAACCAGCCCACTGTTAAAACTCAGAAGGATCAAGGCAAAATCATTCACTGCCTATACAGAGAAAAACATCCACTGAAAAATGAAAGAACAGAATCAAGTTTTAGGCTTCATGAATAAGAAACACAATGTCACAGACTTCAGTCCTTGTCTGAAGAAAAATTGTGACCTCGCTCATTAGAGGTGAAATCTAAAGAAAGCAACAAACTGCTGAAATGGATTTTAGACACATTCTTCAGAGGACTTAGATCTATTTCTGAAATTTTAATTAAAAAAGAGAACTCTGGTTTTAATTAAAATTCCCTGGCATTGGAGCTGGGTGGCAGGGAAGTCTAAAAGAATTCATTGCTTCAGTTATGTATTTGTTTGCCAGTAACTTTTAGTTGGGAATGTTGTTTATCTTCATTTTGTTTCGGGGTTAAATCTCTATGTAGATTCTTGTTCCAGGCAGAGTGGTCCAAGATAAACTTGAGTTCAGTGAGAGAATCTGTGCTTTTTAAAAAAAATGTAAATATGCTGATGTTTATTTTTTCATTCATCGTGGAATATTAAAATTCCATACTTTGTTTTCTGTAACCCAAATTTTATTCACTGAAACAAAGTACGGGACATTATTATATTATTAGATGGATTTTTCAACTCACAGTGACATTTCAGGAATTTTCACAGTATGAGACATTGTCATACGATCATTTATTTTGCTCTTAAAAATATGAACCTATGGAGCATGAAAAACTGAGCAGTATTTAGATTACTTGTTGAAAGTTCATGCACAATAGACTTTTCAAATATCAGAATAACCCCTTTCTTGCTTCCATTATAATTTCTAGGAGAAACTCAATCAAAGAACCGTGATGGAGGGCCAGGGATGTAGCTCAGTGGCAAGCATGAGGCCCTGAGTTCAATTTCAAAAAATAATAATAATAATAATGGGATTAATTTGCCTTAACCACAGCCACAGTCAAATGATAAAACTGAGGCGTACCCATGGGCCTGCTAATCTTGGTCGTCAACTCTGCTGGACTAAGACTCCTGGAGGGGTGATGAGACTATGGAGGCAGGTAGCTGAATGGGTGATCAGGAGACACGTCTAGTTGGAGGAAGTGGTCATTGGAGCATGACCTTAGAGACTGTATCTCCCCTTGGTTCCTTCCTCTCTGGCTCTTCCCCTTTACTCTGCCTCTGGCCACCATGAACTGAGCAGCTTCTTCTCCACCAGGTCCTTCTACCATGATGCTTCTGCCTTGGTGCCAGCCAACCATAGACTAAGACCTCTGAAACGGTGGGCCAAAATAAATCTTCCCTTCTTTAAACTGTGGGAGTTAGATATTTGTCCCAGCAACAAGAAAACTATCAAACATAACACTCAAAAGTCCTTTGAGGGAGGACCAGTTCTATCGGGGATCTGCCAAGTCAATGTTGCATCTCTCCTGAGGTCGGTAAATGAAATATATATATATATATATAT
>NW_022900949.1:68881420-68935768 GCF_012274545.1 Fukomys damarensis | reverse complement strand
TATATATTGACTTTTAAATAAGACATTTATGGATAACCAGGAAGTGCACAATAAAACTATAGAAGTATTAGGCAGCAAACTCTAGGCTTTCTTTTCTGGCTGTACTTCTCTTACCTTTGTGATCTCTGTCTATTTGTTTACATTTTCTGAGCTTCTGTTTCTCATACACATAAAGTAGGGATTTAAAGCTTGTTTGAATTACTGCCTTTGGTGTTACAATACCTGGGCCGCCAGGTGAACTCAGTAACTCTGCCCATGTGAGCTATTATTTTGCCAGAGTTCAGTATCAAAATCTTACAGTGATTCTACCATTGAAAAATTCAAGTCACTAAATATCTAATTTATTTGTTCAATGCACATTTTAGTGAAAATAACTTAGGCTATGAAGTGGACAAAACTTTGAATTCCAGTTTGGAAACTTCTAATTTGTGGATTAAACGTGCCTCCTCCTACTCCCAAAGCTGTTTGCATTAGCTCTACTGAGTCTTCCTTCTATATTCTTGCAGTGAAGTTCTTACACCTTACAACCCTGTATCTTGCATTTCCAGAGGCTTACGTTGATTTTTCCAAGCACTTGTGACATAGTCTTACTCCTTCACTAACAACCCAATGCCTAGCCTCCCGCCTCCCAAATCTTTAACAGTCTACCAGTACTCATGCTCATCTTTCTTTTTTCTTTTTTTACCAGGGATCGAACTCGGTTCTTCGCACTTGCGAAGCAGGCAGCAGAGCCACTGAGCTAAATCCCCAGCCCAACACTCATTTTTCAGCACGCCACACAGTGCCTGGCACACTGCAGCCGGTACTCAGAGGGGTTTGTGGAATGGATTTAATGTGATCTTTCCTGATGAATCAGAACATAGGACTGACTCACAGACTCCCTGGATAGGAGAGTCATGTTGGTACCACCATTAGTTCTGCACGAAAACCTTGGAGATTTTCTTTTTCCCAAAGCAGTTTCCCAGCTGAGTTGGATAACAGTGATTTTTAGGTTTTTTTGTTTTTTGGTTTTTTTTTGGTACCAGGGATCGAACTCAGGTCCTTGAGCTTGAGAGGCAGGTGGCAGAACCATTGAGCTAAATCTCCAGCCTGGAATAACATTGAAATTGTTTATTTTTGCTCCATGAGCAAAACTAGAATATAGTCTCTTTGGGGAGGGGGTACCTGGGGTTGAATTCTGGTCCTTGTGCTTGCAAAGCAGGCAGTGGAACCACTGAGCTAAATCCCCAGCCCTAGAATATAGTCTTGAGGCTTTATTTTTAAAGAAAACTCAATATTGGATCAGGGTTGAGAAATATTAAAGGACCTCAGAAATCAAAGATGGACAGTATGTGGGCAATTGCTATTTTAAATTTTGTGTCATCTGTCCTCTTAAGTACACATTTAGTGATTTGTTCTTTTACTTACTATACAGCCCAATTAAACAAAAACACATTGAACAATTTGATCATTGCTGATTTATGAAAGATTATTTCACCTAAAAGATTTAATTTCCTATAATTTTATAAGTTCATTCTCTAGAAAATGTACTTTAATGAACATAAGCTATGCCTAGGAAAAACATATACTTCATTTTCTCTCTCGATTGACCTCATAAAAATAAAAGCTGATTGTTAGCTCCTTCACACTAGTGGAGGACACCAGGAGCTGCAAGGCCTATTTATAGATGAGGGTGATTTCCTCTCTCACAGACTGAAGATCCTTTCATTTTATGCTCTGCCTTCTCACCCGCAGTCAAGAGCTAGAGGCATAAAATTGATTTTAAATCTTCTTTCTATTTGAGGGAGGTTGAATCAGTAACTCTTAAAAAGTCTGAAACAGAGATGGTTTTTAGATGAAATAAGCAGCAAAAGTTCTCCTCCGATTGGTGCTGTGATTACTAACATCAGAGACCTCTTTGTTATTCTTCCCTCCTCACCTTCACAACTCTATCTTGTCAAAGACTATGCTTGTTTTTTTTTCCATATAGTATTTGCCTTTGTGCATTAAATAGCAATAGAATCTAGAGGGTCAAATTGTGTAATTTATCTTCATGCATTGGCACAGAATCCTAGAGAAAACAAACATCCTGCCGTGACTAAAGATAGAGGCCCACTTGAAAGCAGCAGGCAGCATCCAGTACAGGACTCCCTCCACCCTTCAGAGACAGCTCTGAGGTGGAGGAGAAGCCAGGAGGAATAAAAGTCTCTACACTGACATGCAAATTTGTCTTTGCAGGATTCGGACATGCACATGAGTATCTGGACTCAAACAGGAGTTGGGTGAAAGGAAACATCTTGTGACTTACGAAATGGACAGTGGATTCCTAGGAGTGGTTTCCCAGCTGATCTGTCAAGGGAGCAATTTTGTACAACTTTCCTTTCCTCTATTTCCCTTTTGCAAAAGTTCTATCTCCATATTTCCTGTTATCTATCTCATATTTTGCTCTTTAATTATTTATGCTTTGGGTTGCTCATATGAGAAACCATGTGATATTTAAACTTGTATGTCTGACTTATTTCACTTTAAATTGTGGATTGAAGTTTTAACCATTTTCCTACAAATGACTCAGATTTATCCTTTTTAAGGTAATGTTTCACTGTGTATAAATTTCTCATTTTCTTTATCCACTCATTCATTTCTAAGATCTCTCTATTATGAGTTATGCTGCTATAAACATGGATATACAAGCATCACTGTAATGTGGTCCATAACACCTTTGGAAGGATACAGCTCCTAGAAGGGGAGTAGCTGGGTCAAATGGAATTTCTAGTTTTAGTTTTCTCAGATAGTGAGTTCTTTAAATTCTGGTATGTTTTACTGGCATTACCATTTGATTCTAGGAACTGTCTCATTTCTTCCTTGATTTCTTCTGTAACCCATTGATTATTCAAGAGCATATTGTTTAATTTTCATGTGTCTACATAATTTCTGAAGTTTCTTTTGCCATTGATTTCTAGTTTCATTGCACTGATATCTGATACTATGCATGGAATTATTTAGATTCTTTTGTATTTACTTCAGCCTTCTTTATGGGATAGTACATTTCTACTTTGGAGGTTTCATGTGCTGCTAAAAAGACTGCATTCTGTTGTTGCTGGCTGGAACACTCTGTAAACATCTACTAAGTCTATTTGTTTGAAGCTTGTGTTAGTTACTTTTCTCATTACTGTCGGCACCCAAAGTTAAAGGAGGAAAGGTCTATTTAGCTCATAGTCTGTAGAGGTTTTGGTCCATAATCGGCTGGCTCCAAAGCAGTTTGGCATCACAGAGAAGAAACAGTTCATGGTGGGCAGAAGATAGCAAAGCAAAAAGGGAAGAATATAGCTTTTTCTATCCCTTACATCTTATCTAGGCTACTTAGGGGAAGTAGCACTCACACCATTAAGCCTACTGCCCTTGATTTGATCCTAGCACTGCACCATGAATCAATTCCAGGATCACACACTCTAGGTGCAGAGACCTCTGAAAAAGCCCCACCTATGACTGCATGAGGCTTTGGGGGGCCATTTAGACATAAGCCATAACAAAGGTATAGTTCAACTCTGATATTTCTTTGATTTTTTTTTGTCTAGTTGATCTGTCTGTGATAGAGGGGTATTGAGGTCCCAACAATAATTGCGCTGATACTCATCTGATCTTTTATGTCCAGTAGTATTTGTTTTAGAAATTTGGATGTGGCAGCATTTGGTGCATATATATTTATAATTGTTATCATTTCCTGTTTAATTGTCATTTTTCTGTCCATACTTTTGATAGAATTTTTTAATCTCCTGAGTTTATATTTAGAGTCCTTTATGGATCCTAATTCTTTTCCATGCTGATCATTCACATTTTTTGTTGTTTCCTTTAGCTCTTCTAGCTTTTTTATTTTTTTTCTTTTTTGGTGTCTTCTGTAGTCTCACTGGTCATTTTGTTTATTTGTCCCAATATCGTTTTACTTATATCATCTGTGAGCTTGCAAATGCTTTTGTGATCTGTTTTGTTATTTACCCTAATGTAATTTCACAATAATTCAGCTATATATCTTGGTTTCCTTCCCTTTGATGCCCCAAGGATTGGTTTCTGGGTAGTTGGGAGTTTTTGAAGGCATTTTTTGGCTTATCTTCTCATGTTTCTATGTTTGTTTGTTTGTTTGTGTGTTGAAGCTTTGTGAATTGATAGCAGTGGAAGATTTTGTTTCTAGTATGGTGACCTCTTAGTTAAGGTCTACTTTTCAGTGGTGTCTTCTGGGCACGGCCTTTGCCTCTGTCCAAGCCTCCAGCCTCTTCTGTTTAGTTCCTATGGGAGGTTGCAGCACATTTGGCCCAGTACCTAGCTTTACAGCAACCACAGTACTAGTAATGTCCGCGAGATAATATGGGTATCAGCATCCTACAAACACCCATTAGTAGCAACATCTGTGTCACCTTGGCGTAGTAATCAAATCAGCATCACTTATAGTGTCAAATGTGAAATGAATATTGGCAAACCCTAAGGACAAATAGAATACCACCCTTAACCATAGAAATGTATAATCATAATATACACACTAAGACAAATGAAATATTTACCTACTATTGACCACTGGTAAATATCTACTAACTGGAACAACTTTGCCTCTACTAACAATAAAATAGTATTAGACAGTATTTTAATCTCTTGAAACTTCTTTCCTTAATTAGAAAAAAACTATAATATCTGCTCTCTGACACTGGATTCTTCTGAGGCTGACAGGCTAATGAATATAAAGGATTTTTTGTTGTTTTGTTTGTTTTCTCTAAAACAACACCAAAATTCTCCACCTCCCTGGACACAATGCAGCACCCAAAGAACAGCTCTCAAGTCAGTTGACTGAACATTTCTCTGCAGGGGCCAGTGATTTTACTGGCGGATGGCTAAGGCGAACTTTCCTGAGTTTCACTGCCATCTAGTGGGCAGTTTTCATTAGTGGTTGAATTGAAGGTTGGACTTTTAGAATGCGGTCCAGTTTTCGGAGTCCAAGTAGAGACGTTTACATTTTTTTAAATCAGAGGAGCAAGATCAAGGCAGCAAAATGGAACTCCTTTCATAGCAGAGCTCCTCGGGAGAACAGGGGAGAGTTTAGTTGACTCTATTGCTGCAATGAGATTTTTTAAATCTTACCTCTTTTACGAGTCAGAAAGTACAAGTGGTAAATCCTTGTCATGCGATTGCTGTCAGTGGGGCCAAGACCACTTTAGGATCGGAAGCATGAAGTTTTCCTGGCTTCAGGTGGTCACCGTTGTTTGGCAGCCCAATGCAAAGCACCTAGAAAGCAGGTTCTGCACTGTGGTTTCCGTAACTATTGGACACATTCTTTTGGATGTAGCTCATGCTTTCTCCATTAAGCCATAAGCACAAGTTCAGCATATTGTAGAACAAAGTATTCATTTCTCCTTACATCTTCCCTGCTTCCTGCTTCCCTAAGCCCCTTTCGGTTGGCGTCTACCTGAAGGCTCAGCTGGGCCATCTTTCTTTCTATACTAAACTGGACTGAGGCAGGCAGTACACGGACAGACTGTCGCCACTTTGACTGACAGCTTCAAGTACTAATTGTGCCCCTAAGATGCAGAGGTGACACCCCAAGCTGCTCTCCATGTTTTCTCCTTTGCCAGGCAGGCTCAGGAAGTATCTACGTTACCTCGGTGTAGCTCTCGGAGGTCTGAAAGTGACCCTCTGCACAGCCACATTACCCGAGCTTTGCCTCAGTTCTGACTCTGCCAAGAAGTGACGATTCCTGGGTAAGCTGAGGTCCTCCCAGAGAGTGGGCCCTTCGCATACATGGACTTGAGTCTGCCACCGTGACACTTCGCTGGTGAATGTCTTACGGCAAAGACACGCTTTCTCTAAGTGGTAGACATGTTCCTTTACAAGGCTGTCACTCGTGGAGGTAAGGAGTTGAAAGAGGACTGCTTTGGGTATAAATATTAAAGACACCAGAAGCAAGAGTCTGCTCTTCGCTGTCCGTATTAACGACTTGCTTGTCCTGAGGCATTGTGCTCAGGTGCCCCACAAAGCTCAGGAAGGTAAAGAAAAGGCTTCATTTCCTTTAGGGTAAAAGATTCCACAACGATGGAAACTGCAGGAACTTGAAGCGCAATTGTTTACATGTGTATAAATGAAATTCCCAGCCTCTGTCTCATTAGACTAAAACTTCCAACCACGATGGTTCTGCAGTCCCTGAAATACATTATCGGTGTACTGAAAATACCAAGCCTTTTAATAAACACATTGCTTCCTGCTTTCACACCCCTGTAGATGTCTATGGGAACGAAGACTGCTGTACAAAAAACAAATTCTTCAAGAGAAGTTTAACAAATGCTAATTTAAAGGGGAAAAAAGGGTTAAATTGACTAAAACTAAAAGCAAGAAGCTTCGCAGCCTGATTTTGATAGAGAAGACTCAGATGCTGGCAAAAACAGTGAAGAAAAATTGTTTAAAGGTGTAGGCAAGAAGGTGGGACCGTGGGATGAAGAGGTCAGATAGAAACACAGCCTGTAACGTAGACGGCCGTTTAGTTCAAAACACACCAAACTCTGTGGAATGAGCTGCATGCAGGTTTCCAGCCCCATTTCAAGGTTCCTTTAGCTCTCAGACATTAGGTCAGCTTGGTGCCACCGCCCAGGATAGTGTACATGTGGAAACAGATGTCTAGCTTTATTGGTAGAATTGGAACATTTTGCCACAAACCATGGTAAATCAGAACCCTGCTCATAACCTGAAGATTTTCCTGCCCAACTTAGCTGAAGAGAAAAATCAAGAAGGTGGGTGAACTGGTGTTAGAAGAGAAACTGTGGTTTTATGCCTGGAGTATGAGCAAAGCCGGTGATGAGCACCGCACCAGAGATGATCCATGAAATATGTCAGGAGGGTAAGAGTGGTGGCTCCCAAGAAAGAGCAATTTCTGGTTTATATCATCTTCCATCTCCTCTACTGTGCTTATGCTAAACAAAGTGGTCCTAACAGTACATGTGCCCTTAAAGTGCAATAGTGAGAAATCCCTCATGGGCAGCATTTTACCCATGAATGGCCACTACCACTGGCAGTAACTTTTTCAAAGCAAAGGTCTTAGTCATTGACTAGAAAAAGGTGTATATTTTATCTGAAGGAGCTATTTGAGTGGTTTCTCTAATGCCTATGCTATAATGCCTAGCTTCTGCCCACCCTGGAGACCCAGTAAAAACCAGAAAGGCCTGTGGTAAAGGCCTTTGTTTTCAAATCTTGAGCCGGAAGACCTTAACTTGGCAGGTCTTGGCTTCCTTGTAATATAACCTTCCGTTTGTGTGTGTGTGTGTGTGTGTGTGTGTGTGTGTGTGTGTGTGTGTAAAACTCTGCATTGCATAAGAGTTTTTCACTGACCCTCAGCTACGTATATGTCATTTCTATTCCAAGTTTATTTGGTTTGTATTACCGAGGCCGGGTGAAGTGTTGCCCAAGCCCTAGGGAACACTGGTTCCGGTCTATTTCTGATCATACAGATGGTCCCCTCTCTGGTCCCAGCCTCCATTTTATCACAGTTCCGCTCCACCTTCCATCCCATTTCAGATGATTCTTCTTTCCCTGTTATGGTTACCAAGTTATTGCCCTAAAGATAATTTAACTTCCTTGTCATTTAAGACATTCTTCAAGTTATTCCCGAAGTTCTTGATATTTAATACTATCTGTAATCTAGCTCCCAACCTGACATTACAGGTTTGTCTCCCTAATTCTTTTTTTTTTTTTTTTTGCCACCGGGGATCGAACTCAGTCCTTGCACTTGCGAGGCAGGCAGCGGAACCATTGAGCTGAATCCCCAGCCCCCTAATTCATTTTTAAGATACTGTTCCATTGGGGGACTGTCTTACCAGGGATGTTCTCTTAAGAGAGGAAGGAATTCCTAAGTCCTGGAATCAGCAGCCATGGGTGTGATTCTTAATTCTGTCACTTACCAGCTGTGTGTAATTATATAACCCATTTATTTCACAAGATTATGGTCTCGAGGTGAATCTACTTTCCTACAAATGACTCAAGTTTATCCTTCTTTATGGTAGCGTAATACTCCATCATACATAAATACCTTTTGCTTTATCCATTCATAAGTTGATGGGCATATAGGCTGTTTCCCAAGATTTAGCTATTATCAGTTGTGCTGCTATAAACATGGGTGTGCATATATCATTGTGGTACAATGCTTTTAACTCTGGTGAATTGGACACTCAAGTTTAAATTCTGCATTGTTTCTCTTGTACGAAAAATCCAAAAGGTAAAAAGGAGCATAATGGAGGATAAATGTTGGGAAGTAGAAAGAACACGTTCAATTGGAGGGGGGAAAGGGGAAGGAAGGAAGAGAAAAGGAAAAATGGAAACAAAGCATTTGTAAAAGGGAAGAGGAAGAGTTGAAGGGAGGGGAGAGGAGTGGAGAAAAAAGAAGAATCAAGATAGACACAGGTATAAATTTCCTATGATGCAAGTGATCACAATGGATCACAAGTATGTACTAATAAAAAACTAAAGATAAAAATAATTAGGTAACCCGTTTCTTCATTTATAGGGTTGTAACATCACAGCCCGGTGGCGGCATGTTTGCAGGTGAGGCTGAGGACACAAACAGGGTCCTCGGTCACCGCTGAACGCGCGTTCTTTGCCTCCCTCCCTCCCCACCCCTGTTGCTGCCGCGTGCTTGCCGAGTCCACCTGAACTCATCCACACCTGCTCTCGTTTCCCAGCCCTCGTGACCTCTCTTTCTTGGTTTATCCAGTTTTTTGCCATTCTCCCGGGCTCACCATCACCTCCTCAGGGAAGCCCTCCCTGGTCACTTTAGTGTGCAGACGTCTTTATCTGAGTTCCCCTACTGTAACCGAGACAGAAAGGAACCACACGCTGCTTTGTATCGCTGCGTAAACTTTCACGTAGTATGTTCTCTACCCCAATAGAGTAAATCGCTCTAGCGACTGCTTCTTTTTTATTCTTTATATCGCCTGGAGATATCAAAAAAATAAATGTTAAGTAATTTTGGAACAAATAAATAGAACATCTTAGCCAAAGTTACAATAAGTACAAAAGACATAGTTTGCATAAACAATCGATGTGTTCTACTCACGACCATGTAGTGAGATATCTATTAGTATTAGGTATTGTTTGAGAGTTTACAGTTTGAAAGCCACTTTTCAGTAGTTACACCAGTATTCTGATTTAGAATTAGAAACTCACATTTAGAAATAATAGGGCAGGACAACTATATGACATATTAGTCTGTAGCTGGCTTTTATTCTCCACTGCATGGGTAGAAAGCTTTCTATATTAGTATCTAGATGTCAACTTCTATTTTACTTTCAGCATAACTTTTTCCTATTATAAATGTACTATGGTTTATTTTTAAAGCACAAAAAAATCAAATTATACTTTTCTAATATGTACTACAGATGTCTATACATACTTAAGAAAATGCCCAAAAGAGTACATAGCAAACTATCATTCTGAGAGGAAGATCTATTACATTTTACATTTTTAACAGGGGATGCATTTGTCTCACATTTGATCTAAAAATCAACAAAATGTTTGCACTTTTCTGTTTTATATTAAGAGTAATGAAGCTGTAATTCTTCCTCACAGACCCGTTGCCAAGGTGAAAAGTCCCAGCTTATCGTATTACAAAGCTCTGCATATTCGTAAACCATTTGATGTGTTTCCATAGCAAGTTGGACCAACAATCCATTGCTTTGACAGACTTTCATGTCACCAGCAGATATTGGAAGGGATTCGGAAAGTAGAGAGCTGGAAAGTCATTGGCAGACAGAAAAATAGTCTGTAAGAGCAGCAAGAGGAAGGAATTCACATCTCATACCCTTTGGGAAACAGTTGAAGGCTTGGCGAGAAGACCTGCATCAGGCTCAAAGGGTCACTTAGGAAAGGGACTTAAATCGGACTCTGCCTCAAGAGACTTTGTTTAACCAGGTAGAAAGACAGGCCCAAGGATTTAGCTCTATCCATAGAAGACTTCAGAGCCTTTCCTGTCTCTGTGGGCTGGACCAACAGTTGCAGAAGGATCCACCTTTTCCACTGCAGGGATAGAACTCCTTAAATAGGGTTCCATGCTCCTTCGTGCGGAAACCTTGTGACTTGTTCCTCGTCCTCATTGGAACATTAATTTTCTCTCTGAATGTGTATAATAGAGGATCCATTCAGCTGGTATTGTTTTCCATAGTAGGCACTGCAACAAGGGCAAGGAAGTCTGGTGTGTTCAGATCAAACATAGCAACCTCCAGTTCAGCTCCACTAATTGGAAGCTGTGCCATTAGGGGTGATTACCGAGTCTTTCTTTATCTGGAACCCAAGGGTACAGAATTTAAGTTCAGGGCTCCTGTGTGAATTCAGCTTCTCGTCTGACACAGAGAAGGCAGGCAAACAGAGTTAGTTTTCTCCCCCAGCCCCAAACATGGTGTTGGCAAATAATATTTTCTTTTCAACAAATGACTATGAAAATTGGCTTTTATTTATTTATTTATTTATTTTTTGTCTTGGTCGGGAAAGCCAGCACGTTTTAAGTAGTATTGATAGCTTGTGAGAGTGGAAATATTTCCCTTCTCACACAGCTTTCAATAAATCAGTCTTTGCAGTGCTGGGGCTCAAACCCAGGGCTACGTGCGTGTTAGGCAAATGCTCTAGCACCAAACTACAACCTCAGCCTGGTTAGTCTTTTGGTACAGCAGTACTTAAAATGGATTAGGATTCTTGGTTTGTAGTCCAAGAACATAAGGCAACTTCCTTAGCTAAGCTTCGCTGAATTTGGCTGGAAAGTGTAATCCCAAACACCTTCAAGGAAAATTTGGATTCCTTCCTGGCCTTTCCATTCCAGGACTGTAAATAAGTTTAAAAAGCAAAGATAGCACATAAAATTGTGCACAAGGACCTAATGATAATATCGTCTTGTACCTATAAAAAGTTTTATAATAATAAAAACCTCAAATGTGAAAAATATTACCATTAATCTTTCCAAAGCTCTGACCCCCATACCCAATCCCTTAAAGCTGTTTTCTAGATAAGGATCTAAAAGCTTACAAGTTCAACTAATTTGCCGCAAGATATACATTCCAAGTAATGATGCCAGGATCTAAATTATTAGGTCCAAGTCAAACCTTTTTTCCACTACTTTTTAAATTGTCTTCAATAGTTTAAAGGTGTATATTTATATATTAATAACAAATGCTACATTTTTCTCAGAACCAATGGCTTTAATTGTGTCTTCTAACAAACTAGAAAAGCGAGATACAAATGAAGTGGGTCAAGATAGGAGATTTTAAAGACAAAGAGGAAGATGTCTGGAACTGATACATCTATTTGTATTCTTTCTATTACTTCTACCAACCACCACCAGGTATTGAAAACTCTTCCTTAGCCACTTTCAAAACATCATCTTTAGGGTTGGGGATTTAGCTCAGTGGTTCTGCCACCTGCCTTGCAATCGGAAGGACCCAAATTCGATCCACAGTATCCAAAAAAAGTACCAAAACAAAACAGAAACCATCATCTTTAATTCTGTCAGAAACTCTGAAAATGAAATTTTATTGTTTTTCTTTTCTTTTTTTTTTTTTTTTGTACATGGGGAAACTAAAAAGTGGAGGTTTTAAACAACTTGCCAGAGCAACTAAATGTTACTGCCAGAACTTAAACCCAAACTTTAAAGCTATTCGACACCCTTACTAATACTTTTACCTCTAGTCTAGGTTTCTCTGTGGAAACCATCAGCCAGATGAGAGGAGTCAGAAACAGCTGGTAAGTGGGGCAGATAGGTCCACTTGCCCTTCAGCCACATGCCCTTCACAGGCTGAGTTTATATAAATTACGAGCTTTCGCAATATAGGGCAGATGCCAAGAGGGACTGGGAGCCTGTCAAGGCGCAGATGGGAATAGTGGGAAGATACTGGGGGTCAACAAGAGAGAAAAGAGCAGCCCCAACTCCAGGAGTTGGCCTGGTACTTGCAACAAGGCCCTGGTGGCCTCCTCTTGGCCATAAGCCATTTTCCAGAATGTGAAAACCTGACAACACCTCTCTGTGACTACGACGGGTCAAGATTACAGCAATACCACTCCAAAATACATGTAAACACATATGAGAAACAAACAGTATCTATTAAAAATAAAAACTTTAGACTAGGGGTAGCGGTATAACTCCATGGTAGAGTTTGCCTAGGATACAGGAAGCCCTTGGTTCAACTCTAGCGTGCAGGGAGGAGGGAGAGACAAGTTAAATTTAACAGAGTTTACCTGAACAAAGAACAACTTCCTTCTCTCCCTTCCTCCCTTCCTTCTTTTCTTCTTTCTTTCCTTCCTTTTTCACTCTCTTTTGCGATACTAGGGACTTATTCAGGGCCTTGGATCTGCTAGACAAGCAGTCTGCCACTGAGCTAGATCCCCAGCTTTTTTATTTATTTTATTTTGAGATATGTTCTCACTAAGTTTTCTGGACTCACTTCCAACTTGTGATTCTCCTGCCTCAACCTCCTGAGCAAATGAGGCTACCTCACCTGGTTAGAACAATTTCTTTATTGAGAAGGCCTTAGAACCAAAACATTCTCAGGAGGAACTCTGGTCTTGAAAGAGGTCAGGCAGCCTTTATGGCCAGAAAATGGAAAGGAGGTACAAAGACAGCTTGGCTGATTACAGTTAGTTTGAGCATGGTTTGAACAGTTGGTTGCCAGTAATGCACTGAAGCTTGATTGCTGTTACTGAGACCCAACCATTCATTCTGACAAAAGTATAATACTCATTAGGTTTTTAGTTAGTTTACCTGCTAAGTTAGGTTGCAGTTCATTAAATAAGGACTCATGTATGAAGATATCCTCAGCCCCCAATTTTTTTATTGCTACATTTTAGGTATACAATACATCATTGGGATCTTGTACCTTTACATGATGTATCTTGGTTCTTATTTTTTTCCCCATTTCCCTGGCTTCCCTTCACCCCCTCCACCTTTCCCTATGTACAAAGACTTTGTTTCCATTTTAGTCCAAACCTCAAAACTAATTGAGTGACCCCTGGATAAAACTAACTGCTACTTCTTTACCAATTGCAACTTTAGCTTTGTGTTATTCATTTCTGTTAGGGAATTGATCATGTTAAAGTATGCTGTGACGCCGCCTCACAGGCTGCATTCTCCTGGTACATCTTGGCTCCTAAAATGACCTCATGCCCTTATCTCTGGTTTCCCTCCCCACCAAGGCCACAGTGGTCCAGGAAAGTTGAAACCTGTGTCTGCAGGACTGGGCCAATAAAAGCAACCTGGCCTGTGATAGGTTAAAAGTAGCTCACTCCTCATAAATAAGCAATAGCCCACCCCAAAACTGATAAAAGGACCTTCCTTTCTTTGTTCTCTCTCTCCTTCTGCTTCTTCCTCCTCCTCTCTCTCTCTCTCTGCCTTCCTGCCTCCCGCTCGCCTCCCTACAATAAAGATCTCCTGCCAGACCTCTCGGTGCGTGAGTGACATAATTGGGCAAGGGGCACCCAAAGGGGGCTCGAGACCCCTTTCAATTTCCACTGTAGATTAGGTTGATTAAGATACACAATCGTAGATATACCCCTCCTTCTTCCTAGCGTCTAGTCCACAGCAAAGCCCTGCTTTCTTAAGCACACTCCTAAATCACCTAACATAGTTCTGATTCTGTAAGAAATCCTTTTTTTTTTTTTTTTTAACCCTAACAAGCTCTTATTATGGGGAGGATATGCCGGGCTGTCTCTAAACAAAGGAGGAAAATGCAACATGGCAGAACAGGGAGCTTCTTTTATAAGAGCAGGGTGGGATTGAGTGTTGTAGTGGCTAGGGATTGGGGGAGTTTGTGACATCACCAGGAGGACTGTGTCATCACTTTAGAGCCATCTTAAGGTGACAGAAATCTAACACGCCGACTTTTGTTTTATGGTTATTGGCCAAACGTCTCTTCTTCTGGAGCTGCTTCAAGCTGACAGAGAGGCGAAGGTAGGCGCTAAACCTGGATCTGGTGGGGGCAGTGGTAGAAGGGGCTTCTTCCCTCTGCTGCAGTGGCCCATACCTGGCCATGATGAGTTCTGTGACTGTCTAATTGCTAAATGCCCTCGTGTGTTCCTGTAAGAAATTCTGAAAACAGCAAAGCAGACAGAGCCCTATCATGAGTAAAAGGTGTATACCAGCCAGTGGGCCCATCAAGGGAAGTAGCCAAGGCATAATTTGGGGAAGCAGGAATAGCCTCAGTCTATTCCCCAAGAATTCCATTGTCTCCTTTGCTCTTCAATGAGCTGCTGTAATTCTTTAACCTTTACTTTAACAATCCCTGAACTGTTTAACAAGTTAACAGCATTCTTCACCTAGCACCTGGCATGTTCCCTCTTGGGCCTCTGTCAGCATGTTAGGGGGCCTTCTATTTGTTAACACCTGCTGCTAGGGAATTTATTTGATCTTGTACTGTATTTAAGGACTGGTTTATTTCATCCATGTCTTCCGAAATCTGTGTGGATAGGGCCTGATAGAAACGTGTGGATGTAGAAGTGCCTGCTATCCCTGTTGCCACCCCAGTGAGGACCCCTGCTTCCATTAAAAAGGGGGCTAAAAGGGGAGCTGCCCTTTTTCTGTTTGTGTTCTGTGGGAGAACTTGTTTAGACATCTGGGCTTCTGTATAAATGGTCATGGGAGGGCTAAGGAAGGATATGTAACAGAAAACGTCAGACTGATTGAGGCATTGGAATGCCTCTTGATTACCTATGAAGTACAGGCCTTTGGACAGGCAGATCGGATGCTCTTCTGAGATAAAGAGGGAGCAAGCAAGGCAAAGTGATGATGTCATTTTGCCCCATGCATGTCAGGTTAGTGGTCTGTGTAGGGAATGCGAGACCCATAGCAAAGGGTCCCCGAACTGAGGATAAATTGCCAGTATTTGAGACAGACAGGTTAAAGTCTAGGGGGACAGGAACTGGAGTGAGCGAGCGGGGGTAAACAGATCTACACATCCAACAGTCTGAGATGTTGACAGGGAGATAGTGGAGGAGGCATTAAATAGTGTTGTAGGTGTTGTTGTGACTGGGTTATCTGGTTTACCACTTGGAGATCTATCCCTTATAGGGAGGTGGAGTGGAGGGCCTCAAAAGTCTCTCTATCTCTAGTGCCTGTTCATTGACTGCCTCTTTTGGTTATTCTTTTCTGCTGGGTGTTGAAGACAAAGTTAAAGTGAGACCTGTGTTAATAAATATGAACATCTTGCTATCTACCAAGGTCAGTTAAGTCTCTTTCGGCATTATTTTGGAACCAAGCATACAGCCTCTCAACTCCTGTCAGTGTCAGCCATTAGGATGGGTCATGGGCCTTACTTGACCAAGTTGCTTTTAGTGAAACCATGGGAGATTCTTTTCAGTGACCCTCTTTTGGCACACATTACATTTTTTTCCTCATTGAGTTTATTGGTACATTTTAGGTACACAGTACAGTTACATTCATCATTGGGATCTTGTACCGTTACATGACAGGTCTTGGTTCTCATTTTTCCCCATACCCCTGCCCTCCCTTCACCCCCTCCTCCCTTCCCTATTTACAAAAACTTTATTTCCAGTTTTTCATTTTCTCCTATTTTTTTCTTTTCCCTTATTTCCCTTCCCCTACCCTTCCTACTTCCCCTACACCTTTAGCCCTTTTCTTCCTATTTCACATCGTGGCACACATTACATTTGTCCTCTGGTATCCAGCATCTCCCTGCTCCAGAGGTTGGGTGACTTACCAAAGATGTAAGGTGCTGCAGAACAGGTCCCTTCATACCTCGGATCTTTGATGACCTTGGAGGGCAAGGCCAAAATATTGGCGGTCCTCTTAGCCCAGTTACCTTTTAGTGTTGGTCTCTGCCCTTTGGTGGTTGAACACCCCGAAGAGAAGATCAGTGATATCAGTAGTACAGTAGGAGCAGTGAGCTTAACTATCATAACGTTATGTGGACAGCAAGCACCCTGGAATCTAAAATATAGTTAGAGGACTGTTATTTTTATCAATCCTGGTTATTCTAGTAGTTGATTTCCTGTAGAGTATTAACAGAAAAAACTTTAAATCAGGAGCCACACTTAATAATAATAATAATATTTTAGCGTGACAATCATGATGATATTGTCTTTGCAACAAATATACATATGTATCTTAGTATAACATAGCCATTTTAAATGTATTGATTTCATCTAAAAACACATAAAAAACCCAGGAAACTTTTATTTAAATTATTATCTTTTGATAAGACACAATCTAAGGAAAATGTATGGGCCTATAATGGTACCTGTAAGCATGAGAATGTGGAGCAGAGGAGAAGGGAGAATACCTGGATCAAAAATTATTGTCATAAACAGTATGTTGGAAGATGTGTATAGTCAGAAAACATGAATATATTTGTACATCAGAAAAGTAGTAATAATAATTATTATAATTATATGAAACCTTATGTCCTGCAGTGTAGCCTAGAATCAAAAGGATCCTTTTAAATAACTCCTGTTTTTCCACAGAAAATATATTTTGAAGATGACCATTATAAACATCACAATAACATATTTAGAACTCAACCCTTTGATGATAACCATTGTAAACATTTTAAAGAAACATATTTATCAGTGTTTATTGGGGGATATCTTCCCATAAGGTTATGGAAATTATTGGGGTTCCCATTAGTGAACAAAGACCAGAATAAATTTTTCTGAGCTGCTGCTTCTTTATTCACCAAAAGGAGTCTATCCAAACCTAAAAGTTTATGTTTAATTATCTTGACAACTTTTTATTTAACCTGTAAAATCAGATTGTAGAAATTAACAATTTATTTGTATCTTTGATGTCATTTTGATCAAAAAATATAATTGGACAAATACTTTCAAACAATTGGACAGACAGACAGATGTGACAATTATGAAACTAGAGTGCACTCAAATATATTTGGCCAATTGAATTATAGCATCTCTTTTAATTAAGACCAGTCAAGACTTTTGCAAGTCAATTAACAGAGATCTCTTATAGAATTGGAATCAGAAGGACTGTAAATGTAAACTTTTCATAACAAACTTGAAACCAACAAGCGAACATATATATTTCTTTGAAAAATCACTTCCACACATCATCTCAACATACCCAGGCCTTTTCGTCTTGGGCATCTCTCTTTAGCCTTCTAACGAGGCAAACATACAAAATCATCTTATATCAAAAGTATGCCCCCTTTATTTATAGCCTTTTAAGACATATATATATATTTTTTTTCCACCTCATTTACTGTAAACCTTTCATAACAAACTTGGCTTTAGTTGTTAAAATTTTAAAGTGTTCCCTTTTTTATTTCCTCGGTGTTTAAAAAGGACACAAAAAGCAAGTTAACCCCATAATTACAATGTAAGAATTTGTAATATACAAGAAATGTTTTAAGCATACTAATTAAACATTACTTTCAGTTGGAGATGAAAGGTACATTTGTCAATTAGCCACAGGAGGAAATGATAACGAAGTTCCTGCCTCAAAGTGGGTGTAGGGTCAAGAACAGAGATTATTTAAGGTGTCCAGTGATATTTGAGACACAAAAATAGCCTATTATGTCTTGTAGCCATGGAGTTTTATCTCTGACTTAAATGAAATGTAGAAAAATGTGTAACCTTGAGATACAAAGACCCATTACTTTGTAAGTGAAAGAACAACAAGAAATAAAAAATAACCTTGTACTGTTTTAGAAAGAAATCAACTCCCAGTTGGCTTGCAAATACAGAAGGAAGACAACAATCCATTGAAAGGCAAATTAATTTCTGTACAAATAAGCAAACTTGAATACCAAAGCTAGAGGAAACTTACACACCCATTTTACAATAATTTTAAGCAATTTAAGTCCAAACAGTAACATATACAAGACAAAAATAAAACAGCATTTTACCAAGAGGGGCCTTCCAGGCAGAACAACCTTTTAGAAAGTGGTCTACTGGATCAAAAGTAATCACTTGGGAGTCTGGGCTGAGGGGGGTGGGTTGCTCAGGCAAGAAGAATGGGGGGATGGAACAAGGAGAGTGGACAACAGAGTTGGGGCCAGAAGTACCCGAGAGGCCAACAGGTTTGACAGAGGGAGGGGAGAGAAAGAAAGCTTGTAGGTAGGGGATATCTGACCATTTGCCACTGCGTTAACAAAAATTGCATAAATTGCTCAGTATGTTAAAATTGAAAAATGCCATTTTCAGGCCATTGAGATTTATTATGTAATTTGTACTGAGGTGAAACTTGGTTGCAATAAAAAATGAGTTGTTTTGGCTTAAAGTTGGGTCCCAACAGTCCAAGAGGATGGCATTGTGCCAGGAGGCAGCCAAGAGGCATTGAGGGAGGGGCTTGGATTGTTGGGCACTCATGTTAGGGTGTGTAAGGGGGAGTTAGCCCCCTAGGAGGAGGGCAAAAGAGAGGAATGTCTTCATCTCTTTTGCTGCTCCCCAAGCCAGTCCCTGGAAGGGCAGAATGAAAGAAGCCAGGCCAATGTAGTATCCCCCAGAGGCATGGTCCTGGGGCCAGTGGCTCAAGAGGGTCTCTCTGACCAAGTGCTTAGATTTCCGAATAGTCCCCAGGGGGAGAGAATGAGACTGAGACAGAGGACCCGAGTAGAGGGAAGCTAACTCCCTACTCACCCTGAAATCAGTGACCGGTGTGGGTGTGAGCCAGCACAGACAAAGGTAGAAAGCCCTGAGAAGATCCCGGCTTAGCAGATGTGGTCCAGAGGAGGGGGCTGGAAGGCCAGTCGACCCTGGCCCATGGGACCAGCAATGACAAAGGTAGAAAGCCCTGAGAAGATCCCGGCTTAGCAGATGTGGTCCAGAGGAGGGGGCTGGAAGGCCAGTCGACCCTGGCCCATGGGGGATCATCACTTAATCAAGCACCTTCCTCCCAGGCCTCAGCACCAGATATGTGAGGTAAAAAGAGCCAAAAACTGGGACCAGACTAGAACCATAACAAGCCTTTATTATGGGGAGGATCTGCCAGGCTGTCTCTGAACAAAGGAGGAGAAAGCCTGTAATGAATCCTTTCTAAAATTCCTTCTCTCTGAAACATACCATTTCATTACATGCTTTCTCTCTAGATACAACAATCAGTACACACCATGTGTTTAACTACAGGGATGTCACAGATTAACTGGAGTGCGCTGACACTAAAGTGGGTGGTATGGCTCGGGAAACTTGTGTTTTGGCTTAAAATACTATCAAAATGACAAAAATCATAAATTTATGTCTCCACCTTAGGCCTCACTGCCTAGGACGAGACTCCAAGACATGCAGTGATGAATTCAATATCTCCTTCTCCTTGTTTAGTATAGCACATGTGAAATGTTAGGTAGCACTCTTTTTTTTTTTAGATAAAGTACCCAGCCTTGGGTATTTTGTTACACCAATAGCAATTGGACGTAATAGAAGATCAAGTTTTATTTCTGATGTGTGAGCAGCAAAATCCTGTACTTAATGAAGTTTAGCCTTCCCTCACCTCTGAACAATGAGTCTGTCTATCTCATTATTTCCCACTGGCTATCTGCTTAGGTCTTCTGGTCCAAAGGGACTCATCCTCAAGGAGTTTTCTGACATTATGAAGTATAATCTGAAACACAGGGGCTGCCTCCAGGATTCTTGCAAATATTTCCCTTTAATCTTCTTGTCTCTATTTCTAGGGCTTGGTATATCTGCCTCTTTGCCAGAGTAGGAAGGTGAGACCCAGAGTCAGAACAAAGAGACTTTTCACTTCATCTCCAAAAATACCAAAATGCTTCTGGGAGCCTCATTTCCTGCTCAGAGAATCTGAAAGGCTCCACCGTGAAAGGCAGTGTGTGTACTTCTTACTAGAGCTTTACACCATGGTAGAACTCATCGGTTCCTTAGAGCTGTGTGACTCCACAAATGTACCCCATCCTTCCTCCTCCTGGGGAGGCTGCCATGTCCTATTCAATCCCAAGCTCCTCAATTCTAGAGTCCTTTTCTCTAAGTCCTTCAGGAATAGCTGTGTCTGGATGGTTGAAGCCAAGAAAGCTCAAAACTATTCAGCAGGATTATGTGCCTTTGGCCTGCAAAGGAGACCCCAGCCTACATCCCAAAAAAGCCTAAACAAACACCAACTTCCACAAGTGCTTTTGTTACATTCCTGCTAGGTATACTTGTTCTAGAAGTAGATAACAGGAATCATGCTGAAGATTAAAAAGAGAAGGGGCACCTAGAAGCTATATTGGTGTGTTGTGCAAGGATCTTAGTTCCCAAAGTTTGTCTAAAGATATAAATAAGTTTCTTACAACATGTTGAGAATTACTCAACTCTATTAGCCTCATTAGAGTGGTAAGTTATGAACTCTACCACAATCAGTGTTCTTAAAAATGCTCAAACATCCAAGGGAAAATGGAAGGACATATAAGACCAGATCTAAATTTTAGAGAATGTTAAAAAACAAAACAAAACAAGATCTCAGTGTTAATGTCAGTTCCCAGGCTGCCGTACTAGAGGATTTCTGTGAGCTAGATTTCCTCGCCTTTGGAGAAGACCTTTTAGTCAAAGACCCAGGAATAGCTGGAGTGACATCCTATAGAAAGTGCAATGTGTGCTTCTGTATCATTTTACCTGGTATTTTTCTACCCCTAATCAATATATTATTTACTTTTTTATTCCAAATCCTAATTGTGTGAGCAAAGAGCAACTGTGCCATGTTAGATAAAGATTTCTGGGAGACTACAAGCAGAACCTTCCTTAGGTCACAGTCTGTCTTCAGTTTCCTAGATATTCAAGAGTCAGAAGGTCAGGAGTGAGTCTGACTAAATCCAGGGATCACCAGACTCAGAGCAACCAATGGAACATGGCACAGGCACTACGTGTCTGACAAAAGTGCACCAGACATGGTGAGCTACTCTGCCTGTTCAACTTTTAAGCCCTCACACAGCCATCTCCAGCTTCAGGCAAGATGAAGGCTTTCTGTGGAGTGAAGTGAGTGTCCCTGCTGATCCAACAGTGCGAGATGGGAAGGAGCAGCAAGGTCATCCACATGTGGTTAAGTCAAGCCCAGTGCAAGCAGGAATCTCTCCCGAGCAGGTTGTCTGCAAGTGTTAAAGGTGCTCAGCAGGCAGCATGGCTCCTGGTGTTGACTGCAGGTCGCCTTGGTCTCTGAGGCTCCCTTCAGGGCTTACTCACTGGTCACCTAGTTAACACCCTTTCCTTTCTTCTGAGGGCCCTACTCCTACCTCCTGTTTCCTGGATCCCATTTCTTCCTGTCTTGGAGGAAGGTGGATGCATTCTTTTTGGTGGAGTGTATTTTCCTGTAGCTGCTCAGTAAGGTGCTTTGTTTTGTTTATTTGCTCTTCAGAAAATGTCATGTGTTGTGGCAATAAATCATTTCTTTCAGAATTTAAAGAGATTGCTCTACAGTTCTTGTGCAATATAAGTAATTAGTAGTCTAAAGCCAATATCATCCCCTACTCTTTCTATATTCCCTATTCTTTTTTTCTATAAATTTATATTTTCCTCAAAAGGTTTTAAAACAATGACCTGTGCCCTATAATCCTCCACTGCCCTTTCCAATATTTGAAGTTGGATTATTTTGGTTCTCAATTTTTCCTAGATTTTTGTTACATTTTTTAAAAATTTCATTGTTTTTGCTCTAGTCTCTGAGTGAGTTGTCTTACAGTTCTTAAAAACGGAGGTCAAAGTCAGTTTCACTGGACTAGAATCACAGTGCTGGCTGTGCTCTTCTGGAGGCTGGGTGAGACCTGGTGTCCTTGCTTTCTCAGCCTCTAGCACCCATCTGTGTTTCTTCATTTGTGCCCCTTCCTCCCTACTCAAAGCCAGAAGGGTAGAAATTTCTCTCTTTGTCCTTATATCTCTCTCTCTCTCTGAATATAATACTCTTGCTTCACTAAAGATGCTTGTGATTCACTGGGCTCACCTGGATAATCTAGGCCATAAACTCATTTAAAAAATCTCAATAACACCTGTAAAGTCCACTTTGAGGTGACATATCCATAGTTTCCAGAGATAGGACAAGCATGGGGTGTGTGAGAGGACAATTAGGCTTCCCCAATCAGTGTCTAGTTTGCTCCCCAATGGCCAGCCTCCCTAGAGTCTCCAGCTGGACTGGTGACATTCTGGCCAACATTTTGAGGCCAGAGGGCCTTCCAAGGGCTTGAGGGAAGATGTGTCTCAGAGCCTTGCATGCAGGCTATACAAGTCACTTGAACTCTCTTATTTGAGTGTAGCATCCATATCTTTAATAAATTTAGTTTTTTTCAACCCAGAAACTGTCTTCTAGAGAGTAAACTCGCAGACATCTACTACGCAGTGGCATGGAGAGAAAGAAAATAGAGACTCATAAATTCTGTCTCATTCTAGTGGTCAAACAGCACCTGGTACTATCAATTCGGGAGTCTTTTGAGGATTGTGGGGTATGAATCAGGTCACCCCTCAACTTATCCCACTAACGGTGAAAGATTTTCATGTTTCTTGAGTTGGTTTTGTCATTTACCTCTTATAAGTTTGCTTTGTAGATCCCAAAATTTTATTGCTATTGTATACTCTCCTAATCTCTATCTTTGTTGTTTTATATCTTTATAAAAAGGCTATTATGAATCTAGCACAATTCTAGGCAGGACTGAAATTAGAGAGGTGTGTGTGTATGTGTGTGTGTGTGTTCTTACTAATACTAAAGGACATTTCATTCAGATTGGTTAAATTCCTTAGATCAGACATGGTGTTATTTGTGACCAGACAGTGGCTCCTTCTAAAATAAAAAGATTTCAGCTCCAGGTTTGTGTATCCTGCCCTGCCCACCCAATTACACACTTTCAAACTTGACTCATTGCCATAATGTCCTGCCACAGACTAACTTCCGGCTTCATTTCATAAAGCGGGAAGCAGAACCAGCAGGAGTCTTCCTGAATGCAAGAAGCATGGTTTTTGTAAAGTAACCTCAAATTGCCCCTGTTCCTTACTGCTGCCCAATAGGGAATGAAAGTGCGTAAGCTGCAAGACAAGGTTTCAGGATTCTGAATACAAAGGCTGCCGAACTCATCACCTCCAAGCCTGTGCCAAAGGAAGTAAGGAAATGTTAACTTCCTGTGCAATCGGTCTAACTAGTCATGATGACCTCTTACATCTCCTTCTTTTCTCCCAAAGATCTGACTCTATTACCTTCTCCCATCGCCTCCACTTTTTGTTGCTTCAGTAGCATTTCCAGGTCTCAGCCATCCTGAATCTCTTCCAACTGCACCTGGATTCTGATTAATCACCCTAGTTCTAACATCTTTATGTGTGCTAAACCATTTAATCCTCACAACAACCCTACTATTATTCCTGTTTAACATATTTGGAAACTGGTGCAGAGAGGTCAAGTAGTTGACCAAGGTCACACAGATTTGAACCTAGTAATCTAACTCCAGAGTACATCTTCTTTTTATCACTGTGTTAGAGACCACTTACAAATCATCCATGTGCCAAACACTGTGTCTGAGATAAATAAATCAATAAACATACACAAATCGGTATGCATACACACACTCATTTATCCTTCACAGCAGCCCTACCTCAACCAAACAGCCCCAAAAGAAAAATATTTAATAACTAAACAACAAAATTAATAACTTGACCTAACAGACACATGCTCATCATGTAACCAGTTTTTTTGGGGAAAACATACACTTTCCATGTACACAAGAACATTTATAAAAATCAAATGACATTTAAAAAATAGCTGTTCACAGACGTAATGGCAGAAAACTTCCCAAGCAGGGTTAAAGAACTTGACACACAGATAAGTAAAACATATAGGATTCCAACTAGCTATGATTAAAAAAATCTATACCTAGGCATATAATAGTTAATATTCCACAAACCCAACAGAAGAACAAAATTCTACAAGCAGTTATAGGAGAGAAACAAATCATATACAAAGGAAAGCCCATCAGAGTCACAGCAAACACAAACCCTCAAGGCCAGAAGAGCTTGGAGTGACATATTTCAAGCCCTAAAGGAAAACAACCTACAACTCAGATTGATGTACCCTGAAAAACTACCTTCCAAAATTTATGGAGAAATAAGATACTTTCATGACAAAGAGTACCACAGGAACTTCATGAATACCAAACCAGCACTCCAAAATATTTTAAACAATATCCTAGGAAAGACAATGAGGATCACAACCCCAGGAATCCCAGCTGAATGAATCCATCAGGCATGACAAGAAATTAAACTCAAAGGGAAAGAATCCAAAAAAAGAAAAGAAGAAAAAGTCATGACAAGGGACAAGGATAAGCCAATACATATCAGGTATAGCCATCAATATTAATGGTCTCAATTCACCAATCAAATAAATAGACTGGCATAATGGGTCAAGAAGCAATATCCAATAATACACTGCATACAAGAAATACACTTGATTCAAAAAAGAACTCATGGACTGAAAGTTAAAGAGTGGAAAACAATACTTCATGTGACAGGACACCCCCCCCAAAGTAGGAGTAGCTATCTTCTTTGCAGATCAAATGAATTTCCAACCAACACTGATTAATAAGGGGGACAAGGAAGGACACTATAACATCCTTGTAAAGGGAAAAATCCAAGAGGAAGAGATGACAATCATAAATACATATGCACCAAATACTAGTGCACCAAACTATAAAACAAATACTAACAGACATGAAAAACCAAATGATCACTAATACAATAGTAATAGGGGATCTCAATACCCCACTGTCACAAATAAATAGATCAACTAGACAGAAATAAACAATGGATGAATTTAACAGATGTTTATAGAATGTTCCACCCCACAAAATCAGATAAACATTCTTTTCAGCTGCACATGGGTCATTCTCCAAAATAGACCACATATAAGTATAAATTTGTAACTTACCTTTATTTTGGTTTTGTGTTTTTGTTTTATTTTTTTAAAACAGGGTCTTACTATGTAGTTCAGATTGGCCTTGAACTTCCTAGATAGCCCAGGCTGGCCTCATATTGACAGCAATCCTCCTGCCTCAGCCACCCAAGTGCTGGAATTACAGGCATGCACCACTACACCTAGCTTTCTTTTTTTGTTTTGTTTCATTTTGTTTTGAAACAGGGTCTCACTATATAGTTGAGACTGACCTGGAACTCACTATGTAGCCCAGGCTGGTCTCAAACTCACAGCAATCCTCCTGCCTCAGCCTCCTGAGTGCTGGGATTACAGGCATGCACCACCTTGCCCAGCTTATACATAGCTTTCTAAATTGCCTTTTATGTTACATTATTAATTTCTAAAATATCATTTGTAATTACCATATAATTTCATACCTAAGGAACCACTCTTTAGTCCTTCACCTCAAGTTAGACTTTGGCTATTAATGATTAATGTTATTATTAGCATTTATACAGATTTACGTGAAGCTTTATTTCACATTCTTGTTTCCATATCATAGATTCTTGAAATAGGTTTATTTGATCAAAGGGTATGAACATTTCTGAAGTTCCTGGCACATATAACTTTGAAAAAAATTCTAAATGAAAAGGTAGCACAACTGGCATGTCCAGTGAGGACTATACATTTCAAAATTATCACAACATACACTAAATCTATAAAACTCTGTCGTTGGAAAATTGCTCTCCGGTGTATACAGTGGATATAAGACTTAGATAGTTGCTCATATCTTCAGAATGGAAACATTCTTGTCCTTACTCAAATGATTCCAGGCTACAGGGGAAAAAAAGGAAAAATACAATAAGTCATAAGTTTGACTTGATTAATGATCCATAATCTAAGGAGCAATCAAACTTATATTTCATATTTAAAACATGACAGAATAGGATATCTATTTGGAACTTCTAGGAAAGGCATACACATGTTATGTTGCTAAACAACAAACACTTTCTCATTTATGTTTCGGTACTTGTTAGCAGCCTCAACTATAACTAAATTTTTTGAATTAATTTTATTGGTACATTTAATGTATACAATATAATGATAGTCATTGTTGGAAATTTGTACCTTTATATAAGCAATCTTGGTGCTTTTCCCCACATTCCCCTGCCCTCCAACCCCTCCCTCACTCCCTCTACAAAGACTTTGATTCCATTTTTTCATTTCCTCATATTAATTCCATTCCCTTCTTTCCTTTCCCCTAACCCTCACATTTCCCCTTCCTCTTTGTCCCTTTTCTTCTAATTTCACATTATCTATTATACCTTTTAGTCCTTGTTTATACTTTCAGTTTCTCACACTAGAGAAACTATTCGGTCTTTACACATGTGTGTCCTATTTATATCACTTAAGAGTATCGCCTCAATGTGCATCCATTTAGCTATAAATGTCTAGAACTTCTCATTTTTTATGGATGAGTAGTATTCCATTTTATAAAAAGACCACATTTTCTTTATCCAGCCTCCCGTTGATGAGCAACTGAGCTGCTTCCAAGTTTTAGCTATTACAAATTATGCTTCTATGAACGTGGATACACATATATCACTGTGGTATGATTCTTTTAATTAACTATAACTAAATTAACATTAGTATTTTAGCAGATAAAGTTGAAATAATTTCAATAGGATAAAGACACATTTCCCTTCTTTAAACCATGTGTTAATGCACACAGCACAAAAAAAAATTGGTAATTCGGAGAAGCTGTTTCAGAAGGATAAGATTCTAAGCCCTTAATTATCTTACAAAGAGGGAAATTTTTAATAAATGGTAAAATTTCTTCATGCTTTGGGCTCACTGTACCTAGAACAACGAGATAGTGCTCATTGTTGTGGTTTGTTTCTAGGTGTGTCCCCAAAGCCTCATGTGGTCATAGGTGGGGCTTTTTCAGGGGTGGCTGGATCTAGAGTGGGTGAGAATGGGATTCACTCACGGTGCAATGCTAGGAGCAAGGGCACTAAGATTAAAGGTGCGAGTGCTGCCCATCTCAAAAACTCAAGATAAAATAAAAGGGGCAAAAAGACACTCTTAAGATCCTTTGTCGTTTTTGCTACCTTGTGGGCACCATGAACGGTTCTTCTCTGCAATGCACCTCTGCCAAGCCACCCTGCCTTGGAGCCAGCTGATAAAGGACTAACACCTCTACAATTGTGAGGTAACTAAACCTTTCCCCTTTAAACTAGGGGTGTTGGGTATTTTGTCTTAGCAATGAGAAAAAAGTACCTAAGACATTCACTCAAAACTGCTGTCCTGCCCCCCATACAATGTGGAATGTACAGTCTACAATTATCGAGTTGACTCAATTCAAAGATTGACACAGTGGAATATCAGAAAAAAATGAGACTTCTGGATTTTGAGTAGAGACAAAGCAGTAGAAGTGGAGGGAATGTGAAATTCTAGAAACCTTTTGATAATATTCCTTGACTTTCGAGAAGTGGGAGTAAGATGGAGCAGGTGGAGACGTCTGTTACCTGGAGGATGACTGAGTAGGTGCCACACAGCATCTTTGATAATTGAATGACCACTCTGATGAGGCAGACGATCACTTGAAGCCCGCTGAGGGTTATGAGAATAGAAAACAAAATGGCATTCCATTCCACCACGTGTGCAGGTTCCAGACACCAGGTCCACAGACTGGAGTTTGTAAGGAAACTGAGAGAGAGGGAGCAGATGGTCAACAAGATCCACGGCCAAGTCTGTACCCTTGATCCAAGAAAGAAGATACAGGTATTGATGTGTTTGGGAAATTAGTAGATACTACTAAACTTTATGGTAATATTAATGCATTATTATATTGGTAATATTGGAGCATAATATGATTATACATTTGGAAAACCATTCATTCATACATATACACACTGAACACACTGCATGCATATCCTTGAATTAGACATTTAGTTTGTTATAAATTGGTGTCTGTTTTACATGCAATTTCAGTTTAATTAGACAGCAAAACACACAGGAAAAGTTCTACAGCAGTGAAAGGCAGCACACATTAACACCCAGAGGCAGAAAGCCTTTCTCAAGAGGCCAAAGTGGGACAGAGATGGGATGGAGCTTATACTGCGCATAAAATCACACATGTGCCAAAATAGCAAAGAGATATTCTGTTAGTAATTCCTTGATTCTGACCCGAGCCCTTAAACAGCGACTCTCAAACTTGAGTTTGAGTATCCGGAGTATCCAAAAGTTTCAACAAGAAACGGATTGCTGGGCCCACCCCAGAGTGCTGGATTTGGGAGGTCTGGGTGAGATAGTCATTTCCGTTTTTCTAAGTCCCCAGGGGATGCTGCTGGTTTGCTGCCACTCTGGACCCCATAGTAAGAACCTCTGGTTCTGTCCTAGCTATTACAAAGATCTGACTGTGGGGTTGGAGTACAGCAGATTGAGGGTTTCAGACAGTGTAGTTTAACAAAGAATGTGAAAATTCAAAATTCAAACATTCCATGACAGTCTTTTTTTTTTTTTAACTTCAAAAAACTTTTTCTTAGTACATGTCTATAGTACATAATATTTACATTCCTTTGTGGAGGTGGTACATATACATAGCACATCTTAAATTCTTTTTCATCTCCTAATCTCTCCTCTCTCCCACCACCTCTTTATCTCCTTCCCATTTGAGGAACACACACACACACACACTGAATCAATCTGACTTGCTCATTCCCAGGTCTGTCTGGACCATTAGAACTAATTCTAAGGAGCTATAATGGTATGTAAGATCCTAATGAGATAATTGATAATGGGAAATAGGAAGAAAGGGGCTAAAGGTGTAGGGGAAGTGGGAAGGGTAGGGGAAAGGAAATAAGGGGAAAAAAACATGAAAAAATGGAAATAAAGTACTTGTAAATAGGGAAGGGAGGAGGGGGTGAAGGGAGGCTAGGGATAAGGGGAAAAAATGAGATCCAAGACCTGTCATGTAAAGGTACAAGATCCCAATGATGAATGTAACTGTACTGTATCCCGAAAATGTACCAAAAAACTCAAGGAGAATAAAAAGAACTACTCCTAAGGGCCAAACCCTCTCTATTCAGATAAATTAAAATGGAGAACTGGACTCTATGGAAAACCAGCCTATAAAAATAGTCATCACTCTATAGGGCAGAACTACAAATAGATATTCACAAGTACCATGAGTGAACAGTAAGGTGGTTCTATTTTTTTCAGAGCAACACTATGCAAACTGAGGGCTACACACCCGGCTGTGGGTATTGGTACCAGGGAAGGGAAGAGGTGAACCCTACTTTGGCGACCACTCTCTGTCCCATGAACTCTCCTCTTTGCTTTTCTTCCTCCTTCCTTCATTTATCTCCTACCCCTTTCCTTTTAACTCTCTTTTCCTCTACTTTTTAAAAATTTCCTGTCCTCTATTGCGACTGGAACCTCAGAGACTGCTGAAAATTTCTTAACCTTGCTAATGGCTCTTATCTCAAGTAGTAATGAGCACTGAATATGGAGTCAGCACTCCTGGATGTATAGGACTTTGGGGAAGGGACTTTAGCCTCTGACTTCCAGAGTCTTATCTGGATAATGGATTAATACATCCCGTTATTGCGAATATCTGGTAAGAAGTGTAGAAAGGTTGATTGGATCCTGTAAAACAACACAAATGTGATTTTCTGTTACTATTGTTCTAGATCTACCTTTTACCATCTGGTATCCTAACTCTGCCACAGCCACCAAGGAAGTCTCTCTCCAGATCCTTTCTCTGGACTGTTCCCATTGCATGCTGTGCACAGAGTATCCAACACTCTATAACCAGATGGCTTGAAGGGTTGCTATGTGTCTCCCAGAGGAGGTTACTCTTTGCTCTTTGTATGAACTAAGGAAAAGCATAAGTTCACTAGAAGGTGGGAAGGATTAGAGGAGCTTGCCCTGATACTCTCTCTCCACAGTCTCTGTAACCGATTTTATCCCATTGGTTGCAGTCCTGAATGTGTACTTGAACCAATTCATCAGCATCTGGTTCTATTTCCTTATCAGACTGTGTACTCTAAGGGCACTGATTGTATTTTATTCATCTCGAAAGGCCTAAGACATTAGGCAGCGCCCAGTATACTGTAAAGATCAATAAATATTTATTAAATGAAGATGGATTCAGAAAAATGCAGCCTCTCGTAGAGCTGGAATCAAGACACCTGGAAAACAACAACTTGGTGAAAAGGAAAAAAAAAAAGGAGATCTCTGAGAATCAGGAGGGAGCTGACAGGGAAACTAGAAACAACAGAGAAGTGGAAAAACAAGAAACAGGAGGAGAAAGGAACAAAACAGTCTGGGAAGCTGACCCCCTTCTCCCAGGAAGAGAATACTGTCTTTGCTGTTACAAGGTAAGAGGGTCAGCAGCCCCACGGAGAAAGAACAGACCGGACCGGTGGTGCTAGCCCCCCAAGAGCCCGTAGCTATTATAAACTGCACAAATTTGTGAGGCTTTACTCTGAAAGCAGCTTTTTCCACAAGTCAGGCTAGGGTTGGAGAAGAAACCCAGTGCAGTTTTTGCCATATTTGACAGTGTTTGATCAGGATCCATTTGGGGAAGGGGTTAATCATTTAAAGCTGAGTTACAGAACAATTACAGAACAACTATTCTGCAGAGCTTTTGGTGTCACCCTACCACGGTGACTGGGTATGCAATTGCCGCAAGTAACCATCATGGAGAGAGTGTGGGCTAGACATAGAAACCGATGAGAAATTTAAACTCAGGCCAGGAAGGATGCCAGTGCCCTGCCATTCGTGGTGAGAAGGCAGACTGATTGTACATAGCTTTCAGAGGGGGTTGGGTCTGAAAGTCCTGTCATTAAGTCCAGAGATTTGCTTGAATCCCAATCCCACTGCCTGCATCCAGCACAGAACTCAGTGGTCTGTCTGCTAGTCCCACCTACCATTGTGAGCAGGGAGAGGGCTCAGCTTGGACGGTTGCCACAGCCTGAAGTGTATGGACAGAGGGGACAGTGGAGAGGGACACCTCATCAAGCAGAGAAAGACATAACTTGGGAATACACAGAGGAACATGTTAACTAGAACCGTTGGAGTGACCAGAGTGGATCGTTGACTGACAACACCCAGGGGGAAAAATGAGACAAAATCCAGAATTCACACTCAGAAATAGGAGTGTGGAAACAAAATAGGTCTCAGCAGTGCCTCTCACCATCCCTCATCCCATATCCGGTGCAAACCTTAGAAAGAAAACAGTCATGCAAAATAAGAGAAACTTTTTTGACTCATTTCTTCTCCTCTCCATTCTGTCTTCATTGGTTTTCTGGGGTTTGAGTTTTTTCTTGTTTAACATTTTGCTCTCTGTTTTTTTCTGTTTTATCTTCTTGTTCTTGTTCTTTTCTGTTACTTTTATCTGATTCTATTAATTTTCTTTTACACCTTAATAGGATCCTTACTCTCACTTTCCTCTCTTCCTCATCCTTTATTTTTCAAATTTTACTTGTTTCATTCTTCCATTTCTGATCCACCCCCTCTTTACTCTTACTAGTATTAATCTTTAGGTATTTAGTTAAATCTATGCTATTTTTGTTGATTTTTTTTCTATTGTTAATGATGATATAGCTGTCACATTCAGTAGCTATTTAGTAGATGTCAACATTATCCAGTCTCTCTTTAAGTCTCTTACTGTTGCTGATTGTGTTTCAATGGCCAGGGTGGCACTGTTGTCCCTATTAATTGGTTTTATAGTATGTTGATATCTGGTTTATCTATCTGTCATAAACAGTACTGTGGCTCAATTCTGGAGAACTGGGTTCTGGGCCAACTTCACCGCCTGAACCCTCCCCTTTGAAATAACAGAGATGGTTGGATCTTGAGACAGAGACAAAGGTCCACAGCCATGACAAGAGTGTAACACTAAAAAGCAGAGACACTAACCAAAAAAATTTTACACTAACAACAAAGTCTTTCCACTGTAATGGATCTGTAAACTGTAGCATGGGTGTGCATGAACACACACACACACAAATAAGAAGACAAGGCAACTAATGCCTCTGAAAACTTCCAACTCACTCAAAGCTGACCCCTAGGGTGTCAATAGGAGGAAATTTAAAAAAACCAAATAGCTGAACTATACAAAATGATAAAAGATGGGACAAAAATCACAGATCAATAAGGTATTTGGTGAACTCAAAGATGATATAACTAAACAGATAATGACATAATAAAAGCAATCAGCTTACAGAAGACACTGAATAAAGCTGGTTGAGCCAAAAAAGATTTATACAAAACATGAATGACCATTTTAGCAAAGAATTAGAGTTCATACAAAAGTACTAAACAATAATCAAGGAGATGATAAAAGTTTCTGTTGAATGTATGGGCAGTAGAAGCAACCGATATGAGGACACACTATAAAAACTAGAAGCTAAGACTGATGCAGGTGACCATATATTCAAAAACACCTTAAAAACAACAATAAATCATGAAAAATGGATCCACCAGCTGCTAGATGATGCAAAGAACACTAATATAAGATTAATTGAAATTAGTGAAAAATCACAAGACAGTACGAATGGCATAAAGAACTGGTTTGCAGAAATAATAGCGGAAAATTTTCCAAGTATAGAGAAGGAATTTAATGTACAGACGACAAAGCATAAAGAACTCCAAATAGCCACAATCAGGAAAAGACTTCTCCAAAACACATCATGAACAAAACCTCAGAAGTCCAACCCAAATATAGAGTCTTAAAACCTTCTGGAGAAAAGCAACTAATCATTTATAAAGGTAAACTCATTAGAGTTACAATAGACTTGCCAACACAAACCTTAAAGGCCAACAGAAAAGGAGTAAATTGTTTCACACTCTAAAAGAAAACATCTTCCAACTAGATTAATGTGTCCTGAAAAAACATGTCTCACAATTGATGGAGAAATAAGGCATGGAAATCAGCCTGTATGTCCATCGACAGATGAATGTGTAAAGAAAATGTGGTATTTATACACAAGGAGGTCTATCCTTCTTTGCAATAAAGAAGGATAAATCTGAGCCAATCATAGGAAAATGGATGATCCTTGAGACCATAATGTTAAGTACAATAAATCAGACACATAAGCTTAAATATTTTATTCTCTCTTAGATGAGAGACCCAAAGTATAATAAAAAGAGCAAAAACAAAAGATAGAGAATAGAAAATATGGAGATTGAACTTTTGCAAAAGGAAAAGGGGTCAAGACAGGGAGGAGAGCATGAGAGAGGAGATAGGGAGGGGATGAAACATAAGTGCGGCGTGTTGTGTAGGGTACCAATTCCCCATCGTGAATGCAATCATTATATACCACAAACATGTGCCAATAAAAATGTTTTAAAAATAAGATGGATTCAGGATCTTCGCCAGTCATCATATGAGTCAGTGGCAGCATCATACACACTGGGCGGCTGGCAGAATGAATGTCACATGGCAGAAAGGTGCATGCAGAGTAATGACCTAATAAAGTAATGACACTAATAAAAAATCTTGGCATGTCATAAAAACTTATTACATCTCCCTTGTGCATTACTTCTATTTAATACTCAATTCTGTGAGTTAGAAAAGATTATTATTTCCAACTTGTAGTGACTCAGAGATATCAGATATTTGCCAAAGGTCACAGATCTTATTAGTAGGAGAGAAAAGACTAGAAGCACCAAAGATCTACACTCCAAGGGCAACTTTCACCCTAGGGCTTCTATCTCTAGTTTTCCATTAGGTCCTAGGTGGTGGTGGGAGGAGCGGCTCTCTATACTTTATCTCTGATTCTGTAGCACTTGGCCCAACTGCTCCACAACATAGTAGGTACTCAGTAAATATTTGCTGAAACAGTTATCCAAGTGAATAACTGAGAGGCTCTATTTCCCTGTTCCACCCTGCATCTCTAAGTTTTGGAAACTTCTAGAAGACCAGAAACTACCTTCCTAATGTGACCTCCAAACATTTTTATACAGACAGAGGAGGTGAAAACGAGCATCAGAGACAACTTATAGGAGTGGTGGAGAGGCATGTGGGCAGCCTGAAATTTATGCGTTGAAAGAGGACACATTTCAGTTTGGTGGCAGGGAAAATTTCAGGGGCTGGTAGCATAAAAGAAGGGATGGGGTCTTCCAACCCTTGAAGGAATTTGTATATTAAATGCTTTTCTTCAGCCCCTTCAATCTCACAAGAGTTTCTCCTCCAATTACTCAAGCCCTGCAGTTACTGTCTGGGTCCCCCTTACCTAAAGGAGATCCCTGCTTCCTAAAAGAAGTCAAGCATGTCACCCATTATCAGATGTCCACAATGAAGGAGCTCTGGGCAGTTCTGCCATGCCTGTGACATCCAGATAGACAATGCCCTTGAGCACATCTAGCTGATCGCTGGGAGCTGAGAAGAAAATGTAACTTCCCCAGTGAATGGTAGACCCTCTCATAGTTTATTCCATTAGAATGCTGAGCACAGAACAAAGACAAAGAGACTCAATGGGCCTCTCATATTTATTTCTGGGCCCAAGCTATGTCAGCAGGTACTGGTCACCCAATAAAGCCAGCACAGGGCCAGAGTGAGGCATTCTGAGAGTCAAGGTTGGGTTGCTAGATCTACCAGAGTTCTGGGCAAGCTAAGTGGGCCCCTGGCTCCTTCCAGAACCTCGGGTATCAAGTTGTGTTCCTGGATCTCAGAGCGGGTGTCTCACTCACTTGGTTCTATCTCTGCTTTGCCCCTGTTGCTGTAGCACAGAGGGGCACTATGGATGGACATCACAACTTCCTCCCAGCCAAGCCCCTTCCGCACCTGTAAAAAATCCTATGTCCAACCTGGCCACAAAATGAGACTGAATTGCTGGAACCAATCAGGCCCCAAGTGCCACAATAACCCTGAGGTCCTACTCTGAAACATGAGAAAACATACCTTTCATTTGGATATGTCCGTGATAGCCCCCCAAATATTGGATGCATATTGCAATAAAAGACTGGAGACTGTAAACATCTAATTAAAGATCTGTGCAGGAATGAACAAATTGATCTGGATATTAGTAAGTTAGTAGGAAAAGTTTGCATGGTGGCCACGTAGAACCCCACGGTTCCTGTGGCAAATGGGGGGCAGTGTGGGGCCAGGGGTTTCTGGGTTTCTGAGCTCCTTGGTTTGGGGAGTTACTCCTTACCGTCCTGCAGTGCCTTCAAATGCATAGTGCCAGCCATCCTGGGTGCGGCAGTATGGGCCCTGGACAAGACCCAAAGCAGACATGACCAGGCAGTATCCAGAGAAAGCAATTCCAAGGGCAGAAAAGATAAACGACAGCAGTGTCTAAAGTAAACATAGGAGAAGGTTATTGCCACGGACTGAGACAAAGGGGTCGTGTGGGTACATTTTCAAGCGGCTACTCCCCCTTCTGATCCACATACACTGCGGCTTACACAATGCCCAACGTCAGGGCAGACAGAAACATTTAACCAGAATATAGGTGATATTTAAAATATCTCTGAAAATGACCATTTGTTTGCCATCATACAGCGAGAACTAGTACTGAATTTTTCCCCCTTTTCTGGAATTTTAACATCAAAATAAAGGATCTCCTCTTACAGAAATGCAGTGAAAGGATGTGACTGATCAACCCTCATTATTTATAAACCCCGTTCTTTTCTGGACTCGCAGGGTTCTGTAAGAACGTTAAGCTCTGGGCTTTCATTCTGTGAAGATAAGTTAATGTTTTCACACGAAGGAACGAAAAGGGGCCTATCGTGTGCAAGTCTGGGTATTCGCGCTCACACGCGGATGGCAGGGAGGGGTGGAGGGTGTGTCCATCTGAGCGGGAGCAGGGGTCACATTCACAGGCAGCTGGTGCAAGAGAGTCGGGAGCGGTGAGCAGTGTGGTCTGACCACAGGAGCGAGGGGAGAAGCTCCGAAGAGCAAATCGCCCTGGTGCCCATGTAGAGAGACGTTTGACGGAACACGCTTCAGCCTTCAGTGATCACACAGCAAGGACAGCTCCACAGATGCCTGAATGCTGGGTCACAGACCCGCACTTCCTCCTTGACTAAGGACATCTTCCCAACAACATTTAACTTAACATTGTTAAGTCCATAAAAAAGTCGAAAGTGTAGTGCCGCGAATCCCCGTGTGCCTTGTATCCAGGCTGCCTCGTCCTGAATATGGAAGCTCATCTGTGCCCCCTGCATGTGTACAGTGTATACACGCACACAGACATATATTTATTCATATATCTGTGTTGCTGACTCATTTGAAAGAGAGTTTGCAGACTTTATAATCTTAACTACATCTTTTCCAAGGATAACAACAGTTTATTGCTTTGTAACTCTTCAAAACTTTTTTGTAAAAGGTCCGAGGATACAAGGGTGTCATTTCCTTTCATCTGCACCAGTTTGACTTTGTGCTTTTCATAATATTGATATTTTTTTAAAAAGAAAGGTCAGCCTATTGTCGTATGATTACCCACATTCTGGGCTTTTCTAATTGTTTCCGCACACGTGGATGCAGATATTTTGTCAAGAATACTTGAATGGTATGCTTTATACTGTGCACCCTTCATGCTATCAGTGGTGCTAAGTTTGTTCTCCTGGCTAAGGGCGTCATTCAGAACTCTCCCCTGTGCAGGTACATTTTCTGTTTTGAAATTAGTAAAGAATCGGTGAGGCAGTGCTTGGAGGCAGTGTCATAGCCATTTCCTAACAACATTTCCCTGATGGATCTAGCAACCACTGGTGAGCCTCCTGCCCACTGATCACCAGGGCTTGCAATGTGCAGCTTTAAAATTCTATCATGTCCTCGTATTTTATGCTATCATTTTTCCTGTACAGAATTTTCAAGTTCCCTTTCTCTCTCCTTTGCTCCTCTCTTTCAAGATTACTTCGGATTCATAGGTTATATAACATAATGTGCTACAATCCCAACCTCCATTACTCTGTTAACTGTCCAGATTTGGCCATCAGAAAACCCATTTATTTGTTTTTTTAGGGGGAGGGTTGTTTTTTGTTTTTTTGAGACAGGGTCTCACTATGTAGTTGAGACTGACCTGGAACTAACTATGTAGCCTAGGCTGGTCTCGAACTCACAGCGATCCTCCTGCCTCAGCCTCCCGAGTGCTGGGATTACAGGCATGCGCCACCATGACTGGCTCAGAAACCCCATTTATTGCAGCCAATGTCCTTTGATATCCCCCACCCTGTTTTGAGCACTCCCTTGCTTTCCAGGGTTCTTGGTTTATTTTGAACTCATCTTGTCTTGTTTTTCTGAGAAGTCATAAAGCTGGTTTTTGAGCAAAGAAGTGACATGACCAAATGTACTTCTGGAAGATCTCTTAGTGGTGGTGGCAGCACATGATCTGAAAGTGAGAGGGCCCGAAGATAAAGATTCCATGTGGAGGCAACTTCCGTGCCAAAGACATGCACAGGAGGAAAACACGTCAAGGGGGCGCAGAGGGGCCGAATGAACAACCCTAAGTTAGGGTTTGGACGACGAGCATACACAAACAGGGATGTTAAGAAGGGTAATTTGGTTTGGGGGAAAATGAATCTATTTTAAAATATGTTAATGTGAAGGTAAAAGTAAGACACAAAAAAATCAATATGTAATAACTACTTGATAAATCCATAAGCTGAGACCAGAAACAGCTAGAACACCAAACCTGTGATGTCAGGAATAAAATTACATCAAATTATATTTCTTTGTTTAAAATTTTTCCACTGCTTATACATTAGTACATCTTTTTCTTTTTTTTTGGTACTGGGGATCAAACTCGGGACCTTGCACTTGCAAGGCAGGTGCAGTGCCATTGAGCTAAATCCCCAGTCCCGGAGCTACATTTTTTGAGAGTAGAATAGTCATACTTTATAAGGCAAATCTGCCTGTGCTCATTTATTTGTTTATTTCCAACTTTAATAAAGGAAGAAGGGTGTTTTGAAAGGAGTCAGACCCTTGCTTATCAAATGGCCCTTAATCAGTTCAGCAGGAAGATTAGTGGGGAATTTTCACTTGGGGAAATTGGCAGCCACCACAGATGTATGCACACTTGGACACACACACCACTGCACTGTCGAGGCAAGCCTCAAGGGAGTGGAATGAGCATCTCTCTGAACCATAATTTCATTCTCTGTAAACTGTAGATGATATAGCAGCTGTTTGGAAAAATTAAAACATTACAATTATTAGCTATTATTTCAAATGAACTTGTTTAACCAATATTTACTTTCTAAGGAAAACTGCCCAAGAATTTTGGCTGAAAACCAAACTGTTGCTGTTTTTACAAACATTACTTAGGGTGGATAATGTATAAACAACAAAATGTTAGTGCTCTCAGTCCTGAAGGCTGGGAAGTCCAACATGAAATTGCCCCAGATGTGGTATCTAAGGAAGGTCTGTCCTTTGTAAACACCACTTTCTATGTGTTCTCACACAGTGGAAGATGTCAAGAATACTCTTCAAAGGCTCAGGGATTTAGCTCAGTGGTTCTGCTGCCTGCCTCGCAAGGGCCCGAGTTCAAACCCTGGTGCCAAAAAACCCAAAACAAAACAAAACAAAACAAAAAACCCTTCAAGTTCTTTTAGGTACTAAACCAATTTCTGATGGAAGAGTCCTCATGACTGAATAACTTAATTAAGCAAAGTGCTTAATTCCACAATGGGGGTTAAGTTTCAATATGAATTTGAAGGAACACATCCACAAGCAACAAGTGAATTTTAGGTGACCTCAATTTTCATTACAGAGATGCAAAAGTACCAAATTGGTTCAGGCTTCAGTTTGGCCAGCAAGATGTGTTTCATTTGGTTTAAATGAGAATTAACTGTCCATATTTTATTGTTGACACACTATATTAACAGAGTCATGGACAAAAACCATATGATCCTCTCGATAGATACAGAAAAAGCATTTGACAACACCCATTCATGATAAAAACCCTGCAAAAAATTGGAATAGGTGGTCTATATCTCAACTTAGTAAAGGCTATCTATGAAAAAACCAACAGCCAACATCATATTAAATGCCCAAAACCGAAAACCTTCACCTTAAAATCAGGAACAAGACAAGGATGCCCACTATCACCACTCCTCTTCAATATAGTTCTGGAAACATTAGCCACAGCAATTAGACAAGAGAAAGAAATTAAAGCAATAAAGAGAGGAAAGGAAGAAGTTAAACTGTCATTATTTGCTGATGATATGATACTCTACATTGAAGACCCAAAAAACTCCACCAAAAGACTTCTAGACTTGATTGACACTTTTAGCAGAGTAGCTGGATACAAGGTCAGCACTCAAAAATCAATAGCCTTCTTGTACACAAGTAACAGACTCACTGAGAGAGAAATCAGGGAAACAATTCCTTTCACAATAGCATCCAAAAAATTGAAGTATCTAGGAATCAACCTAACAAAAGAAGCAAAAGACCTCTACACTGAAAACTACAGCACTCTGAAAAAAGAGATCAAAGAGGATATAAGAAAATGGAAAGATATCCCCTGCTCCTGGGTAGGAAGAATCAACATAGTGAAAATGGCCATACTACCAAAACTGCTATACAGATGCAATGCAATGCCAATTGAAATTCCAACACTATACTTCACAGAACTAGAAAAAAGAATCCAAAAATTCATTTGGAACCAGAAGAGACCTAGAATATCAAAAGCCATCCTAGGCAACAGAGACATGGCAGCGGGTATAACAATTCCCAATTTGAAACTATACTACAAAGCCACTGTGATAAAAACAGCATGGACTGGCAAAGAAACAGACCTGAGGATCAGTGGAACAGATTGGAAGATACAAAAACAACTGCAGATAAACTCAGCTACCTCATCTTTGACAAAGGAGCCAACCATCCTCACTGGAGGCAAGATAGTCTCTTTAATAAATGGTGTTGGAAAAACTGGATCTCAACCTGCCAAAGATTAAAACTAGATCCTTATCTCTCACCATGCACTAAACTAAAATCCAAGTGGATTAAATATCTAAATATTAAAACAGAAACACCAAACTTGCTGGAAGATAAGTTAAGCAGAACTCTTGAAGACATTGGCATAGGGAAAGATTTTATGAACAAATCCTCAGTAGCATGGGAACTAGCAGAAAGAATCAACAACTGGGATCTCATCTTTTTAAAAACCTTCTGCACTGCAAAAGAAAACATCAACAGAACTAAAAGACAACCTACAATGTGAGAAAAAAATTTTTACCAGCTGCTCCTCAGACAGAGGACTATTATCTAGAATATATAAGAACTCAAAAATATCAGGCCCCCAAATATAAAGACCCAATCAAAAATGGGCATCTGAAATGAACAGATATTTCTCAGACAAAGAAGTAAAAGCAGCAAGTAAATATATGAAAAAATATTCCACATCTCTGGTCATTCGAGAGATGTAGATGAAAACAACATTGAGATTCCACCTCACCCCACAAAGAATGCCTGCTATCAAGAAATCAAACAACAAATGTTGGCAGGGTTGTGGGGAGAAAGGAACCCTTCTCCATTGTTGGTGGGAGTGCAGACTGGTGCAACCACTATGGAAATCAATATGGAGATACCTCAAAGAGCTGGGACTAGAGGTTCCATTTGACCCAGCCATCCCTCTTCTGGGTATCTTTCCAAAAGAATTCAAAGAATCATATCACAGTGATATATGCACACCTATGTTTATAGCTGCAGTGTATAATAGCTAAAACTTGGAAAAAGCCCATCTGCCCATCAGTTGGAAACTGGATAAAGATGTGGTTTTTCTATAACATGGAATACTCCTCAGCCATAAAGAATGAGAAGGTAGATTCACTCATAGGAAAATGTATACATACTGAGGATATACTCCTAAGTGAAATAAATAAGTCACACATGTTCAAATACTGAATAGTTTGTCTGGTGTGAAAAACTATAATAGTACATAAGAGCCTAATGATATATTGACCATGTGTAATAGGAAGCAAAGGGCTAAAGGTGTAGGGAGAGTGGGAGGGGTGGGGGAAAGGTAAGAAGGGAAAAGAAAAAAATACGAGAAAATGGAAATAAAGTGTTTGTAAATGGGGAGGGGAGGAGGGGGTGAAGGGAGGGCAGGGACAAGGGGAAAAATGAGAACCAAGACCTGTCATGTAGAGGTACAAGATCCCAATGATGAATGTAACTGTACTGTATACCTAAAATGTACCAATAAACTCAATGAGAAAGAAATATTTTATTGTTGAGAACATATATAAAAACCTGTATTTCTACTGAAAACTGGGAATTATCATCAATTTTATCATAGTAACACTTGACTGGTCTTGAGTAGCAGCTCCCTCACAGACCGACTTTTGCTCTAATGCCTACCCGGCTCACTTTGGTTTACATCACGTTTGGCTCTGGGGCACATGAAGTGCAACCTCATTTACAAGCCTATCTTGAAAAGGCAAACAAGGAAGAAAGGACTCTGCCCCCTTGCTCTGCTCTCCCTAATGAGATGTCAGTCATCTCCTTCAATGCTGAATATAAGACAATATTCAAGCTAGTTCTAGCAGCCTTTCATGCTGGAGATGCTAATGGTAAGTTAAAATAAATGGAATGTTGATTTTATTACATACTTAGTGAGCAACACATTTGATCTTAGAATTTCCCTGAACATAATAGTGTTATAGCTTCAATGTGCACATGAATCCATTTCTTACCTAAACAATCTTGAAAGCTCTCCCATATTATAATACAACTACTGTGTCTATGGGGGATATCTGAGTACACACACACACACACACACACACACACACACTCACGCACACGTACAAGGGGGGAGAGAGAGGGAGGAAGTGAAAGAGAGAGATTGTATTTCAATTCTTCTCAACTAGGACACAGTGCTAAATTAAGCAACTAATTTCCTTTTCTAGAGGCACCAGTGAAAGAAAGTTGGCTGTACCAACCTGGCTACCCATTAAACTCTCCTGAGAGATTTTGAAAAGTCCATATCCAGGTCATACCTCAGCCAGATAAAGTCAGAGACTCCAGGTGGGAGTCGGGTGCTAGTATTTATGTGGGTTCCGAGGTGAGTGCAAGGTGGAGCCGTTCTGCAAAGAAACGCCCACCAGCCCTTGTGGTAAATGTCCTCCTACTTATCATTTCTTCAGTCACAGGGGCCCCTTCTATAAAATAGGAGCAGTGATGGCCTAATTCACTGCGTAAAGCTGAAAGAACTATAAAGTGCTATGCAAGGATGAGTTAACGATGATAAGGGGAGGAGAAGGAGGTTAACGGTGGAAACGTGGGAGTCCAGGTCTGCCTGTTAAGCCTGGGCTGGGAAAACCTTGTATTATTCACTCTGGTGCCACTTTAATTATTTTTAAAGTTCTAATTTTAAAAAGCACATCATATATGCCTAACAACAGAGATGAATCTAAAAATCACTTTGCTGTGTGACAGAAGCCAGATTAAAAAATGCAAATACTGTAAGATTCATTTTATATTAAATATAAACTAATCTGTAGTGAAAAAGGACAGTTCAAAGGTTAATCTTTGGGAGTAATGGAAATGTTCTTATCTTGAGTCTCATAAATGCATCCAATGGCTAAAATTCATGTAATTGTACACCTTCAATGGATGCCATCTATTGTACATAAATTAGCCTTCAGTGATGTAGATAAGGGACAAACTAGACACCTAGAAACCCACTTAGGAGAAAGAAATATTGTTTTGTAATTTTACATATATTTAAATACTGGATTTCTGGCAGAGCATCAGCAGAATGAAGGTGAGGAAATAGCGTAAACAAAGTAGAAGAAGGCCTCAGGAGTGAACTTCCGGTCTCTGAGTGACAGGACTTGGAGAAAGTGTGATGGCGTCAATGTTTCCACGTTCCTGAATGAGAGGAAAGGAAGCTGGAGCCGCTCACCCACCCCCAGCCCACCCCAGACTATCACTCTTACCATGTACTTTCTGCTGCAGTTTTCACTCTGGCAACATTTATATTTATTATCCAGGACAAGGAGAACTGCAGCTACTACAAGCATCTGTAAGGAGGGAAGAAATGTGAGAAATGGAGTGCTGCTTCACGCTCCTGCTCCTCATCAGAGAACAGCAACTCCAAGCGCAGTCCTTGGAGTCATGCGGACCTGGGTTCAAATCCCAGCTCCGCCTCTTGCCGGCTGTGAGAACCCTTCCCTACAGCACGGTGTGAGAACTCGCTTTCCTGAGTTGTCAGGAGACAGAATGCAACATTTGAGCTTAGTGCTACATTCAGAGTAAGTGTTTGATAAATATTAGCTATTATCCAAAGCTAATGATTAAGAAGGAGCACATGGGAGGGTCAGGAGAGTGCCATCTTTGGCGGGAAAGCTGCTTTTCTCACTGAGTTGTGGAGGACAAAGGAAAGCTATTCACCAGAGGTGGGGTTTGACAGCCTCTCTGCATTACTGCCCTCTGGGAATGGAGGTGACAGGCATAGTTAATCTGAAACCGCGTTTCTTTAAAAGTCAGTTTAGTTTCCCCACACAGCCATCTCAGGTTCCAATTTTCCAGTGTGTTTTGTCTGTTTCAAGCAGCAAACTAAAGAATCCTATGTATTCTACTTCCCCCCACACTCTTAAAAAGGATCTCAAGCTACGCAAAGAATGTGGATGTCTTTACTGTAATGATTTTTGGTGAAGGCAGATATGGATTGCAAACTGGGAAATTCTCCATTCCTCCTTATACCTAATGCTCGATACCAAATCCACACTGTTCTTTTACCATCTGTAACCAATATTTCCAGTTTCCAAATTCCTTCAGCTTTTGTTTCTTTATCTGTCAATTTAGTTGTTTATCTGTATTTCTCCCCTTTCTCCTAAAAATCTTTTATGTAGTTAAAATAATAAATTTCCTAGAAAATTAAAGTAATTCCTAAAAATAAGAAACAGGTTGCTTCCTATTTTAAATTTTATCTGGACTTTAAGCTGGTGAGTCTTATATCTTTCTCTCTCCAATACCATTAGTTACTACAGATTTTAATAGATTCTGGTTTAACCTTTTCTTCCCCTCATACCGGAGATTGGATTTAGGACCTTGTACTTTTGCAAGGCAGGTGTGGTGCCACTGAGCTAAATCCCTAGCCCGATTCTGATTTAATCTTATTTATGCCTTGCTCCTTTTTGATTTATTATAATTACATATTGAGAAAGCAATAGTGGGATAAAGGTGAAGTACAATATTGGTAGAAATAATTAACTCCATGCCCCAGTGTCCTGTTGCTTAGACATCAACTGTTGAAAGACAGATTGCCTTGCTTTTGTTTGTTTGTTTGTTTTCAAGCATAACCACAATACAGGGGACTCAAAAATATTGGAGGAAAATTACCCATAATTCCACCACATGCGGGTGTTTTAGCATACTTTTTTTCAGTGTTTTCTTATACCCATGTGTCTCACGTAGTTGCAATACTAATTTATCCCATTTTGTTGTATATTTTGCACTTAATATAAAATAATGTGCATGTTTTTATGTTGTCATATCTTCCTAATTACGTTTTTACCAATCTATGAGGAGACTACGCCAGAATTTATTCAGCCTTTCTCTGCTAGGATGCTCCTTCTAATTGCTTACTCTCGTAAATAATGCTATCACAATGTCTGCGTGTATCACTCTTTCATTATGTTGGAGTATTTCCTCAGAATTAATAATAAGATTTAGGATTACTGAGTCAAAGGGCGTAATCATTTTCCTAGATGCTGAAATAGTATACCCACTCTGCTCCCAAAGATTTGCATTTATTTGTAATGCCACGAAGAACATTAGTTATGTACCTATTACATGGAAACTTCAATGGCAGTGGACACTAATATCTTAAGGTTTACTAATTGAATATGGAAAATAAAATGAAACAAAAACTGCTTTCCCGTATAACTATTCAAATATTTTAATAATCAGACACACAGGGCTGGGGATTTAGTTCAGTGGCACTGCCTGCCTCACAAGCACAAGGTCCTGGGTTTGATCTCCAGTACCCCCCCAAAAAATTACACACACAAAGATGTAGAGATAGATTATAATGAATTTTCTTCGACATGAATTACAGCCTTGCAAAGTTACAGTATACAATGCATTGTTTTTAGAAATGGGATGATCAGGAAAAATTTTTTTTCCTCTAGGTTGCCAACATGATCTGCTATCAGTTTGTTTATTTTTTAAAGCATACAATACTATGAGGAAAGCATGAGTTCTTAGCACTGGCGATTTGACTTCATATGTAAAAAAACACCCTTCGTCCATCCTATTGGAGTTATAAGGGAGGGCTATTTCGAGCTGATAATGTCCCAGGCTCTGATGAGTATTTTATAATCACGATAGCACTGACTACTTACTACTGTAGCAGCTCTATCCTAGGCGCTTTAAGTGATTTTATCTAACCCTCACAAATCCTTTGAAAATTAAATGTCATTATTAACGTTTTCAACACAAGGCTCTGAGGCTCACTGGTTTTGTTGCCGAAGTTCTCACAGCATGTGTGACACAGCTGAGCTTTGAAGGCAGGTTTGTCTGAACCTCTGTGTCACTGACATTTCCATGCTGCCACAATGTCCCCTCGGGCTACAGAAATCTTCCAGACACAAAATCTGCTCTAGAAAAGAATAATGCGACTGAGGACTAAGTAGTTATAACTCACGGGGTTTGGGATACTTTTCAATTTATTGTTTTTACAAGGCAGTGACCCACAAACTTTCATTTGGGACGTACTTCCTGCTTTGCTGAAGTTACATCGCTGAGTAGCTTATTGAAAACAAAGCTGCACCCGAAATCCTAAAGGACTACCTCCCCATCCACCTCTACCCATCTTCCAGATCTCAAAGCTAAGATCAGTAGGATGATTTTCTGTAGCTCCCCCTTCTGCAATCCCAAATCTAAAAGTCACACTTACCATTACTCCTGAGAAACAGAGTCCTTCAAAATACCACACGTAGTTGGTGAGTTTATTGCTGGATGCATAGAAAGTTTGCCCATTTGGGAAATATAATAATATATTCACAATGATACTCCAAAGTGCAAGAGGAATCAGCAGACAACTTAGGCAGCCTCCACACTTCCAAGACCCCATTTTTTCCCTGCTTGGAACCTGCAGATTTCAAGAGTACAGAATCACATAAAGCTTGTCTTTCTTCCCACCTGTCTTTTTTGCTTCCTTTTATATTACCTGCCACTTTCTGGGTCAGAGGGCTTCACTTCATATTCATGAGGAGCCAGGACTTGGACTACAACGGCAGCTAACAACCTCAGTGTGAAATAGTGGTTTACTGTTCAGAGAACAATAGATGATGGTCTCGCTGAAGAGCTGAGCTGGTCTTCATCCTGTGCCAAAAGAATGCAGTGTTATTCACTGCTTTTGAAAATAAGTCATTTTCCTCTGAATTAGAGCATGTGAGACCTAACCCTGAAGAAGGAAGTTAAAGGGGGAGCTGGGATTGAGTCGGGTAAATTTCAACCAGCAGTAAGAAAAGAGAGAGAGAGTTAAAGAGAAAACTACCAAGGATGCTCATTCTAGAGCATGGTATGCTTGTTAGCCTTTTTTATATATTGCTCTTTAACCCAGGTGACGATCAAGCATTATTCAAACTGGAAGAGGTACACAGAGGACTAAGAAAGGAACCAGTGAGAAAAACAAGGCATCACAATTGGTGACTTAATTGTTATCAGATCTGTACAGCTTTCTTTCCATGAATCCACACCTATCACCTCTGCCTCTCGAGCATAAATGCAAGGAAAAGAAAAGAAAGGAAGGTGGATAATTTCATTAAGATTTTGTAAGCAGTGAGTTTGAAACAAGGATTAGGAATTCTGCCTTCCAAATTATTGCCTTAAATTCAAAGAGCCACAGATGTCCCTGATCATGATGACGTGAGAAAGGAATTATGGAAAAGAGGCTGGGCCCTAGCCTGTTACAGACGATGTGAACACAGCAGAAAAACCCTCAAGGATTGCTTGAAATAGATTTCAATCCTTCTACTCGGACCCTGCTTAACTCAATTTTCTTAAGTTTCATTTTCCTCAGCTATGAAATGGGGTTATCCCAGAATAATAATGTGAAGATTAACAAGATTGTTTATGCAAAACATCCTATCAGGTGCATATAAACATCCGTAACTAGAAGCCATCGTTAATCTCTCTCCCTCTCCCCACCTCCACTTGCTGCGGATGGAACCCAAGGCCTCATACATGCTGGGCAATCACTCTACCACTCATTACAGCTGCAGCCAGACAGTCATCAGTCAGTAATAAAAGGGGCTCTAGCAGGATAAGGCAGGAGGATAGAAAGTTTGAGCCATGCCAGGACAACTTAGCAAGACCCTGTGTCAAAATAAAAATCAACAATAAAATAAAACTAACAATATAAACAAATATAACAAAATAAAATTAACAATAATAATAATAATTATTATTATTATCATTATTGCAGGTAAAGGAACATAATTGTCAGAATAATACAGAGATCAGAAGATAGTTTGCTTATTTATTCTTTGTATCCAAAGAGTTCTGAAACATGAAATCCAAAAATCTTATTACCAAAACTATTTACATTTAATATGATCTTATTTTCCTGAAATTATTAATACTTTATAGCATATATGCTTTTGATTCAAGAGAATCAAATTTTACTTTCACAAGCAGGATTGTAATATTGCATTATCATTATACCTTTACTTAGAAAAGTCAGATGCTTGGAACCACTTTTGGATTCAAATGAAACAGAGAACTTGGCAGGAGACAGCTCAAAGATAGAGGACAAGATAACGGGAGGTAAGGACCTGAGAGGGCCAGAGACTGGAATGATCGCTCACAACAGATGTCAGGATCAGCAATGGCAGGTGTAGACAGAGTGGCTCACTTAGAAAGCTCCTTAGAAAGCTTAGAAGTCACCTTGAAGGAGAGTAAAGGAAATGTGAGATGTGATGGAAAAGTTATCCAGTATTGAAATTGACAGTTCTTCAAATATTTATTACCATGCCCCACTACACGCATCAACTTACTTACTTATTTTCTTTTTTTTTTGTACCCGGGATCGAACTCAAGCAACTTTCAAACAGAGCTGCTTTAAAAATGGAAAATGTTTTATTTTCCTCACTCTGAAACCTGCTCTGATGGAGGTTCGAACAGGCACTGAAAGGAGGAGCAGGAACAGAGTAAAAAGGAGAACAAGATCACCACAGAAGAGAGTCAGCACCTACAGAGAAGCCCAGGAGCTGCAGGGTTGGATCAGACAGATTTGCCAGGTTCTAAGGAGGTTTAACCTAGTTGAGATTTCATAAAATTATTTATTGATGATATTTTGTATTTTAGAGAGGAATGACAAGAATGCATTTTGTTGAAGTTTATGGAGAATGTTGCCTTAGAATGTTTTCTGCATTGTAGAATAACCATGGCTTCCAGGAATTTTCAAGTCAGTGAGGTGAACTATTGCGCTCAGTCAGAGACCCCTCAAAATTATCATGATGAATTGCCAGCTACTGAGTATCTTCCATGTGCCAGGCTCTATGCTAGAAGCTTTCACAAGTATTAAAAATAAAAAAAGAAACTTCCCCATTAACTCTTTCAGCGATGCTAAAGTAAAGGCTTTCTTACCCCATTTTACATGTGTACAAAAATCATCTAAGAATAATTTTAGAAACATAATCGGGATCTCGACGTTGAGTCCAAGTCTTTTATACATTTTGGACTACTGCATCACTTATCCTGGCCTGATACCTTTCCTTGCAAGGACTGCCTTCTCTTTCTTTGCAAATAGGTTTCAGGGACATTCTGATTCCTTGGTAGTGACTGCTTACAGGGCCATTCTGAAGGTCTACTGACTCTGGGGAGAGGTATCTTCAGGCCAGATATATTGCCTAAATAGGTAATGTATTACCTATCTGCTATTACATATCTGCTACAGATATGGGATCAAAGAAGGACAAAGTACATAGCTAGTATTCCCTTGACTCGGTCAATATTCAAATAGTGTGTGGTTTCATGTGAACAGTGATAGTTTCATAGGTAGTTATTAAGACTTCAGGGACATGCTTGACCGATTGTCATTTGGAAGACTGCTCAGTAAGAGCAACAAAATGAAGGAAGAGAATGTAACTGGCTGAAAACCTTGACGAAATTGTTAAAAATGAAGTTGAGCAATTTCCTTACCTTTGGTTATCCCATTAGTGAAAATATCTAATGAAGTCTCTTCAGAGAATGAAAACCTTTACTTCATTTTATTCATAGGAAAAGTTTTTAACCTGCTTCTGAAAAAATATATCATGTCCAAATTAACAAAATCTTTGAAGCTCGTCGCCTGTAGTAAGCTACCAATTTTCCTGCCAAAAATTTATTCCTAAATCAGGATTTTCTTGCCGGTCTCCAGTAACCGTGAAGAGTCACCGGAATGTTGTGCTTATTGGCTACTTCTGATCTCAGCTTCCTGTTCTCAACAGCAGAGAGGAGGAAATCCGCAGGATGCCTGCTACCCGGAGACGGTGTGACTCGGGAGGAAACATTCCACCTAAAATAGTCTTGGTGTGCAGCCTCTGAGTCATTGTGGGGGTCAAGGTTCATGTGTGTCCTGAAGTTAGCTCCACAGGTGATCAAGAACAGGAAAGGAGGAAGCATCTGAAAGAAGTTTATCGAAGAGAAAAGTATATGAAAAACAATTATCAGCAGAAAGGGCTAGTATTTAGAGAAAAATTTTATTCTGAGAATTCAAAGAGGGTGAATTGCGATTTCTTCCATTGACCATGGGCACAAAGACCTGGTTGGGGTCCGTAAGGACCCACTGGGCATGAATGTTTGTCTAAAAACACATTAGGACAGCAGCAGTGAAACAGCTGTGTAAACAGAAGCAACGTTCCTGACTTTTGTGTTTGACATTCTTTCTCAAGAATTATCTGGACGAAAATGTCTACCGCGCCAGTAGACTCTAGGTTTATCTTTAACTGATGGTAAACATCTAGCTTTTTGCTTACTAGGAGAAGAACAGGAGTGTACAGTTTCTATCTAAAGCCCTTCCAGCAATATGCTGCCCTTGGGATGTCCTCTCTGACCTTGGGCATTCCCACCATGTGCTCTCCTCCAGAGAGTCCACTCATGTATCCAGACTGTCCGTAGTGAGGGACTGGAAAATGATTCTTGAAATCTGTATTAACCATCTATCTGGTTTCTGAGGCAAAGAGCACCCATCCCCTGCCCCAGAATGCCTAGAGTCTAGCTGAGGAAATATGTATGTTTAACAACAGATTTGCAATAAAAAATTTTGAGTCTCCAGGAGATTAAACCTTGGCTTTGTTGTTGTTGTTGTTGTTTTGAGACAGGGTTTCGCTATGTAGTTCAGATTGCTCTGGAACTCACTGTGTAGCCCACTGGTCTCGAACTCACAGTGATCCTCTTGCCTCAGCCTCCGGAGTGCTGGGATTACAGGTGTACACCACCACACCCAGCTAACCTTGGCCTTTTGAAAGGATGAAAACCTCGAATGGAGTTTGGTTTAGCAGAGATTTCTTGGAAGGTTGGAGACAAAGCTGAGCCCCCAAGTGAAGAAGCAGGTAAGCTGGGCAACCTGAGGGTCAATAAAAATTAAATGTTCATCAAAAATGCAGTATATGATATTTAAGTGAATAGGGGAAAAATGCTGAAGCATCTTTCAGAGACATTGGCAAAATGTGAATGGAGATGGTACAAGACAATGTTAGAACAGTCTGGGTGTGATACTGGTATTTCGGTGTGAAGACGATTGTTCTGGTATTTAGAAGATGCATGCGTCTTACTTTGAAGTGGCTTAGAAGTGAAGACGTAGGAGAAGTGGAAGAGGAGGAGTATATTTACAGATAGATAAATGAAGCAAATGTGCCAAATAGGAACAATCGCTGAATTCAGATCTAGATGCTCATTGTATTACTTTTTCAACTTTCTTGAATTTGGGGGACTTTTCATACAATGTATTTGAAAAAACTTTCCTGGTAGCCTTTTCCTTTGTGAATGGCAATGCTGCACAAAATCCAAGGGGGGCTTTTATCTTGGAAATGCAAGTATAGGATAAGTGATCTGCTCAGACTGTTGTATTTGCGCTGAGGCACTGCGTAAGAAAGAATGTGGTCCACTCTGCTACCTGAAGCCAGTTAAACTGGGCTGTGTCTGCTGATTGTGAGATAGATACAAAAAACAAAACAAAACAAGCAAAAAAGTCAGAGTGACCAACTGGAGATGTCGTAGAGGCTCACTCTGGCTTCATTTTAGAGGATTTAGAGTTTAGAAGATGTGGAACCAATCCAAAGACAGCCAGTAATTCCTTCTGAAATAAAGGTCAAATGCTCATAAAAATGTGGAGCAGCAAAAATCCTCATTCATTGCTGCTGAGAATGCAAAATCGTACAGCCACTCTGGAAAACAGTTGATCAGTTTCTTACAAGTTAGACGCATACATACCGTGCAATCCAGCAGGCACACTCCCAGGTGTTTGTCAAGATCAATGAAAATACATCCACACAAACATCTATACTGTAACGTTTATAGCCACTTTACTCATGATCACCAAAAACTGGAAATAGTAACAGGCAAATGGTAAGAGAATTGTATGTCCATAAACAAAATACTAATCAATAAGAAAGAATGAACAACTGGTACTTCAACATGGCTGAATCTCAAAAGCCTTCGCCAAGTGGAAGAAACCCGACCACATGTGTGATGGCATTAGCAGGACATTCTGAAGAAAAATAAAGCTATGTGGGTGAAAATCAGATCAGCAGTTACCAGGGGTTGGGGTGGGGGGTTGGACTGCAAGAGGGCACATGAACTTTCTGGAGGGATAGAAATACTTTTCACAGTTTTGAAAGCTGTATACTTACAACATTTGCATTTTACTGTACTGAAATATCTCTCAATATACCTCACTTCAAAAACAAAAGGGCTTTGAGACCAATTGGATAAAGAATCAGGAAGAAGAGCGAAAGGTATTTTACTGAGTAAGAAAACAGAGATACTAATTTAAAAACAGTGGAGATGTCAGAGAATAGCACCTCTACTGCAGCTAGTTGACCGCTGCAAGAACGAAATGCTGGAACAAGTTGTATCAAGGAGTAACTCCAGAGATACCATTATCCATCCATTTTAATGTTACTGGTTTAGAGGCTGCTATGGTCTGGATGCTGGTGTCACCTCAGAGTTTGTAAGTTAAAACCTAACCCCCCCCAGTGCAACAGTATTAGGAGGCAGGGGCTTTAGTAGTGATTAAACTGGAGGGCAGAGCCCACATGAGTGGACTTCATGTCCTACTAAAAGAGGTGACGGGAGGTGCCTCGCCCTCTGCCATGGGAGGACACAGAGGAGGGGCATCCAGGAAGCAGAGAATAAGCCTTTTCCAGATCCCAAGTGTGCTGCCATCTTGATGTCGGATTCCCTAACTTCCAGCACTGAGCAATAAATTTCTATTGGCTATAAATTACCCAGTCTGTGGTATTTTACTATAGCAGCCCGAATGGACAAAGACTGAGGCCAATTTGGTACAAGCATGAGAAAAATACTATTATCTTTTAAAAGTATATAAGGATGCTGAAAAAGAAATTGTTATTGTAGGGAACAGGGAAAGGAGACGTTGCTAGAACCGCTGTGTCAGGTCCTAGTCTCCTGTGAGCCACGACAGCACAAGGCGAGTTAATTAATATATAGACAGAAATAAGACTTAGAGAAGAAGCTGAGCTTCAGCCTGATCAGTGCCGCTCTGGGCAGCAAACATCCCGACCCTGAACTTGCCACACCTTTATTCAGAACATCAGCAGAAACAAAAGTAGTGAAAGACTCAGACTGGGGACCATGATCTTGGAACAATGAGGTACTGCGCAGATGAAGATTTGGTTCCGCCCAGGATGTCTCCAGCTGGTGTAGTCCTGCCCTGGAGCCTCACAGTATCCTGGGACCATTGCGGTCTTAGCTGTTACCAGAGGTGAAAACGAAGTTCTGTCTGTGTGCCATAGGCTGGCCTGTAGACATGAAAACTAGGCCCTAATCGTGATTTAATTATGAAATGATTTTTCCCAAAATCATGTAGAATTGCTCCTGACATGTTATTCTGGAAATACTCTCAAAGTTTCTGTACATGTATATGCATAAGTATGCGCTTGACTGTCTATAGGCAACTAATTATAACCTTGCTTAAGTATTTTTTGTTTTTATATGTTTTATATGCAGTTAAAATATGTGCAAAATGATTCAGTTCTAATTTAGAAAATATTAGATTTTTTTTTAAATAAAGGATGCCAGAACTGGTGTTGGTTGCACTTGCCTGTAATCCCAGCACTTGGGAGGCTGAGGCGGGAGGATCACAGAGAATTTGAGGCCAGCCTGAGCTATACAGTGAGTTCCACACCAGCATGAACTGCATAGCAAGACCCTATCTCGAAAGAAAGAAAGAAAGAAAGAAAGAAAGAAAGAAAGAAAGAAAGAAAGAAAGAAAGAAAGAAAGAAAGGAAGAAAGCCTAATATGGTGGTAGCAGTGAACATGGAGAGAGGTTAAGAGAATATAATTTTTTTCTAGGAAGTGATTTTTCAGATAAGATGTGCTTGCACGTGGGCGCATAGACTTATCAAAATCAACTGTAGTATTTATAGAAAGAAAAGACTAAAAACCTACCTTCCATTAATAGAAAATTGGTTAAATAGATTTTGGTATAATCTATGAGGTGGAATACTGGGCAACCGTTTAAAATGAGATAAGCCTATATTAAGTGCTGATAGGCAATGACAGTTGAGTTTTAATAATACTGTATATAGAATGTTACCATTTATATAACAAAAGAAATGTCACATTGTGTACACACGCTTATACTCCCTGGCGTAGACTAGGCACAGCGTTTCTGGACAAGAAGCTATTGTATCATGCCCACGGAAGGAGCAAACTGAAGGGGGCGCTCCAGAGGGCTGGATTCAGAACTCTGGAGACAGCTCAGCCCTGGCTGGTGAAGACCTTGCTGGGCTGCCTGAGGTCAGTGCTGGTCCCAGCGCGAGAAGCTGGAAGCCACAGGCCGGGGCTGGCAGCCCAGAAATTCCCTCACCTGGGAGCGGGTAGGTTGAGGCTGGCAGGCAAGAACACCGTTTTCTGGGGGTGCTGACAGAATTCATGGGGAACCGCTGAACTGGATGAGGAGCTGGCCGGCTCCTCAGCTGGATCCTGTCACTGACCCTGGGCAGAGAAACCAGCGAGACACCAGAGAACCTTCTGGGATGCACTCCACCTGCGATTCTCCAGTAACCAACCCAGCCTCACAGCAACAAGAACAGAACATTTAACAGAACCAGGAAGAGAATCCTTGTTCCTGCAGAGTCCTTCTACTGCCATCTACTGGCAAAGTTTAGTATGTCAGCTAGCAAAGGAAAAATGTTCATTGCAAGCACAGAAATGAAGGGTGGATTTGGCGTTGAAAAGCACTGACTTCATAAATGCCACAGCCGATAACAGCTAAATCTGGGGAGAAAAACCGGTTCATGAAGTTTAGATATGAGGAAGAAATTTACTTGCAAATGAATGTTTGATTTGAAAAAATTCTTTAACTCATTTGCCTTAGGCTTTTTTTTTTTTTTTTTTTTTTTT